>NC_135232.1:853498638-853811450 GCF_051348905.1 Ranitomeya variabilis
TACCAACCAAGATGGGAGAACCCATAGGTGTGGGCCTAGACGGGGTGATCCTTCGGTGGGACACCCCCTGGACAGGGCCGGATGGGACCCGGGAGGATGGCCTCACCCTTGCGGTACTTACCTGGGAGCAGTATAAGCAATATCTGATCCAACACTGGAAAGATCGGGACGAGACCGAACCACCTGACATGCCACGTAAGAAGTCTGCTCCCGGCAGGAAAGACGTGGTAAAGCGGGGAACTGTTCTGGCCTACCACCCGAAGAGGGGATGGGGTTCCATACAGGAACCGGGGCTACCAACTGATGTCTTTGTCACTAGCTATAATGTGAAGACCCCCTGCTGCAGTCGAAATGGTGACCCGTTACAAAGAGGGGATTAGGTGACTTACACCCGCCATCGGAGTGCACAAGGATGGTGTGCCCGGAACGTTCGACGGTGTGAGCCTGAGAGAGCGCCCCCTGGTGTCCCGATCATGACTGATCCCAATTTGCCGGACCTCGTTCCCATCACCACGGTACGTCTTGTAGCGGCTACCGAACTCGCAAGCAGGATTAGCCTTCAAATCCAGGCACCGGCTGATCTGATGGCATCTGAGAGACCAACTACCAGTACGGGTGCCACGTTGGCTGGGGGACAGGGATTGCCCCCAGACTTGGAAGAATAAACCTCGATACCATGAATCTGTAAATAGTTACTGTTTTCTGTTGGGCTGCTAAACCCGTTCAGGGTAAACTCTTAAAGGGATCCCTTTGTTGACCCGGGATCCCTATTGTTTGTTTTTGTTACCAAAAGTTTTGCACAAGTTTTAAAAACTGCTGAATCATGAACTGTGCATGATCCGAACTCTTTTGTATATAGTTTGCACCTTATTAAAGGCGCTCCCTACTGGTTTTACTTAAACAAGGACTCTTTGCGAAGATACCGCACTGGAACCTTTGATGAGTATGGACTGGTAGCTTGAGAAGATGTGCTACCTCACAGAGATTTGGTCCCCTCTTAAAGGGGATGTTCATTTGTTGCACGAAAATGGTGATATTGCTTTAAGACCGGTAGCAATAATGTCAATGGAAGAAAATGCTGATAATATTTACATGTAAAAGTTATATGTATGCCATTAGTTAATTGTAAAGGAATGCTGATAATGTTCTCTGAAAGAAAAAGTAAAAGGAAGTAATGAGAAAGTTTAATGTTGTGAAAAGAAGATAGTTGATAATGTTGATAAGAAAAGGGGGGGGATAGAAGGTAAACCCTGCGTTCCCCATCGAAAGTTAGTAATGTGTTACTAAGGACAGAAAGTGAACCCGTAAGGGTTAGTGGGTGAGTCCTTATAGGAGCCAAGTAGAGCCGGCTCGGTGTTCTCAAACTGAAAGAAAAGTTATGTTCTATACTGTGTATAGTAGTTGAAAAGGCAGTAGGCCCTGGCTGAACGGGGCGGTCCTGTAACAGAAAGGAGAGGCAGTAGGTCTGGTGCCGATAGGACAGGCGGTCCTGCATATCCAAAGTAGGAGAATGAAAAAGTTAAAGTGCCTTATAATGTGATTATAGGAAGGTCTTTAGTGGATTTAGAGTGTGAGTCCTTAAAGGCAATGTTAAATTATTGCTCAACAATTTTGCACTTAAGTAGAATGCCCGGTTGGGTAACAGAAGTTAATTATAGCATGTTGCTATGATATTTTTGCCATGTTTGTAACGTTCAAGTGTCCTTACCTCCCATAAAGGGAAGCCTGTTCAAGTATACTTATTGTTATTGCACTCAACAAAATTGTATGTCTTTTTGCTAACTTGTATTGTTGTTTTCTTCCCAGTCCCGGAGTACTGTGTTTAACCAGGGGGGAGTGCAGCGCCCCAGAGTCCTGGTCGTTGCAGTACTGTGGCTCCGCCACTATGGGGAGCCATGGTGCGTCCGATGGCACTGAAGGAGTTCATCTGATCAGGTATCACAGACACCAATACATTTCACAGCCGGGCCTCCGGGGGGAGCTAAGGGTTCTATTCATTAGGCCACTCCCCACCATAGTGGGTAAACTGGGGGTCAGGCAGGAAGTTAGATCAGAAAGCTGACTGGATTGGACGAAGCAACACCCAGTGGCAGAGGGTGTTGTGGAGGAAGAGACAGTAGGGTCTCTGTCAGGGGTGGGATCCTGACAGAGGCTTGGCATTGAAAAGAACGTAACGGGTCCGCGCCAGCTCCGGGAAGCGGCGGGACCCAAGAAAGGACTAGAAGCGAGATAGATTGTGCTGAGTGAGAAACGAGATCAAGCAATAGGAGAATTCCAGTAGGGGTCATGCTGTAAGACCGGAGCAACACCCTACTGAGGCGCACTGCCGGCGGCCGGAACGCCGAGGGAGTATTATAACATTCAGCTTCAAGCAATACTCTAAACAGCGGCAGGACAGTCAGTTTAAGGCGGGCTGTCTAACACATATCACCTATGAAGTCTTGGGAGGCAATTGCGGGAGAGGGGCGTCTCTAGGGTCCCGGAAGAACTCCAGGCCTATCCGACAAACGGGTGCCGTTCTAACTGTAACATCAGGAAGGGACGGAAGATTAGAAGAACATCATTTAATCGAGTTGTGAGGGAACTTAAGAAACAGACACAACGGTTGTGGGGTACTTTCCGTAAGCACAGCAGGGAAGGACTACAACACATAGCGCTAAGAAGGAAGG
Organism: Ranitomeya variabilis; assembly: GCF_051348905.1. NCBI lineage: Eukaryota > Metazoa > Chordata > Amphibia > Anura > Dendrobatidae > Ranitomeya > Ranitomeya variabilis. The sequence goes on from NC_135232.1 coordinate 853,501,308, forward strand.
CACCGATTTCCACCTGTGAAGTGAACTCTGGAGGTGCCATTGGACCGGCCGGACTTGCGCAGCCTGGTGAACCGTATTCTGGACTGAGGACTCAGAGATCTCCAGTAAAGAGGTAAAGAGACTGCAACCTGGTGTCCTCATTATTTACCGCGACCTGCACCCCACAACCGCACCGTTACAACATCACTTACTGCACCGGACGTCCCCCACTGACAGACAGGGCCACGGACCGGGTCTAGCCACCGTGACAACCCCAGAGCAGAGACCCAGAGGCCCGGCTCCGGGTACCCCTCGGCCCTGCGGCGGTGTGGGGGCGCTCCACTGGTATATAGGAAATAATTCACATGACTCTTGAAGGGTGTCCATGCAATATTCACATTGCTTTTGGATCAGGATACAGTCAATTGATTTGCTCATCTATAATAAATAGCAGTAGAAACATGGTAGACATGGGAAGGGTCTTCACTTGGGGTCTTCAGAGACGCCATCAGGACATTACTACCCTTAATGGTGTATGGGGCTGGTGAGCAGAAGCGATGAGGGGGGCCAGAGAAAGCTCCCTCTTTTTGCTTCTGCTAATTGGGCCCCAGGGGCAGGATTCTGCCAGTACAGTAACTGAATGTGAATCCGAGGACGCATATTTAGTTCAAATTTATTGCCGTGCAATAGCCACTGGCGTCCTACATGGCAATAGTTTACAGCCGACAGTCAATCAGAGGCCGGCAGCTGATGTCGGTGCACACATTGCCAGCGTATGACTTCGCTGCCATACGCCGGAGCATCCGCACCTCAAATGGATGAGGATGATGCCACAGGATCACGGCAAGGTGAGGAGAAACATTTTTTTTTCTTTTTGTACTGACAACCGCAAAATGGGGGCAGGATGGAGACATATGAGGCAGTATGAGAGATCATATGGGGTAGGATGGAGATTCTAAAGGGTTTTATGTCAGAATTCCTTTTTTTTCAATGTGGTTATTGTATCTGGGTCTTTGGACAATTTTAGTGACATTCCATTATATCTCTTCATGTAGCATGGCAACAACATATCATATTTCACTTTAAGGCATCACAATGCAGTCATCCAAGTTTGTTTTTGTGAATAACGTCTCTGTGTCACACATCAAGACCATATTCAAAATCCCTAAGGCTACTTTCACACTTCCGTTTTTTTGTGTCCGTCGTAGTGCAGCAAAATGACGGATCGACGGACGTCATGAAAATAGTGAAAAACGTGTGTGACGCATCCAGTGTAATGACGGATGCGTCGTACACAAATTCAGGGAGAGAGAGAGAGAGAGAGAGAGAGATTTTTTCCTGGGCTTGAAAATCCTTCCAGGCATGCTCAGAGGGGAAAAACTGGATCCGTCGCTGGATTCCAGTGTGTGACGGATCCGGCGTCCATAGGCTTCCATTCTAGTGAACGACGTATGACGCAGGATCCGTCGCTACACGTTTTCCCGACAGATGCGACGTGTGGCAATCCGTTGTGATCCGTCGCTAATACAAGTCTATGGGAACATTTTTTTGCAGGATCCTGCATTCTCAAAAATCGACGGATTATGACGGGAGCTGAAAGACGGAAGTGTGAAAGTAGCCTTAGGCTGCTTTCACACTAGCGTTGTTCGGCGGACATCAAAATGCGCCGTTACGACGCATCGACGGATGCGTCAAAAATAGTGAAAAACGCATGCAACGCATACAGTATTTCGACGGATCCGTCGTAAAACCACTAGACGGTTCCGTCGAAAAACTGGATCCATTGTATCCGTTGTGTCCGTTTTTACCATCCGTTGCATCCATTTTTATGACGGATCCGTTTTCCCTGCCTAAAAATGGGAGTCTCCTAAATGTGATTGGCTACTGGAAAATAGGGAAAACTATATATTGACTGTTTTTACAGCTCATCTTTGAAAGGGTTTAGAGAAAGTGGCAGCGATGGAGCAAGTGCTTGTGAGGATTGCGAACATAGTTACTGATGTGATTTTTGAGACAAATCGGCTGGATATAATGGTTCGGAAGAAGGAGGCGGCAGCTGTAAGACGGAGGATGCTTCAACCTCGACATCGCAGAATATGGATTCATCCCATTAATGCACTGCGGATGACCCGGGGCGTCTATTCTACTCTGTACATGGAGTTGAGCCTGAACCGGGAGAAATTTTTTAATTATGTTCGGATGAGGCAGGAGCATCCAAAGGCAGGACACACGCATGAGGCATTCTATTTCACCGGCGGAGCGGCTGATGGTGACCCTCCGGTAAGCTTATTTATTTATTTATTTATTTTAATCATTGTTCATATTTAACCCCTTAACGACCGCCGATACGCCTTTTAACGGCGGCCGCTAAGGGTACTTAAACCACAGCGCCGTTAATTAAAAAGTGAATAGCGCCCCCCAGAGTCGGATTTTCTCTGGGGTCTCGGTTGCCGGGGGTAGCCGAGACCCCAGAGAACATGATTCGGGGGTATTTTACCGACCCCCGAGTTGCGATCGCCGGTAATTAACCGTTTACCGGCGGTCGCAAAAAAAACCCAAAAACGCGATTTGTCATTTAATTTCTCTATCCTCCGATGTGATCGCACATCGGAGGACAGAGAAATGTGGTCCCCGATAGCCCCAGATAGCCCCCCCAATACTCACCTACCTCCCCCGGAGCTCCTCGTGGCTCCCGATGGGCGCCGCCATCTTTTTCCGGGGAAATAATGGCGGGCGCATGCGCAGTGCGCCCGCCGCCCGGCACCCGGATGTTCTTTGGGGTCTCGGCTGCCGGGGGTAGCCGAGACCCCAAAGAACATGATCGGGGTCGGTTTTTACCGACCCCTGTTTTGCGATCGCCGGTAATTAACTGTTTACCGGCGACCACAAAAAAAAAAAAAAAAAAGCGATGTCATTTCTCTGTCCTCTGATGTGATCGCACATCAGAGGACAGAGAAATAGGGGGATTCGGGGACCCTGTTATACTTACCGGTGTCCCTGGGTCCTCCTGCTTCTTCTGCTGGCCGCCGGCTTCTTGTTTCGGTAAGAAAATGGCGGGCGCATGCGCAGTGCGCCCGCCATGATCTGCCGGCCGGCAGAAGAAAATTCTTCCTCTTTTTTTATTTTGGTCACTGTGAGATCCTATCACAGTGATCAAAATAAAAAAAATAGTAAATAACCCCCCCCTTTATCACCCCCTTAGTAAGAAAAAAGTAATAAAATAAAAAAAATGTATGAATTTCTATTTTCCAAATAGGGTTAGGGTTAGGGTTAGGGTTAGGGGTAGGGGTAGGGTTAGGGGTAGGGTTAGGGTTAGGATATGTGCACACATAGAATGGTTCTCTGCGGATTTTTCCGCAGCGGATTTGATAAATCCGCAGGACCAAAACGCTGCGTTTTTCCTGCGGATTTATCGCGGATGTACCGCGGTTTTTGTGCGGATTCCACTGCGGTTTTACACCTGCGGTTTTCTATTATGGAGCAGGTGTAAAACCGCTGCGGAATCAGCAGAAAGAATTGACATGCTGCGGAATGTAAACCGCTGCGTTTCCATGTGGTTTTTTCCGCAGCATGAGCACAGCGTTTTATGTTTCCCATAGGTTTACATTGTACTGTAAACTCATGGGAAACTGCTGCGGACCCACAGCTGCGGAAACGCTGCGGATCCGCAGCAAAATCCGCAACATGTGCACATAGCCTTAGGGTTAGGGCTTGGGTTAGGGTTAGAGCTAGGATTTGGGTTAGAGCTAGGGTTAGGGCTAGGTTTGGGGCTAAATTTAGGGTTAGGGTTAGGGTTGGGGCTAGGTTTAGGGCTAAAGTTAGGGTTTGGGCTAAAGTTAGGCTTAGGGCTAGGGTTGGGGCTAAAGTTAGGGTTAGAGTTGGGATTAGGATTTGGATTAGGGTTGGCATTAGGGTTACATTTGGGATTAGGGTTAGGTTTGGGATTAGGGTTAAGGCTAGGGTTGGGATTAAGGATAGGGGTGTATTGGGATTAGGGTTAGGTTTTGAGGTTAGGGTTGAGATTAGGATTAGGGGGGTGTTGGGTTTAGGGTTTTGATTAGGGTTATGGTTAGCTTTGGGATTAGGGTTAGGGGTGTTTTGGGGGTTAGGGTTGTGATTAGGATTATGGATCGGGTTGGGATTAGGGTTAGGGGTGTGTTGGGGTTAGGGTTGGATTTAGAATTGGGGGTTTCCACTGTTTAGGTACATCAGGGGGTCTCTAAACGCCACAGCCAATTTTGTGCTCAAAAAGTAAAATGGTGCTCCCTACCTTCTGAGCTCTGCCGTGCGCCCAAACAGTGGTTTACCCCCACATATGGGGCATCAGCGTACTCGGGATAAATTGGACAACAACTTTTGGGGTCCAATTTCTCCTGTTACCCTTGTGAAAATAAAAACTTGGGGGCTAAAAAATCTTTTTTTGTGGAAAAAAAACCCTCTGCATTATAAACTTCTGTGAAGCACTTGGGCATTCAAAGTTCACACATCTAGATAAGTTCCTTGGGGGGTCTAGTTTCCAAAATGGGGTCACTTCTGGGGGTCTCTACTGTTTAGGTATATCTGGGGCTCTGCAAATGCAACATAACGCCCGCAGACCATTCTATCAAAGTCTGCATTCCAAAACGGCACTCCTTCCCTTCCGAGCTCAGCCATGCACCTAAACAGTGGTCCCCCCCACACATGGGGTATCAGTATACTCAGGACAAATTGGACAACAACTTTTGGGGTCCAATTTCTCTTGTTACCTTTGTGAAAATAAAAATTGGGGGGCTAAAAAAATCTTTTTTGTGAAAAAAATATTTTTTTTTGTTTTCACGACTCTGCATTATAAACTTCTGTGAAGCACTTGGGCATTCAAAGTTCTCACAACACATCTAGATAAGTTCCTTGGGGGGTCTAGTTTCCAAAATGAGGTCACTTGTGGGGGGTTTCTACTGTTTAGGTACATCGGGGGCTCTGCAAACGCAACATAATGCCTGCAGACCATTACATCAAAGTCTGCATTCCAAAACGGCGCTCCTTCCCTTCCAAGCTCTGCCATGCACCCAAACAGTGGTTTATCCCCCACATATGGGGTATCAGCCTACTCAGCATAAATTGCACAATACATTTTGGGGTCCAATTTCTCCTGATACCCTTGTGAAAGTAAAAATTTGGGGGTGAGAAGATAATTTTTGTGGAAAAAATATGATTTTTTTTATTTTCATGGCTCTACATTATAAACTTCTGTGAAGCAGTTGGGGGTTCTTAGTGCTCACCACACATCTAGATAAGCTCTTTGGGGGGTCTAGTTTCCAAAATGGAGTCACTTGTGGGGGGTTTCTACTGTTTAGGTACATCAGGATCTCTGCAAATGCAACATGACACCTGCAGACCATCCCATCAAAGTCTGCATTCCAAGTGGCGCTCCTTCCCTTCCGAGCCCTGATGGGTGCCCAAACAGTGCCCTCCCCCCACATATGGAGTATCAGCGTACTCAGGACAAACTGTTCAACAGATTTTGTGGTCCAATGTCTCCTGTTACCCTTGATAAAATAAAAAATTGCAGGCTAAAAAATCATTTTTGAGTGAAAAAAAAGGATTTTTTATTTTCACGGCTCTACGTTCTAAACTTTCGTGAAGCACCTGGGGGTTTAAAGTGCTCACCACACATCTAGATAAGTTCTTTAAGGGGTCTAGTTTCCAAAATGGTGTAATTTGTGGGGGTTTCCACTGTTTAGGCACATCAGGGGCTCTCCAAACGCGACATGGCATCCAATCTCAATTCCAGCCAATTCTACATTGAAAAAGTAAAACGGCACTCATTCTCTTCCAAGCTCTGCAGTGCGCCCAAACAGTGGTTTACCCCCACATATGGGGTATCGACGTACTCAGGAGAGGTTGCACAACAACATTTGTTGTCTAATTTCTCCTGTTACCCTTGTGAAAATAAAAATTTGAGGGCAAAAAGATCATTTTTGTAGAAAAAATGCGACTTTTTTATTTTCACGGCTCTACGTTCTAAACTTCCGGGAAGCACCTGGGGGTTTAAAGTGCTCACCACACATCTAGATAAGTTCCTTAAGGGGTCTAGTTTCCAAAATGGTGTCATTTGTGGGGGGTTTCCACTGTTTAGGCACATCAGGGGCTCTCCAAATGCGACATGGCATCCGATCTCAATTCCAGCCAATTCTACATTGAAAAAGTAAAACGGCGCTCCTTCTCTTCCAAGCTCTGCAGTGAGCCCAAACAGTGGTTTACCCTTACATATGGGGTATCAACGTACTCAGGAGAAATTGCACAACAACATTTGTGGTCTAATTTCTCCTGTTACCCTTGGGAAAATAAAAATTTTGGGGCAAAAGATAATTTTTGTAGAAAAAATGTGATTTTTTATTTTCACGGCTCTACGTTATAAACTTCCGTGAAGCACCTGGGGGATCAAAGTGCTCACCACACATCTAGTTAAGTTCCTTATTGGGTCTAGTTTCCAAAATGGTGTCACTTGTGGGAGGTTTCCACTGTTTAGGCACATCAGGGGCTCTCCAAACGCGACATGGCGTCCGATCTCAATTCCAGCCAATTCTACATTGAAAAAGTAAAACGGCACTCCTTCTCTTCCAAGCTCTGCGGTGCGCCCAAACAGTGGTTTACCCCCACATATGGGGTATCGACGTACTCAGGAGAAATTGCACAACAACTTTTGTGGTCTAATTTCTCCTGTTACCCTTGTGAAAATAAGAATTTGTGGGCGAAAATATCATTTTTGTGTAAACAAATGCGATTTTTTATTTTCACGGCTCTACGTTATAAACTTCTGTGAAGCACTTGGGGGCTCAAAGTGCTCACCACACATCTAGTTAAGTTCCTTAAGGGGTCTAGTTTCCAAAATGGTGTCACTTGTGGAGCGTTTCCACTGTTTAGGCACATCAGGGGCTCTCCAAACGTGACATGGCATCCGATCTCAATTCCAGCCAATTCTGCATTGAAAAAGTCAAACGGCGCTCCTTCTCTTCCAAGCTCTGCGGTGTGCCCAAACAGTGGTTTACCCCCATATATGAGGTATCAGCGTATTCAGGAGAAATTGCACAACAAAATGTATGGTTAAATTTCTGTTTTTACACTTGTGAAAATAAAAAAATATGGTTCTGAATTAAAGTGTTTGCAAAAAAAGTTAAATGTTCATTTTTTCCTTCCACATTGTTTGAGTTCCTGTGAAGCACGTAAAGGGTTAATAAACTTCTTGAATGTGGTTTTAAGTACCTTGAGGGGTGCAGTTTTTAGAATGGTGTCACACTTGGTTATTTTCTATCATATAGACCCCTCAAAATGACTTCAAATGTGATGTGGTCCCTAAAAAAAAATGGTGTTGTAAAAATGAGAAATTGCTGGTCAAATTTTAACCCTTATAACTCTCTAACAAAAAAAAATTTTGTTTCCAAAATTGTGCTGATGTAAAGTAGACATGTCGGAAATGTTATTTATTAACTATTTTGTGTGACATATCTCTCTGATTTAAGGGCATAAAAATACAAAATTTGAAAATTGCAAAATTTTAAAAATTTTCACCATATTTCCATTTTTTTCATAAATAATCGCAAGTAATATCGAAGAAATTTTACCACTAACATGAAGTACAACATGTCACATGTTGAAAAAACAATCTCAGAATCAGCAGGATCCGTTAAAGCGTTCCAGAGTTATAACCTCATAAAGTGACAGTGGTCAGAATTGTAAAAATTGGCTCTGTCATTAAGTACCAAATTGGCTCTGTCACTAAGGGGTTAATTCCATGTAAACATGTTTTAACCTATGTGAACATGCTGCAGAAAATACTGCGCTGAAACACTGCGTTGCATTTTCTGCAGCATGTTATTTTTTTTTATTGTTTGGGGCCATACCACCTTTTTTAACACCTGCTGCATAATAGGAATGCACAGATGTAAAAATGCTGTTTTTAATGAGCACTACAAGAGAACTAAAACTTCCGCAGTGCCATTTATCGAAACTTTAAAAAAAAAGTAAATGTAATATTTGTGTACATTGCTTAAAAATGTTATGTGAGTCTTTGATTTTTACTAACATTTTTATTTGTTTTCCGCAGATTCCTGGCTACAGGAGAATCCCTGACTTCACTACACTACCAGTTCCGTCTTGGAATATCAACTATTTCCGGAATTGTGAAAGTTACCTGCCTGGCTATATGGGATACCTTGCACATGGAGTACATTCCACAACCGACAAGGGACATCTGGCTGCAGAGTGCAGAACTGTTTGAGACACTGTGCCATTTCCCAAACTGCTTGGGTGCAGTAGATGGAAAACACATCCGTATTGCTAAACCGGCAGGATCAGGCTCAGAGTACTTCAACTACAAGAAGTACTTTTCAATTGTACTCATGGCCATTGCAGATGCTAACTGCAAATTTCTGGCTGTGGACATTGGAGCCTATGGCCGGTCCAACGACTCTCAAGTCTTCAAAACTTCACCGATGGGCCGATGTTTGTATGGAGACACGTATGACTTTCCACCAGCAAGACCACTCCCGGGAACAACTGGACCACCTATGCCTTATGTCTGTGTGGGTGATGAGGGCTTCCAGTTGTCCCCACATCTCCTAAAACCGTATGCAAGCAGAGACTTGACCCGAACAAAAAGAGTTTTCAATTACCGCTTAACAAGAGCAACAAGAGTGGTGGAGTGTGCATTTGGCATTCTCACTGCAAAGTGGCGCGTGCTGCTCATCGCTATAAGACTGCACACACAAACAGTGGATGAGGTTGTGAAGGCCTGCGTGGTCCTACATAACTATGTACTTTCCAAGGAGCCTGTTTCCGTGGATGATGAGGACTTGGAGACCACCCTGTGGGATTACCACAGCAGCTCTGTACGTTCCGCCGGTTCTGTTTCCAGAATGAGGGACCACTTTGCAGAGTATTTTGTCTCACCTGTGGGCAGGGTGCCATGGCACATTGTGTGAGATCTTTATTTCATGTCTTGGTGATTAATGTTTGTATACAAAGTTTTTTATTGACACCAACTTTTAATAATTAGTTTAAAAAACTTTGGTATATTTTGGGTAATAAACCAAATGTTATACCTTCTAACGTGTGGTGTGTGTTTTGTGTGTTTTTTTTTTTTACATTTATTAGCATAGTTAAATGAAGGCACTTCACAAAAAAATTGATTTTAAACCAAACCAAATTTTATTTTACATATTACAACATAATAAACTTTTGTAATACTTTTTTTGTAATACTTTTGTTTATAAAAATTTTCTGAAAACTTTTTTTTTGGCAAACCTTTTTTTTGGTAAACTTTTTTTTAAATAAAAATGTAACAGTACAAATTTTTAAACATACATTACAAATCTGTAAAGTGTGGGGTGGAGATACTAGCGGAGGGGCTGGAAGGTTGGACCACGTCGATAGGTGGGGAAAGCCTACTGAGTTGGGGTGTAGTGGAAGGGGGGGAAAAAACAGGAGGCTGAGCAGGGGAGGGTGGTGTTGGGGTAGGTGGAATACTAAATGGGGAAGGTAAGGTGGACAAGGAAGAAAACATTGGGGAAGACACTTGGATTTGGGGCCAGGATGGGAATTGGGCCTGGGGTGGGAATTGGGACTGTGCTTGGTATTGGGCCTGGGGTGGGAATTGGGCCTGGGGTGGGATTTGGGCCTGGGATGGGAATTGGGCCTGGGATGGGAATTGGGCCTGGGATGGGAATTGGGACGGGGCTGGGAATTGGGACTGGGCTGGGAAAGTTGTAGTGGCTGTGTGGGGAGGTGTGGGAGTTTGGCCTTGGGACATGACCCGCAGTAGAGCAGCATGGCAGTTGTGCATTACCTGCATCTGCTGGTCAAGAGTAAGCTTTTCCATGCTCCTGAGCATTGATTGGAAAAAAGGTTGCTTGGAGCTTGACTTGCATCTGAATGCATCCTATCCAAGCGACTGCTGTTTTCACTGATGCGTGTTTGCACCATGTTGAACCCAGCAGTCACTTGCTCTCCCAAAATTTTGAAAGAGCTTTGGAAGGCTGCATTCAGATGCAAGAACTCAGGAGCATAGCTCCTTTCCGGACCCCTCTGTCACTGCCGCCACGAACCTAATGGTGGTCTAGAGGTGGCAGGATCAGAGGGGTGTGGTAAAGGGAACGCTAAGTCTTGACCAGCAGATTCAAGTAACGAAGGCTGTGATGCTGCTCCAGTGCTTTCGGCGGTGGAAGTGGATGGGGCAGAGGTACCGGAAGGGCCAGACGAGGGGTCAGAGGGGTGGGGTCTACCGATGTGGCCCTCGGTGTCGGACTCCTGAGAGATCGCTCCAGAGGGGTCCAAAGTAGATGCAGGCGCCCGATGACTACAGACGGTGCTGTGAAATAGAGAAAAAAACAATTAATATATTGATAGGGGAAAAGCCCTGACTGAAACCAAACAAGTTATACAGGTAAACATGGTGATTTATTCAATGGGATGTTGAATACTTACACTCTAATCACCATACTTTTCCGGAGGAAGGACAGGGCCCGGCCATACTTGTACCGAGTCCTTCTACGTCCTCTAGAGCCACTCGGGGCCTGCATCTCCAGGTTAAACTCTCTCTTGAAGCGATCCCTGAGTGACCGCCACCGCTTCCTAACCCTTTCACATGTAAAGACAAGAATAAAAGCAAGTGTTAATTAAAACACATTCCATTCAGTTCAAAACATAACTGAAAAGTGAATACTTACATTCTTGAGTCTGCTGCCTTGACTCAAGGTCCTCCAACCTCGGCAAAATGTTGTGGCATACTTCCTCCCAGAGCCGACAGGTCACATGCGTATCTGAATGCCAGCGATGAGCCATATTCCACAGCGGCTCCCGCTCGCGGACCTCCTCGATGAGGCGGTCCACATCGATCCCAATGATGTCCTCACCGTCTGAGTCGGGAGCACGCTGTGAATACTTTGAGAAGAAAAAAAAAAATTAATACACAGAAACACAAAACTATCAAGAGAAAAAAAAAAAAACACTGCTCGATGACCGCGGCCGCGATTACGTCGGCTCTGGGAGCGGCTGGGAGGATCTTGATGTGCAGCAACTGAAAAAAAAAAAAAGAATTACGTTTGAGGTAGGCATATGTTGTATGTGTACTGTGATGTATGATGAAGTGTTTTGTATGTGTTGGGCGCTCTGTGATGTGTGAAACGACTGTTTCGGCACTACTTACACTCTGTGCGCCCGCTCCTTGGATTTCTCCACCCATCTCGTCTCCTTCTGAGAAGCCCTCAGCTGCTTCAGCTTCCTGTGAAAACATAATTAATGCATATAGTGATTATCCGAAATTTTTACTATACCAACAAAAACTTAAAACATTTAAAATTACCGCAACACACTGTCGCTGTGGAGGAGGGCTCTCAGAAGAAGACATTTTTGATTGCTTTTAGTCTGGGAAGGCGGCTGTGGTCCCTGGTGGCTGTGGTCCCTGGTGTCTCTGCAAGTATAAAAAACCCTTGTAATCTACTCTACACATTGAAATTGAAGCTGTAGGGTTTTAATACTTACATCAGCAAAGCGGCTATGGTCCCTGGTGGCTGTGGTCCCTGGGGCCTTTAGTTTGGGAAGGCGGCTGTGGTCCCTGGTGGCTGCGGTTGTGGTCCCTGGTGGCTCTGCAAGTATGACAAATTTATTGTTAGAACCACCCCCAAACTCGCTAATGTAAAAGATTTAATAACCACCCTGCTGAAATTATCTGAGCAATGTTCATGCAGGCCAACAGCGAAAGTTTTGAGACATAAACCACCAAAAAAATTTACCCAATGCACACCAGTCTGAGCTGGATTCCCTACTGTAATAGTATGTGCAAGCTGTAAAACCATTTCCCCCTAACCCCCCCAAAAAAAAATACCCTCTTGTAAAATTGAAAGGCCTACACACCAGTTCAAAATGTATTGATCACATGTGTGATTTGAAAAGATCCCTTTAAAAATAACTTTAAAAAATTAAATTTCCCTTTAAAAAATTTTAGATTACCTTTTAGCTTAAAAAATAAACCCTGAGCCAACACAGTATTGCATGTGTGGCCATTTGTACATACACCAGTTTAAAATTTACCTTTATGAAATGATACTACGGACATTTTTAAGAAAATCTTTATTAATTCTTTTTTAATTTTTTTTTTTTTACCATCACAATAGGAGCTAAAATGCTCTTTATTTTAAATACAAGTTTATCAACTGGAAATGTTTTTAACAATAAAACAAAAAAAAAATTTAAAGAAAAAACAAAACACACACGCAAGACACACGCTCACACACTGAAACCACATGCTGCACAGACCACACTACTTGGTAAATACATCACAGTAAAAAAATGCACATCCACTCACCGCACATGAGTGCACGGACGCATGCACCCGCAATCAACCAGACGCATGCACGAAAGCACACAGGCGCATGCACAACGAATGCACACGTACAAAAGCACACAGGTGCAGGCATAACGCATGCACACGCACACAAAAGCACACAGCCGTACGCAAACACACACAGATGCACACACACAAAAACACAAAGACGCACACACACGCATGCACCCACAGACGTACGCAAAAATGGCAGGACTCAGGCTGGAGCTGGACGCTGGCAGGACGCTGGCTGGTGCAGGAGGATGGCAGGCCTCTGGCTGTATTCAGGTTTAGATAGCCAAGAAAAAAAGAAACTACTTGAAAAAATTAATTCCCAAATTATATTTTAAAATTCAATAAATCTTTTATTTAAACACCAAGCAAAGACAATACACAAAGGAAAATTAAAAAACAAGAGGGGCAGGTCAATATATATAATATTGGTACAACAAGTCTCAATAGTAAAATTTCAATTCCACAACACTGGTCACAAGGAAAATATAGGATTCAATGAATGAATAAATGGGGAAGAGGAAAGCACATAGCGCTATGTTGCTAGTAATTGTATAAATGGCATATGCCCTCAAAAATTCATCCGCAACCACAATTCCAAAAAGTGCATAGTGCATACTAACCAGTGTTCATGTTGGATATTGCAATCCCGCCGCCTCACACTCTTTTACTATTGAGACTTTTTGTACCAATATTATATATATTGACCTGCCCCTCTTGTTTTTTAATTTTCCTTTGTGTATTGTCTTTGCTTGGTGTTTAAATAAAAGATTTATTGAATTTTAAAATATAATTTGGGAATTAATTTTTTCAAGTAGTTTCTTTTTTTCTTGGATATTTATATATATCTACTTGAAACTTATTTATAAATATTTAGGGTATAGATTTTCTCATAATATGTTGGATTAAAGTGCATTCAGGTTTAGCTCTGGCTGTATTCAGTACGTCATACAGGCACAAACACATGCACACAGAAGCACACAAAAATGGCAGTACTCACACTGGCTGGAAGGGTGCAGCTTGAGGTTTTATAGCTGGCGGGCCTCTGGACGCTGGCTGGGCAGATGCTGGCAGGCTGGGCAGATGCTGGCTGCTGTCTTCAGGCTGGCTGGCTTGCTGTCTTCAGAATGGCTGTCTTCAGGCTGCTAGGAGTCTCACTGGCACATTCGGGGTTGAAGCCCCAGGCCTGGTTTATATAGATTTGGGTGTGTCTGGTGAATTGGCAACAAAATCCTGATTCTGAGCATGCTCAGTGTAAAAAAACATATTGCAGCGCTGCATTCCGTCATACGACGCGTCCCGACGCATCCTGTGCCCATAGGCTTCCATTCTAGCCAACGACGCATGCCGCAGGACTCATTTTCCCGGAGCAGACAAAAAACGTGACAATCAACGTTTTTTCCAGACGACGTGTCGCCAAATTTCGATGCAACCGTCGCACGACGTAACAACGCGTGACAATGCGTCGTGATGCGTCGCCAATACAAGTCTATGGGGAAAAAACGCATCCTGCGGGAGATTTTGCAGGATGCGGTTTTTTTCACAAAACGACGCTTTGAGACGTCCGCCGAACAACGCTAGTGTGAAAGTAGCCTTAGGTGGTGCCACTGCTGCATTTTATTCTAAGTTCTCCAGGGCTGAAATGGATTGAAAATCTGAAGATTGAGTTCTGCCTTAGACTTTAAAGAGGTTTTCTGGTTCAAATCGATAAGTCTACAGTCACTCTGTGACAGCAGACTTATGAATACCCCCCAGCGCACGCACTGTGGGGATTCGCTCGTTTCTGCCCCTGGACCATATGGTATGTATGGATTATACATACTGCTATCCAGGGCCTGTCTAGTGGGCGTGGCCTCACGCCATACACTGGGAAGCAGTGACCATAATATGATAAGTTTCAATGTAATTTTCAATCAAAGATCTGAAAGGGGAAATGAAAAAAACTGGAAAACCTGGGAAACTTTATGAAAACTGATTTCTACAAATTAAGGGAAGAGAATTAAGAGAAGGTTAATAAGACTAAAACAAAGGGCATTCAAAATCCTGAAGCCTGAGAACACAGAAATAGCATTTCAGGAGTATAAAGCTCTAAATAAGAAATGTAAAGAAGAAATCAAGCTAGCAAAGTTTTATCCTCGTGTATAAGCCGAGTTTTTCAGCACATTTTCTTTGTGCTGAAGGCGCCCCCCTTGGCTTAAACACAAGTCATTGTCCCAGAAGAAAGAGAGCGGGGGAGGGGGCGCAGTGAGCAGCGGGTCACAGAGGCAGCTGCACCGCTGCTCTTTGGTCTTCACCATAGTGGAGTTTGGAGTGTGACTGTTTGAGGTTGTGGACAGGTGTCTTTTATACTGATAACAAGTTCAAACCAGTGCCATTACTACAGGTAATGAGTGGAGGACAGAGGAGCTTCTTAATGAAGAAGTTACAGGTCTGTGAGAGCCAGAAGTCTTGCATGTTTTTAGGTGACCAAACACTTATTTTCCACCATAATTTGCAAAATAAATCTTGCCAAATCAGACAAATTGATTTTCTGGATTTGTTTTCTCATTTGGACTCTCATAGTTGTGGTCTACCTATGATGTCAGTTACAGGCCTCTCTCATCTTCTTAAGTGGGAGAACTTGGTGGCTGACTAAATACTTTTTTCCCCACTGTATATTCTGTATTGTAATAATGCCATTAGTTTAGGATATCTTCAATGTTTGCATATATATGCACATATTTTAAGCATATATACCGTATATACTCGAGTATAAGCCGAGAATTTCAGCCCATTTTTTTAGGCTGAAATTGCCCCTCTCGGCTTATACTCAAGTCATTCCCAGGGGTCGGCAGGGGAGGGAGAGCGGCAGCTGTCTAATAATACTCACCTGCTCCTGGTGCGGACCCAACTCCACTCCCATAGGGGTGGAGCCACATATTCATTACTGTAATGAGCGGTACCATGTGACCTCTCAATACAGGAAGAAGCTGTCAGCGCCCGGAGAACCAGGGACCTGCAGGGACCGGGCCAGGAGCAGGTGAGTATAACGGGGGCATATTCACCTATCCCACGTTCCACCGTCGGCACCACTCTGTCTTCCGCGTCCTCTGCAGTGACGCTCAGGTCAGAGGGCACGATTAGTGTGCGTGCCGCCCTCTGCCTGAACAGTCAGTGCAGAGGACGCAGAAGACACAGCGGCGCCAATGGTGTAATGGGAAAGGTGAGTATAGCAAGTGCTGGGGGCCTGAGCTACAAGAGGTGAGTATGTGATTTTTTTTTTATCGCAGCAACATATGGGGCAAATATCTCTATGGAGCATCTTATGGGGCCATGTGCAGCATTATATGGGGGCAAATATCTCTATGGAGAATCTTATGGGGCCATAATCAGCATTTGTGCAGCATTGTACGGGGCAAATGTGTCTATGGAGCATCTTATGGGGCCTTAATCAGCATTTGTGCAGCAATGTATGGGGCAAATGTCTCTATGGAGCATCTTATGGGGTCATAATCAACCTTTGTGCAGCATTATATGGAGCATATTTTAATATGGAGCATCTTATGGGGCCCATCATGAACTGTATGGAGCATTATATGGGGCTCCTGATTCAATATGGATATTCAAAAACACTCAACCTACTGATGTCTCAATTAATTTTACTTTTATTGGTACCTATTTTTATTTTTGACATTTACCAGTAGCTGCTGCATTTTCCACCCTAGGCTTATACTCGAGTCAATAAGTTTTCCCAGTTTTTTGTGGCAAAATTAGGGGTCTCGGCTTATACTCGGGTCGGCTTATACTCGAGCATATACGGTATATTTTTTTCAACTGATGAAGATAAATTTTAAAGGGCATATTATTTACTATATCTAGAAAAGTTACATTTTTTTAAAATAAAAGGTGTCTCCAATATTTTAGATCCGCCTGAAACGTCACGTAAGCATCACACTGGAGTAAACTCATTATTCGCTTCATTAAGGGTGCATGGAGTCATCTTTTGTTTCATAATTCAAATTAAAAAAATATATACTTGGTATATAAGACGTCTCCTGTGCAGCTGTTTTATTAAAACACTTTAATTACGGTACATTGATTTTAACCTTATAAATGCCTTAATGAATGTGCACTTGACCCTGTGTAATAGGAATTAATGTTTGTTTAGGATGAACTAAATGCTTTCTTTAGTCACTCACTAACCTTTCACAATGTTGATGTTTTATGGTAGAAGACACTCTGACTGTGACATTTACAACACCAAATATATCTTCTTATGTTTGGAGAGAACAAAAAGCTTCAGTAAAGGAATTTAACCAGAGACCTATTTAAATTTAGACCGTGAAAAACAAACTTAAAAAATTCATAGAAACTGTGGCCCGGATTCTTTACCACTTTTACTGCAGATTTTGGGGCAAGACAGTGGCGTGGCAGACCCCGCTCATTTAATTCATGACGAGTGGCGGCATTCTTTGTGCCAGAAATCTTACTGTAGATTTGTGGCAAGGTGCGCGTCACTTTTCTGATGTGTTATATCTATTAAGAGACACGCACCACTTAATGCATCAGGAGCGTTGAGTCCACCAGGCCCCCTCATAAAGACTGGCGTGAATAAGATGAGGTCCAATATTTTACAGAATTTTAAGGATTGTTACTTACCATATGACAAATGAATATGTGAAGTTGCTGTATGTAGCAGGGGCAAAATAACCAGGAACAGTTTTTCGTGACTATGTTGTGTTCAGAAGATGGGTTGAACGTTCAATAGACAGTTCCATCTTTTCTTTCATTCCAAGATGCCATAAACGTACTTGTCATCCTGACTTATCTCACCAATGTACATTATACAAGTGCAGAACACAATGAGGCCAAGTGTAATAAAAACATTTAAATTGTATGTTTAGCTAAGTAAATCTAATTAAAGCCACAGCGGCAACTGCACTCAGGTTTTTCTAAGCTCCAGAAAACAGTTGATCTTTCCAGAGGAAGCTGCTGTTGATATTTCATTACCCCTGCAGTGTCCACTGCAGAAGAGCCAAAGTATTACAAGTATCTGAGTGTCTTACTGTAATACATGATATGCTCGAGTCCACCAGAGCAGGATACCCCTCTATGATGTCCACATGGAAAACTGTGGGCAGAGCTATGGAGTCACGTCTGTTTCTAACTCCAGCTCCTAGTCCTTTAGAAATGGCTCATAAAAAGTCACAAATCCATTGAGTTAAAATTAACTTCTTGATCCAGGTGAAGGCAAAAAACCCATGAGGAAGATGCTAATAGCTCTGATATTATATTTTTCACCACAACATCATATGGCAGAGTTCCATAATCTTACTGCTCAGATGGTAAAAATCCCAATCTGTGATGACTAAACCTGCTTTTGTCTTTCCTTTCGTCATTGTCGCAGGCCTAGGTATAAAAAGATCATTACAAAGATCTCTGTACTGTCCCCTCATATATTTGTGCATTGTAGTAAGGTCGCCCCTAAGTGTCATATCACCAAACTGATTA
Source organism: Ranitomeya variabilis (assembly GCF_051348905.1). NCBI lineage: Eukaryota > Metazoa > Chordata > Amphibia > Anura > Dendrobatidae > Ranitomeya > Ranitomeya variabilis. The sequence continues at coordinate 853,519,147 of NC_135232.1, forward strand.
ACTCCAAACTTGATAAATTGTCCTACTATTGCAGTTCACCCATCCCCTTAATAACCTTGGTCGCTCTTCTCTGCACCCGCTCTAGTTCAGCTATGTCTTTCTTATACACCGGAGACCAAAATTGTGCACAGTATTCTAAAGGTACCTTCACACGAAGCGACGCTGCAGCGATAGCGACAACGATGCCGATCGCTGCAGCGTCGCTGTTTGATCGCTGGGGAGCTGTCACACAGACCGCTCTCCAGCGACCAACGATGCCGAGGTCCCCGGGTAACCAGGGTAAACATCGGGTTGCTAAGCGCACAGCCGCGCTTAGTAACCCGATGTTTACCCTGGTTACCAGCGTAAAAGTAAAAAAAACAAACAGTACATGCTCACCTGCTCGTCCTCCAGCGTCTGCTTCCTGACACTGACTGAGCTCCGGCCCTAACAGCACAGCGGTGACGTCACCGCTGTGCTTTCACTTTCACTTTAGGGCCGGAGCTCAGTCAGTGTCAGGAAGCAGACGCTGGAGGACGAGCAGGTGAGCATGTACTGTTTGTTTTTTTTACTTTTACGCTGGTAACCAGGGTAAACATCGGGTTACTAAGCGCGGCCCTGCGCTTGGTAACCCGATGTTTACCCTGGTTACCAGTGTAAAACATCGCTGGTATCGTTGCTTTTGCTTTCAAACACAACGATACACAGCGATCTGACGACCAAATAAAGTTCTGGACTTTATTCAGCGACCAGCGACATCACAGCAGGATCCTGATCGCTGCTGCGTGTCAAACGAAACGATATCGCTAGCGAGGACGCTGCAACGTCACGGATCGCTAGCGATGTCGTTTCGTGTGAAGGTACCTTAAGTGTGGCCGCAGTAATGACTTCTTTTAATGCTCTTCATTATTTTATTTGCCCTTGTAGCTGCTGCCTGGCACTGGCTGCCGGTAATTAGCATATTCCAAGGTGACAGGTTCCCTTTAAAAGTGATTGTCTGTGCAATGTAAAACCTTCTTCCCCATAGAACTAGATGTATTAAAAAGAACAAACTCAGTAACACTCACCTCCGGATTCTAAGCAGCACATTATCAGAAAAAAAACAACGATGCGCTGCTCAAAGTCATTTGACCATTGTACCAACCACAGGCAGCGGCAACCCGATGAGGAATATTACTGAGTTTGTTATTTATTTATACGTCCAGACCAATCCTTTAAAATATGGCATATTGGAATCCAGCAAGTTAACACCATTGATATGTCCCAGTGGTGTTTCCCTTTCAATTGGGCTCATGAGGTGATTTTACTACTGCATGATAATCTGCGCCTCCTGAGGAATATTTTTGTGTACTTTGTGGAATTTTGTTTCATCCAGAGAACATAAATTTTTTTTTCTTATTTGTCATCCAATTACAATCTGTATGTCATCTGTTTTTACGTTGCAGCAATTACAAAAAATGTACAGGATTAACTCCAGTTTCCTATGTTAAAAAATTGCAATATAGCCGTAAAAATGTCATGTCGGACGCTGTTCAGACCAGGTCGTCCGACAGACAGCGGTAATTCTGCTTTTGACCACTATTTACTCATTGGCGTCTGCTAGATTTTGTCTAGCTGTTCCGGGGTTAATTTACCTGATCCTCGGATTGGAAGCTGGGCCATTCCCATGGCCTTTAAATAGTTCTCCTGATCATTGGGCGTCGCTGATTACAGCTTCTGTCTTGCGTTGTTATCTCGGTCTGGAGTGGAGAGCTGGTGGTTGGAGATTAGTTGCTGGTGGTGTGTATTCCTTTGCCTTATTTGCTCCTTCCTATATTTGTGTTTATTTTGCCCTGCACATTTATAGTGTATTCCTGAGTGGCGTGGTGTATATTTTCCTTTATCCTTGTCTGTGCTAACTGTGGGTATTTAAGTATTACCTCTTCACTGGGTGGTGGGTGGAGGTTTCAGCCTAGGGCTGAGCTCAGGAGTTAGGGTGAGGTTCGAGGCCTGAACATGCACACCATCAGTGGAAACTTCAGGTAGAGGGTCAGTCAGGATTTCCCTAGTCTTAGGGAAATTGCAGGAGCCCGGGTTATTAGCTCTCGCTCACCTAGTCTCTCCCTGACATTATAATCGGCCCAACAGCAACAAAGAAAAAAAAAAAAAAAGAGGGTTTTCTTTTTTTTTTTGTTTTGTCATGGATCCCATGACTTCCATAACCCGCCAGTTGGAGGCGCTGTCCCTACAGGTCACTGAGTTGAGGGGGGCAGTGCAGCAACAGGGACTAGCAGTGTCCAATGTGCAAGCTGGAGCGACAGGAAGAGTTACTGAGCCTAAATTTCCGTTGCCTGAAAAATTTGCTGGGGAACATAGTAAATTTGTTTCTTTTCGTGAAGCTTGCAAACTATGTTTCCGTATGCACCCGATATCTTCGGGTAATGAGGCTCAGCGTGTGGGCCTGGTGTTGTCATTGTTAAGTGGGGATCCCAAGCATGGGCGTTTTCTTTGCCATCTGATTCTGCAGCATTTGTCTCTGTGGAGAGTTTTTTTTCTTCTCTTGGGAAAATCTACGATGAACCTGACAGAATGGCTCTGGCAGAATCTAAGATACGCTCTATTCGCCAGGGGGAGCGAGTTGCAGAGGATTACTGTTCTGAATTTCGTCGCTGGGCGATCGATACCCAATGGAATGATGCAGCATTGCGGAGTCAGTTTATACATGGGATTTCTGGAAGGGTTAAAAAAGCCCTTCTGATTTACGAGAATCCTACTTCTCTAGATTCCGCTGTGAGTCTGGTTGTCCGCATTGATCGCCGTTTGCGTCAGGGGGAGCATGAGACACCGCCTATGGGAGAGGGTTTAGGTTCACGTGAGGTTGCTGCAGGTGAGCCCACGGAGCCTATGCAAATCGGAGGGGTGTCACATGTCAAACATCGAGCCACTGAGCTCAGGAAGCAGGGAGCCTGTTTTTACTGTGGTAAAACTGGTCATTTTATTAACATCTGTCCTCTGCTGCCTAAGAAAAACGCAACGGCGGAAAACTTCTGAGCTCAGAGGGTGTGGAGGAGACCAGTCTGAGCTTATGTATATCCTCCATGGTGGTTTCTCAGTGCATGCTCCCTGCTAAGGTTTTTGTTGCTGGCAGTGAGCTGCCAGTTACTGTTTTTGTGGATAGTGGTTCAGCCACAAATCTCATTGATGAGGGGTTTGCGCGCACAGCAGGTTTTAGGATTGAAAAACTGTCTCATCCTATCCGCGTGGTCACCATCAATGCTGCTCCTCTCTCTCAGGGGGAGATTACTGAATTTGTGGCTGAGGTGAAACTCCACATTGGAGTTCTACATTCTGAGCGGGTTACATGTAAGGTGCTCAAGAATCTTCCTGCTCAGGTGGTTTTGGGTTTTCCTTGGTTGTCTATGCACAACCCGGTAATTGACTGGAAAACTCAGGACATAATTCGGTGGAGCGAGTTCTGCCAGGAGAATTGCCTGTTGCTGCGGTGACTTCAAGCGTTCCGGAGTCACTTCAGGATTTTGTGGATGTGTTCTCTGAGAAGGGTTGTTCAGAGTTGCCGCCACATCGTCCTTATGACTGTTCTATCAGGTTTAAACCAGGGGCCAAATTACCTAAAGCAAGGATGTTTAACATCTCCGGTCCGGAGAGACAAGCGTTAAAAGATTACATTGCGGAAAGCTTGAGCAAAGAGCACATCAGGCCGTCATCCTCGCCGGTGGCAGCGGGGTTCTTCTTTGTGAAGAAGAAAGATGGCGGATTACGCCCGTGTTTGGATTTCAGGGAGTTGAACCAGATTACGGTTCGTGATCCATACCCTATGCCTCTGATTCCAGATTTGTTCAACCAGGTGGCAGGTGCTAAGTGGTTCACCAAGCTTGACCTCAGGGGGGCGTACAACCTCCTAAGAGTCCGTCAAGGTGATGAGTGGAAGACGGCTTTTACTAACCCTGAGGGTCATTTTGAAAATTTGGTGATGCCGTTTGGGTTGACTAACGCACCTGCAGTGTTCCAACATTTCATCAATGATGTGTTCTCGCATGTTTTGGGGAAATTCGTTATCGTGTACCTAGATGACATTCTCATATATTCTTGCGACCGTGAGGCTCATTTAGATCATGTCAGGCAGGTGTTACAGCTTCTCAGAGAGAATAAGCTGTATGCTAAACTTGAGAAATGTGTATTTTCTGTTCAAGAGTTGCCTTTCTTGGGTTATATTGTGTCTGCTTCTGGTTTTAAAATGGACGCCGTTAAGGTGCAGGCGGTGCTGCATTGGGAACATCCTGATAACCTGAAAGCACTTCAGCGGTTCCTTGGGTTTTCTTACTACTATAGGAAATTTATCAAGGATTTTTCCATCATTGCTAAACCGCTAACTGATATGACTAAAAAGGGTACCAATTTCTCTGTTTGGCCTGAGGCTGCTGTGCGCGCATTTGAATTTCTTAAGAACAGTTTTGTTTCAGCCCCCATTCTTATGCAGCCAGACGTATCTAAACCATTTGTTGTGGAAGTCGATGCGTCTGAGGTTGGTGTGGGGGCGGTACTATCTCAAGGCTCATCTTTGAGTGGTTTACGTCCGTGCACCTATTTCTCCAAGAAACTGTCGTCCGCCGAACGTAACTACGAAATCGGCAACAGGGAGTTGTTGGCAATTAAGTTGGCCTTTGAGGAATGGCGACATTTCTTGGAGGGGTCGGTCCATCAGGTAACTGTTATTACCGATCATAAGAATCTGCTGTATTTGGAGTCAGCCAAGCATCTGTCCCCCAGGCAGGCTCGCTGGGCATTGTTTTTCACGCGGTTCAATTTTGTGGTCACTTACAGACCGGGGTCTAAAAACACTAAGGCGGATGCTCTGTCCAGGTGTTTTCTGGGGGGAGAACCTCGAGAGGATCCAGTACCCATCCTCCAAAAGGGTGTTGTGGTTTCGGCTCTCACTACCGAGGTTGAGGCTGAGATTGCCGAAGCTCAGGAGGAGGTACCATATGAGCTTCCCATCAACAAATCTTTTGTTCCGCTTCATCTCCGCCTAAAGGTTTTGGTTTTGGCATCATGATGCCGTCCTGGCTGGTCACCCAGGGGTTAGAGGTACCTTGGAGTTGGTGTCACGTCGGTTTTGGTGGCCCAAGATCCGACAGGACGTGGTCTCATACGTGTCAGCTTGTACCACGTGCGCTAGGGCTAAGACGCCCCGCTCCCGTGTCTGCTTTAGTTTGTCAAAATGGGGGTGACCACTTGCCTTTTTTTAATTTATTTAAATAATTTTAAAAACAACTGGGTGGGGACCTCTCTATTCTTGATAACCAGCCATGATAAAGCTGACAGCTGAGGGTTGCAGCCTGCAGCTGTCAGTTTTGCCATGCTGATCATCAAAAATAGGAAGACCCCACATCATTTGTTTTTTGTTTAATTTATTTATAGCACAGGTGCTGTCTGAGGAATATTCCCATCAGTGGCATCTGCTCTCGCTGTTATTAGCAGCAGCAGCAGGCGTAGGCTAATGGCAGTAGTACTCTCGCTTCAGCTGATGCCTCTGTGACCGGAGGTAAATTTTTTACCACTGGTCAAAGCTTATGGCTAATGCAGTCATCTGACAGCGTGGAAACCGCAGCTTGCTTACCAGTAAGAGGCAATGTTTGCCATGCTGTCATGCAGATGAGAGCATTGCAAACAACGGATGTTTGGAGCCCCCATTAATCTGGATTCAGGTCATTTTCTGGTACCTGAGCCAAACTTTTTTTAACTGTTCGCCTGAACCCGCTGTACTAGAACATTCTGGGGTTCACCCATCACTATTAGGAAGCATTCTCTAAATGTTGAAAGGAATGGTGTATATGGTGGAGATAGAGGGGGGGGCGATAGATTTTTTGTGTACCCTAGAATTTGTATTCACCATCAGGATAATGAATCTATTAACCAACCATATTTTATGGTCTGTATTACTGCCACAATGCCAGCACCATGCATGGGCCTCCTAAACCAAAGTGACAGCATCTTACATGCCTTGCTGGCTGATAGTTCCAGTTGTGAGACCATTGGTCAGACTAGGCATTGCAGGCATACAATGGACCATAAAATACAATAGTATGAATGCACCCATACAGAGATAATAAAGGCAATATTGGAGTGGATGCAGGGGACCTTGACTATGGATCTGTATGGGGCCCTAGATTTTCTGAAGGGTGCCCTGTACACAGCTTTACATTTATCGACAATAAACTTAAATTTCCATTCTCTGCTCTAATGCAGTACCTTATAATAATAGTAATACATTCTTTGTAGTAAAAGTAAATTTGCAGCAAGGTATGTATTTAATAAAAAGATACAGTATCAATATACAATATTTTCATTTTGAAGCAGGCGTTGGAGTAGGTGCAGTTCTGCTGATTTTGACTCAACCCAAAACTGACTCGGACTCCACAGCCTTGGTTGTGGGATGGTGAAGTGATTATGAGTGCAGACATTCTTCTAGGGAGTTCTATATCTTTATAATATTGTTTTAGCCCCACTCAGCAGAAAACAATGTAGGATTTTCATCACCAGGGTTTACTCTAAGATAATTTTTAACCATATATGATGTGTAATTGTTCCATATATTGATATTTCAGTAAACACCAGGAACTGCGGCTGATTTTATAACTAAAATGTTAAGCAAAAAAATGTCATATGAGATTAGGAGATGTTAATTTTTAATCAAATGCAAACAAATAACTCATGAAAACAAATTGAATATTGTGCAAGAACATCCATATCTAAGAGTCATCTCCAGTTAGTAACAGGAAATGTGGTAACAGGTTAGTTAAGAAGTAATTTACTGCTCTCAGACAACAACATCAAACTAAGTCATTATAGACGACTGAAAAACACAAATGTAAAAGATGCATTCCAGACAAAACACTCAATAAAGTGGGCGGACAAGGTAGAAAATAGCCACATTATGGCCTGTTGCCAGGGGGCACATTACTCCGAGATCCTGGACGCACATTACTCCGAGATCCTGGACTTTACTGCAGGATTCCAATGTAAATGGAAGTACAAAAGATCTTAAGTTCTTGACCTCTTGATCGAATACTTTTACATAGTAAATGTAGAAGCCATAGCATAGTTATAGACAGTTTCATGTAGATTTCTAAAAAGAAATTTAACACGAGAATTGATGGAGATTTATATCCCATTTCCTTGTTACCTGGAAGAGAAAAAATGTCATTTTCTTATTTGTGAAAACTTTATGCTTATATAAAGTTTCACAAATAGGTAGGTTCACCAGTGTATTTTTATTGAAATGTATAAAAACTAAACTCCATTGCCCTGCATTAAACAATGGTAGAATTTAATAATTTAAAATACTGACAGCCCCAAACTTGCTTATTAATTATATTAGATAGAAGAAAGCAACAATTAAGTTAAAAGCTTTTTAATTTGTTCAAAAAATTATGATAGAAGATGATAAGCATAGAAGAAAAGTAAATTATGTACAACAAACCAACCTTGTCTCAACCTGCTAAATACTAAATTATTTATTATCCATCTTTGCATATGAAGAACATAGTATAGAGATCACTAGGATAAATAAAAAATATTGGCAGATGTAGATAACTGTCTCACAGACATTGAATTTACTAAACCCCCTTGACAATTAATTTTCCCAAGGGGCCACATGAGAAACTCGGACTGTTGTGGAGTGCTAAACCAACTGGCAGACCTTAACTCTTTAATGACCGCCGATACACCTTTTAACGGCAATCATTAAGGGGCCTTATTCCTCACTGACACTTTTTAACGGTGCTGAGGAATAAGTGAATAGTGCCCCCCAGTGGGTGCAATTCCCATGGGTGACGGCTGTATATGATAGTTAACACCCTGCGGCATTGGCCTCGACTGGTTTTGAAACCGATCGGAGCCAGTTGGCTCCTTAAATGCCGGTGATTGACATCAGTATCAAAGTGGTTAAAAGATCTCATTTGACATAATCATTTGCATGTGTCGATCATGGTACCCTGAGGTCATCTGATGCCCCCCAGTTTACAGTGGCCTGTTAGACCCTGCTTATAGCTGGGTCTAACAGGCACAGTCAGTGAATCACTGATAAGTTCCAGGCACTGCAGTACACAAGTACTGCAATGCATGAGACCAGTGATCAAAGTAAAAATATACATGTCCCACAATGGGACTACGTTAAAAAGTGAATAAAATAAATAATAAAATATGTGAAAAAGTAAAAAAAACACATAATAAAAGCATGCACAAATCACAACCTAAGCTATAAAGCTCAATAAGATTCAGAAAATAGGGCGGCACCAGGTAAGTCAATCTTCACAGGCTATTCACTAAGCGAAAGCAGGCAGACTTGAGACACATTCAGACTAAGCAATCAAGGGTGGTGCACTAATAATGTTCAATAGTAAAAAAGGAACTTCACTTGTAGCAACCAATATAACAGATCTGGCACTCACCCCGAAGATGCTGTAATTAATGTCCTTTATTTGCTACGACCAGCATTTAGACATACATGGAGAGGCGGCAGGAAGATGAAGAGAGGAGGGTGCGGGAAAGAGGTGAGGACGACGGCCGTTTTGCGCAAATGCGCTTCCACGGGTCCAAGTGCAAACAACACACATGTCACTTCCTTTTAAAGGGATGGAAAATAACGTGAAAAGACGTACAGTGGTGCAACAGTTAATAAAACGTACAATTTGCAATAGAAATGCGTACAAAGACATAATATTACCATTATAAAGCAACCTATAAACAATTTATAAGAGATTTATAAGAAGATTTTTTCTAATAAGATTTTTTATAAAAATACCGCCATATCGAGCTTATCGTTAAGACCAATTGGGCCCTGGGCATTAGCATCTATGATCCACCTTGCTTCATGTTGAAGCAATATTTTGTTCCGATCACCCCCTTGGTGTGGAGTTTTAACGATTTCTAGACCTGCAAATCGCAAAACCTCAGGGTTTGCGTTATGCTGGTTTTTATATGTTCAATCAATCGCAAGGAACCTTTCCCTGTAGAAATCAATCTATAGTGTTCCCTAAATCTCGTTATTAATGGACGGATCGTTTTGCCAATATAAAAAAATTGACATGGGCAATAAATTATATAAACAACATATTTGCTTTTGCACAAAATAAAATCCCAGACAGCGTGTATTATGGAACCTATGCATAGGGGATTATGCGTCAAGTGGAGATGGCAATAATTACAGTTTCCACATTTATGATTTCCTTGCGGCAAGGATTTTTCTAGCCAATTGTGATTTTCTGGCAAAAGACGGTTATGGACAAGGAGATCTCCAAGATTTTTAGTGCGTTTATACGCAAATTGCGGTTCAAGAGAGGTGATTTTAGAAAGATCCCTATCGCTTTGCAAGACATGCCAATTTTTTCTGATCGCAGAGTATATTTCTTTATCCATTTGGCTATGTGTGAAGGCAAAAGTAAATCTCTGTTCTTTATGTTCCGATTGTTTTATTTTTTTACGATTTTTTAGCAAATCCTTTTGTGATAATTTATTGACCCTGTGTTCAGCATCTGTTAATATATTAGAAGGGTAGTTTCTCTTTAGGAAACCTGTTTTAAGCTCAGCAATTTGTTCTTTAAAAATCGAGTCATTATTATTTATTTTTCTATAACGCACCATCTGGCTGTATGGAATACTTTTTCTCGTCCGTAATGGATGTGCGCTATTGAAGTGCAGCAAATTGTTTGTTGCTGTAGGTTTTATATATCGAGAATCTGGGAAGAATTTGACACAGAACGAGGAAAAGGCTCTACGAGAGATGCAACAATGGAAGGATGTCATCATAAGAAAAGCAGATAAGGTGGGCAATATTATCATATTGGACAAAAATTATTATATTGCTGAAGCTCAATCCCAACTTAATGATAGAACAACATACATAACATTAGATAGTAACCCAACCGTAAAATTTTGAGAAAAATTACGCTCTCTGCTGAACAAATTTGTGGTAAAAGGTGCCTTATCTAAATCAAGAGCGGAAAAACTGTTGCCAGAACATCCTAAAATTCCACACTGGTATAGCATCCCGAAAATCCATAAGAATGCCACACATCCCCCAGGACCCCCCATAATTTCGGGGAATGAATCTTTAACAGAACCATTATCACAATTTTTAGATTGGCTATTGAAGCCTTTGTTACAAAAAATTCCGTCCTTTGTCAAAGATTCAGGAGACTTTTTGTCAGCCCTCAAAACCGTTGATTGGCAGCCAAGTTTCACTCTTGCTTCTATAGACATCGTGAGCCTTTATACACGAATCCCGCAGAAAAATGGCTTGGAAGCGATCAAAAAAATTCTGTGCAATACTGAAAAAGACTTGGATTTTATTTCTTTCATTTTGGAAAGCCTGGAGTTTGTCTTATCGCACAACACCTTTAAACTTATCGATAAATGGTACTTGCAATGCACAGGCACTGCCATGGGTACGCCCATCGCATGCATTTTTGCGAATTTATTTTTAGCCGCTTTTGAAGAGGAGTATATCACATCTATGGCAAACCCGTATTTGAAACACATGAAGCATCACTTAAGATTTGCTGACGATATTTTTATTATCTGGGATGGTTCAAAAAATGATTTTGACAGCTTTGTTGCACATTTAAACAGTGTAAATAAGGATAATATGCGGTTTACCTCTACTTTTGGTGAAAGTCAATTAGAATTTCTCGATGTAAAAATTAATATTTCCGATGGCGATCTTGTTACTAGGGTACATAAAAAACCTACAGCAACAAACAATTTGCTGCACTTCAATAGCGCACATCCATTACGGACGAGAAAAAGTATTCCATACAGCCAGATGGTGCGTTATAGAAAAATAAATAATAATGACTTGATTTTTAAAGAACAAATTGCTGAGCTTAAAACAGGTTTCCTAAAGAGAAACTACCCTTCTAATATATTAACAGATGCTGAACACAGGGTCAATAAATTATCACAAAAGGATTTGCTAAAAAATCGTAAAAAAATAAAACAATCGGAACATAAAGAACAGAGATTTACTTTTGCCTTCACACATAGCCAAATGGATAAAGAAATATACTCTGCGATCAGAAAAAATTGGCATGTCTTGCAAAGCGATAGAGATCTTTCTAAAATCACCTCTCTTGAACCGCAATTTGCATATAAACGCACTAAAAATCTTGGAGATCTCCTTGTCCATAACCGTCTTTTGCCAGAAAATCACAATTGGCTAGAAAAATCCTTGCCGCAAGGAAATCATAAATGTGGAAACTGTAATTATTGCCATCTCCACTTGACGCATAATCCCCTACGCATAGGTTCCATAATACACGCTGTCCGGGATTTTATTTTGTGCAAAAGCAAATATGTTGTTTATATAATTTATTGCCCATGTCAATTTTTTATATCGGCAAAACTATCCGTCCATTAATAACGAGATTTAGGGAACACTATAGATCGATTTCTACAGGGAAAGGTTCCTTGCTATTGATTGAACATATAAAAACCAGCATAACGCAAACCCTGAGGTTTTGCGATTTGCAGGTCTAGAAATTGTTAAAACTCCACACCAAGGGGGTGATCGGAACAAAATATTGCTTCAACATGAAGCGAGGTGGATGATAGATGCTAATGCCCAGGGCCCAATTGGTCTTAACGATAAGCTCGATACGGCGGTATTTTTATAAAAAATCTTCTTAGAAAAAATCTTCTTATAAATCTCTTATAAATTGTTTATAGGTTGCTTTATAATGGTAATATTATGTCTTTGTACGCATTTCTATTGCAAATTGTACGTTTTATTAACTGTTGCACCACTGTCCGTCTTTTCACGTTATTGTCCATCCCTTTAAAAGGAAGTGACATGTGTGTTGTTTGCACTTGGACCCGTGGAAGCGCATTTCCTCACCTGTTTCCCCGCACCCTCCTCTCTTCATCTTCCTGCCGCCTCTCCATGTATGTCTAAATGCTGGTCGTAGCAAATAAAGGACATTAATCACAGCATCTTCGGGGTGAGTGCCAGATCTGTTATATTGGTTGCTACAAGCTATAAAGCTGCCTCGTTATTTATTTCATGAAATGTGGATGAGGGATGGCCACATGAAGAGGGGTTCTACAATAATCAGCAGACACGTACAAAGATTAGATAATATAATATGAATATTTACTAACCAGTTTATAAAACAAAGGAAAGCATTTTAGGTACACATTGTATAAGTAACAAATATAATGACATCAGTTACTTTCAATAAAATCAACTAAGAGTATACCCAAGTACACTTAAACAGAATTAACAGTTATATGTGAGCAAAATACACAGCGAATAACCCTTTCTATTGTGCCAATACTTTAGTAATTACCTACTCTGAGCAGTTTTCGAAGTTCTCTTACAGAAGATGCCTTTTCTCCTAACTATGTGGACCTCTATAAGGTGTGACAGAGTACCTGGTAAAGTGATGGAGGGGAGATACATGTCACTGCGCATGATGGTGTCAGTGATGTAAAACCAAAATAGTTTCCTCCAGCACACACTGCATGTTGGGACGGTTTATATAAAGCTATATGATGAGCTGGTTTTAGTGGACCTCCATAGAGCGGGTGGGAGGAGGTCCACGTATCTTCACCTGCAGTGTCCTTACAGGACCTGTGTGCGTGCGTGATGTCAGGATCATGTGATTAGTCACATGATGGAGGAGTCACAATGTCTGGGCTTAAATGGCTGACTGCCAAAGCTTCCAGTGTTCAGGAGGTGCCTGGAGAGAGAGCACTCCAGGAAAGTGTGTGCTAGTCTGAACCATGGACATTACTGCCTCTTAGCGGGCTGATCCCCGTTAAGAGAAGGACTGTGTTTCTTTTTGTTTCTTTGCTTTACTGTTTAGCCGGGAGGGGCATGTTTACTTTCCAAAGCTTGGTTTAGGCTGTCTTTAATAAAACAAGCATTTTCTTAAAGAGACAGTGTTCCAGTTATATCTCTGTGTCCAGCCAAGTGAGCCGCTCTACGACAAAGGCTATTTATACAGTGGGGAAAATGAGTATTTGATACACTACTAAGTTTTCCCACCTACAAAGAATGGAGAGGTTTGTAATTTTTATCGTAGGTACACTTCAACTGTGAGAGACAGAATCTAAAAATAAAAAACAGAAAAACACATTGTATGATTTTGAAATAATTAAATTGCATTTTATTGCATGGTTGATCACCTACCATCAGCAAGAATCCTGGATCTCACAGACCTGTTAGTTGTTCTTTAAGAAGCACTGATTACCTGTATTAATTCCACCAGTTTGAACTAATTACCTGTATAAAAGACACCTGTCCACTCAATCTATCACACACCAACACCTCCACCACAGCCAAGACCAAAGAGCTTTGTGTAAGGACACCAGGGACAAAATTGTAGACCTGCACAAGGCTGGGATGGGCTACAAGACAATAGGCAAGCAGCTTCGTGAGAAGGCCACAACTGTTGGCACAAATATTAGAAAATGGAAGAAACACAAGATGACTTTCAATCTTACTCGGTCTGGGGCTCCATGCAAAATCTCACCTCGTGGGGTAACAATTATTTTGGGTCAGGAATAAGCCCAGAATTACATTGACCTGAAGAGAGCTGGAACCACAATCTCAAATATTACCATTAGTAACTCTATGCTGTCATGGATTAAAATTCTGCAGGGTATTCAAGGTCCCCTTGCTCACACCAGCACATGTACAGTCCTGTTTGAAGTTCACCAATGACCATGTGGATGATTCGGAGGAGGCATGGAAGAAGGTCATGTGGTCAGATGAGACCAAAATAGAACTTTTTGGTATCAACAACCAAGTTCCACTTGCCGTGTTTGGAGGAAGAATAAGGATGAGTACAACCCCAAGAACACCTTTTCAACAGTGATGCATGGTGGGGGGAACATCATACTTTGGGGATGCTTTTCTGCAAAGGAGACAGGTCGGCTGCACAGTATTGAAGGAAGGATGGATGAGGTCATGTATCACGATATTTTGACCAACAACCTCCTTCCCTTAGTAAGAGCACTGAAGATGGGTCACTGATTGGTCTTCCAGCATGACAATCGCCTGAAACACAGCCAGGACAACTAAGGAGTGGCTCCTTTAAGAAGCATTTCAAGGCCCTGGAGTGGCCTAGCCAACCTCCAGACTTGAACCCAATAAAAAAATCCTTGGAGGGAGCTGAAATTCAATGTTGCCCAGCAACAGCTCCGACACCTGAAAGATCTGGAGTGGACCAAAGTCCCTGCAGCAATGTGTGCAAACTTAGTGAAGAATTACAGGAAACGTCTAACCTTTGTAGTTGCAAACAAAGGTTTTGTGGTGTCCCTTTAGACTCTGGGGATGTCCCATCAATTTATGTGTCTTTTTAGCTCACAAGTGTGGTTGACCACAGTCCTGTGCACTCCTATAAAAATGGATACCACCAGAACAGACACCAAACGGAATTCAAAATGTCTCCATCTGACTCAATATAGTCAGTGGTTCCATCTGGGGTTTTGTGTGAATAACATTTTTGTGGGATTTACACAGAAACCCCCACGTATATGCTCAGCATAGAACACAAGAATGTGATCCCTGCCTTATACTGAAAGCTACTGGAAATATAAGGGTTTCCACATTACTGATAGAACTAATAGAACAAAGACTTTGGAAAAGAGCCATGAGTCCCATTGAAATCCAGTGACATCTGTGCTCCCAAATCCAAATGATCCCTTCCTACTGATCTCTACTCTGCTTAAACTGCAGTAAGTGGCCACAAGTATGGCATTATTGCAGTGGGAAGTGCGCCCTTAACAATATATGGGGTGTGTGTCTTCAGAAGCCCAAGCTGGGCACAATGTATGGGGCAAAACACTGTATGTGTACACAATATAAGGGCACTAAACTGGCCGATTGGCAATTTTCCTGAAAAAAAGCGCTGCGTGGATGTTGCAAAATAGTCACTGTAGCCGTAAATTAATTAATTGAGAGGTGCAATTTTTACAATGGGGTCACTTTTGAGGTTTTTCTGCTGTTCTGGCACCTTCGGATGCGCCACAACTATACTTTGTTCAAAATATTTGAATGAGGTACTACAGTTTGTGCCTTCAAGGATGTATGGACAACCCAGCTTCTAATTTTTGGCAGGAGTTGCACTGTGCAAAACGTTTATGTGTGTAGGAGTGCCACAAGTACACTTTGTTCACAATATTTTAATGAGGCACTACAGTTGGTGCCTTCAAGAGTGTATGGATGGAGGCTTTTTCACTTACTACATAGCCTTTATGAGTCTAGGAGAATCACTACATGACAATTTGAACAGAATGCATATGAGGTCCTCCTTTATATCTAATGCACAATGTATTTGAGTCCCTCTTACATAAACTTTTTGTCAGTTCTTGCTTCCGTCATATATTACACTGGTTTCAATTTTTTTAATTAAAATTTCAATTTTGCTTTACTTAAATAATTATTTTTTAAAAATTCTTTTTAAATTTTGCCTTATATACAAGTCATTATACAGGAAAGAATGTTTCTTAAATTTTTTTAATGTAAACTCCAATTTCTTGCTGATTTTGAATGTTTTACTGTCAGTCCTTAGAGTGGAGTAAAAGTGTGACACCATTTTTTTCAGCAGTGATCTGGGAGACAGAGATGCTTCCAGGGGTTTTCCCCATCCTGTTCTCTTTCTATTCAGCACTTTTTCCATCCATTTCAACATTTTCACTGCCCCCCCTCCCCACTAGACCTCTGCAGGGCCTGACGGAAAAATGCTCGGATTTCCCATTGACTTCCATTATACGGTATTTGTTACTCAAAATGAGCGTCCGGGCATTTTAGTGCTCGCTCATCTCTAATTAGCATCAGTTGCTAAAATACTTCATTGATTTTTTAGATAGGTCAAGTAATTGTTTACATTATAGGTTTTGTATTTAAGTAAATGAAGAAACTGTATAAATTAAAAATACAAGTAGTTGTGTCTAGCAAGTTTTCATAGAAAAAGTGCAGATTTGGCAGCTGTGTATGGTTGACCTCAAAATGGCCAAATTTCTGCAAAACCTGTTATTCTTTTATTGTTCAGGCATGAACAGTAAAAATAACTTTCAGCAAACAGATTGGAATCCGGAGGAGAAGCATTTTGGCAGACAAAGAAAATATTTTATTTCATTTCAAACCATTTTTCCTTTTTTATTTTTTTTCATTGTTGAAATGTCATTTCTATTTTTTTTTATTCTTTTGTTAAACAGTATTTTCTATTATATAAGATAGGACTTCAAGGTACTACAGAGGATATTTTGCTTTCTTTTGAGTTATATGGGTTGTCCCATGAACATTTTAACTAATAAATCTTAGAATAAAGATAAGTATAGCAACTTGATGTGTAAAAAAAAAATGTTCCTGTGCTGAGATAATCTGATATATGTGCCCCTGCTGTGTACTGTGTAATGGCTGTGTCCGACCAAGCAGGAAAGTGGTCTGATCATACCACAGCTCCTGGGCAGGAGAGGGCACATTTATAAGATTATCTCGGCAGAGGAACATTTTTTTAACACTTATCCAATTGAGGAGCGTATTTTTATTCCAAGATCTATTGATTAAATAAATTTTGATTGTTGGACACTATCTGTAAGTGTACTAGAGCAAACCATATGCAGGGACACCTCAATGGCCTAATATGCCTTCAGTTACCACCTTAACTTCTTCTGAACCACCTATAGAAGTTAAGTGTCCCGCATGTTCTAAAACATCACTACGTAAGAGTGCAGCTACATGATCATGAAGAAGGGACACCCATAGAGAATGCCTAGACTCTTTATTACTGTCTGTGCCTTCTCCTTTGCTTTTTTTTCTAAAGAAGAGCTAATTGTGCAATAATAGGAAGATCTAATGGCACTTCCTCCTCCATACATAGTGGTCATGTGATCGCTGTGTATCGAAAGGGAGCTGGAGTTCCTGGATCATAGGAGACCCAGACAGCTCTGCTATGCAGACAGGGGGCTGCATTTCCCTTGTAACTGGGGCTAATATACCAGCCCCAGTTACCAGGGAAATACAAATATTTAAAAATGTGAATGCAACCTAAAAGTCTTTTATGACCCTTTCAGGAGGGAGGTGAGACACAAAGTGCATAATAAAAAAAAAATGGCAGATAAAAAAAATGATGTTAAATAAAATGCCATTGTCAATCCAAATATGTTACTAGTCCCGTCTCAGTAACAAAAAAATCCCTTCATTCAATATATAAAAATATTTGTCACAATGTATACTACAAAAAATAGGGCTCACAAATCTTTGGTATTAAATTGATGTATAAGTGCAAAAATACACTATGTGAGCAATATACAAAAATATACATGCACGATGTGTCAGCACACTGCGGTTAATGAATACACAAGCACTGATATTGTAAACGTTAAAAATGGGGGGAGGGTAGCATCCTTATCTCAACTCCGTGTATATATGTTTATATATATATATATATATATATATATATATATATATATATATAAATATATATAAAACTTCCTTCTCACTCCCCCAGTGGGGGTGGTCTTTTTTGTCCTTTTTCATTCTCGATTCCTCTACCAGAGGCCTGGGAGTTTGAGGGTTCTGCACAGGATTTTAGTTGTTCCCAGCATTGTGCTTTTCTGGACAGAGAGCTCAGATGTTGCGCCTGGGATCTTTTGTAGCCATTCTTCCAACTTAGGGGTCACTGCTCCATGTGCTCCGACCACTGGAATCACTGTTGCCTTCACCTTCCACATCTTCTCCAGTTCTCCTTTGAGGCCCTGGTATTTCTCCAGCTTCTCATAGTCCTTCTTTCTGATGTTGCTGTCACTTGGCACTACCACATCTATTATCATTGCTGTCTTCTGATCCTTGTCTACTATCACAATGTCTGGTTGGCTAGCCAATACCTTCTTATCTGTCTGAATCTTGAAGTCCCACAGGATTTTAGCCCTTTCATTCTCCATCACTTTTTCTGGGGTCACCCACCTGGACTTAGGGGGACTTAGCCCATATGCTGTGCAGATGTTACTGTATACAATTGCCGATACTTGGTTGTGGCGTTCAGTATAAGCTGTTCCTGCTTGCATTCTGCATCCTGCCACTATGTGTTGGACTGTTTCTGAGGTTTCTTTGCATAGCCTGCCCCTTTGGGTTTTGTCTTGAATAGTAGATTCCTGCTTCTATGGATCTGTTACATAGTGCTTGGTCTTGTGCCGCTATGATTAGTGCCTCTGTGCTGTCTCAGAGTCCAGCTGTCTGCAGCTATTGGTAGGATTTCTCTATGTCAGCTACCTCCATTATCTGTCAATGGTACATCCCATGAAGTGGCTTGTCTCGCCATGGTGCTTTATGTTCCTGTTCTTCCTTCCAGATCTGTTGTTGTTGCTGCCTTAGGCTTTCTCTCAGCATCTCATCTTTTGATGCCATTTTTCTGATGTATTCCTGGATACTCCTTGTTTCATCCGTGATGGTGGCTTAGAGGCTTATCAAGCCTCGACCACCCTTCTCTCTGTTACTGTACAATCTTTGGGTGTTAGACTTAGGGTGGAGACTTCCATGCATGGTGAGGAGCTTTCGTGTCTTCACATCTGCAGCTTCCATCTCTTCTTTTGGCCAGCACACTATGCCAGAAGGGTATCTGATAACTGACAGGACATACAGTATGCATTGATGGTGCAGATTTTATTCTTGCCATTGAGCTGGATCTTCAGGACCTGACTTACCCTTTGATTGTATTTGTATGTTGCTGCTTTCCTTGCCTCCTCATCACGTTACCATATCTCTGTGGGATGCCGAGGTACTTGTAGCATGTCTGTGCATCTGCTATGTGCCTTGCTGGTAATTCCATTCCATCTGTCTTAACTACTTTGTCTCTCTTTATTGCCAACCGGCCACACTTCTCCAGTCTGAAGGACATACCGATGTCCTCGCTGTAGATCCTTGTCAGGTGGATCAGTGAATCGATGTCTCGTTCGTTTTTCGCATACAGCTTGATGTCATCCATGTAGAGGAGGTGGCTGAGGGTGCTTCCACTCTTGAACTTGTGTCCATAGCCAGATCTCTGTAATTATCTGACTGAGGGGGTTCAATGCAGAACAACAATGCGGACAGTGCATCACCTTGGTAGATGCCGCATTTGATGGTCACTTGTGCTAGTTGTCTTGAGTTGACTTCCAATAATGTTCTCCATAGCCCCATTGAGTTTCTGAGGAAGGATCTTAATTTTTCTATTGACATTGTAGAGAGCCAAGCATTCACAGATCCATGTGTGTGGCATTGAGTCATAGGCTTTCCTGTAGTCAATCTAAGCTGTGCTGAGATTGTTCCATCTGGATTTGAGTCTTGAGCTACTGCTCTAGGAACTGGTACTTAGAGCCTCTAGTGTTGGTCCTAGTACCTTTCTGAGCTGGATTCATGTACTGGTTCATATGGTTCTGTAGCTTGGTGGCTATGATGCCTGACATGAGTTTCCATGTTGTTGTAAGGCAGGTTATTGGGTGGTAGTTGGATGTAACTGTTCCTTTTTTAGTGGATCCTTCACACTGTTCTTCCTTGTGTTAGACAAGCTGGGTGGTGGCCTGCTTCTAGCGGTTGGTTCATCTGCTTTGTTATGTGTTCATGAACCGCTGTTAATTTCTTTAGCCAGTAGGTGTGGATCATGTCTTGGCCAGGTGCTCTACAGCTCTGCATGTTCTTGACCCACTGTTGAATGTCTAAAGGTACCTTCACATTAAGTGATGCTGCAGCGATACAGACAATGATGCTGATCGCTGCAGCGTCGCTGTGTGGTCGCTGGAGAGCTGTCACACAGACCGCTCTCCAGCGACCAACGATGCCGAGGTCCCTGGGTAACCAGGGTAAACATCGGGTTGCTAAGCGCAGGGCCGCGCTTAGTAACCCGATGTTTACCCTGGTTACCAGTGTAAAATGTAAAAAAAACAAACAGTACATACTCACCTTCGCGTCCCCCGGCGTCCACTTCCCTGCACTGACTGTGAGTGCCGGCCCTAACAGCAGAGCTGTGACGTCACCGCTGTGCTGTACTTTCACTTTACGGCCGGCAGTCAGTCAGTGCGGGAAGCGGACGCCGGGGGACGCGAAGGTGAGTATGTAGTGTTTGTTTTTTTACATTTTACACTGGTAACCAGGGTAAACATCGGGTTACTAAGCGCGGCCCTGCACTTAGCAACCCGATGTTTACCCTGGTTACCAGTGTAAAACATCGCTGGTATCGTTGCTTTTGGTGTCAAACACGACGATACATGCCGGTCTGACGACCAAATAAAGTTCTGAGCTTTCTTCAACGACCAGCGATATCACAGCAGGATCCTGATCGCTGCTGCCTGTCACACTCAACGATATCGCTAGCCAGGACGCTGCAATGTCACGGATCGCTAGCGATATCGTTTAGTGTGAAGGTACCTTAAGTCTGTAATGGTGACTGGTTCTTCCTCTAGGTGGTTGCTGTGATTAATTCTCAGATCTTGCAGCCACATTGCACTGGTATTGTGTGTTTTTTCCTTCTCCCATATGTTCCTCCAGTATTGTTCAGTCTCTGCTACTGGTGGAGTTGCTGCCTTTATGCTGTTACTCTGTAGTTGGGAGTACACCTTGGATGGTTCTTTGGAGAACAGGGCATTTTTCTTCTTGGCCTCAGCTTCTCTAGTGTATCTCTCTAGTCTTGCAGCGAGTGCTATGAGCCTTTATTTAGCAGTGCTCTCTAGCTGCAGGATTAGATCAGGATTTTCAGGGAGTTGCACCTGTTGTTCTTACAGGTCTTCGAGTGGGGTGGATCTGCAGTGCAGATGATCCATCTCAAGTGACTAGTTGTTTCTCAGTCAGTGGATATGCAGGTTTTGTATCCATCCAGAGTTTCCTCATACGCTTCATATATCCTCTCTCATGCTGTTACAGTAGCATTTCATCAGATACAGGTTCTCTTGCCTTGTCCATGCATGGTTTGTTCCAGTAGCCCATTTATCATCAGATTGTCCTGTTTCCTCTACATCTGATGCGGACATTGTTAATCTGGGCGGCGTCGAAGCCGGAGTGACTCTTTGTTCGTGACACTCTCATGTTTATTGAGGTAGGCACTATAGTGTTAGTAGTCTTGCCCAAAGGACCACTACCGGTATATTATTTACAACAGGGCAGGACCCCAGTCCCCCACATTGGTGGTTGTGCACTTTAACCACAACGCTATAACAGCCACCTAAGGTAGGTATTGTAGTGTTAGAAACCTTGGTATATAATTTATTTAATTTATTTTTTTTCCACATGGCAGTGCCAGGATTTGAACCCCAGTCTCCCATGATGTAGGCTGTGCAACTTTTTTGACCATATCATCATCATGATCATTATTATTATTCAGATGTCAGTTTTTTTCACACACGAAAAAAAACAGACTAATCCTGATCACACTTTGATCACAGTTTGATCAGAGTATGTTACAAGTGTCATCTGATTTTCCCATACATGGAGAACTATAAAAAAAACACTTCTCCATATTCTCCATTCTGAAAGTTTGTGAAAATTAGACCTCACTTAAATTTTAAAGTCAGACATGTGAATGGCCTCATAGACTATCACAGGTACAAGTGCTATCTGTGAAAAACACAGCTAGCACTTGTACGCAAAACTCAGACTTGTGAATGAGGCCTAACAATAAGCTCTGGAGGCAGATTCTCATGCAGATCAATGTCCGGTCCATCGTTCTGAACAGCTCATTTCGATATAAGAAAAACGTAGATTTCTCTGCAATAAAACATCAGACTGAAGATATCAAGTTAACATTTTATTCAGCTTGCTATGTCCTGCATGTTCATTTAGATGGCTTAGGAGAGTTGATCCTACTGACAGGTTCTCTTTAAGGCCCGAACAGTATTCATCTATTAGGCTGCTCACATCACCGTTTTTTTTCTCAGCCGTTTTCAACGTGCAAGTTGAAAGCCTATGGGTGCGAGTGAGACAACGGGCATCACTCAAAGATCATCCGAGTGATGTGTGATATACACCGCCCCGGCAATGGAGGAGATGGAGAAATTCATTTCTCCGCCTCCTCCGCAGCTGTGCGAGAGGCTCGGAGCACAGATGCATGACACTCGGCTCCCACTCGCAGAAGAGCAGGAACTGAGGGTCATTGGCATATCACATCCGATGCTCTCGCATCGGATGTCATACGCTCGTCTGACCCCAGCCTAAAGATGATAAATAATGATATTGCCCCTTCTTCACCTGACCTGTATTTTATATTTTTTTCTAACTAATGGGGTGACAAAAGAAGATTTGATTTACTATATTTATCTTTTGATCACTGTGATAGGGTCTATCAAAGTATTTTCCGAAATACTGCCTGTACCACGTGCCACGCCAGAGAGGCAACAGGAGATTAGGGAGGTTAATAAGTGGCTCAAGAATTGGTGTAGGAAGGAGGGGTTTGGGTTCCTGCAGAACTGGGCCGACTTCTCAGTTGGCTACAGGCTCTACGCTAGGGACGGGCTGCACCTCAATGGGGAAGGTGCAGCTGTGCTGGGGGAGAAAATGGCTAGAAGGTTGGAGGAGTGTTTAAACTAGGGATTGGGGGGGAGGGTATTCATTTTATAGGAGGGGAAGATAGTGCAGATAGAGACCTGGGCACAAATAAGGAAGTTGGGGGTGGCTGTTGTGAATTCTGCTCTTGGGCTCCCTCCGGTGGTTATAAGTGGTAGCGCTGCTGTCTTTGGATCGCTGCATTCATCAGGTGTGTCCACTTATAGCAATTCTGACTGGGCTATTTAGTCTTGCTTGATCCTTTAGTCAGTGCCAGTTGTCCATTGTTCCTGGAGGATTCACATCCCTGCTTGGTCTCTCCTGCTTTGCTGTTCATTTCAGCAAAAATAAGTTCTGGCCTTGTTTTTTGCAGTCCACATGCTGTGGGCCTTATTGTTCAGTTCTTTTCCATGTTTTGTCTTGTCCAGCTTGGTCTGTATAAGGATTTGTTCATCCAAGCTGGTATCTCTGGAGATGCAGATATACCCTCCATATCTTTAGTTAGATGTGGAGATTTTGTATTTTCTGTGGTGGATATTTTCTAGTGTTTTAATACTGACCGCATAGTACTCTGTCCTATCCTTTCTATTTAGCTAGAGCGGCCTCCTTTGCTAAATCCTGATTTCAGTCTGCGTATGTTATTTCCATCTCCTCTCACAGTCAATATTTGTGGGGAGCTGTCTATCCTTTGGGGATTTTCTCTGAGGCAAGATAGTTTTCCCTTTTCTATCTCTAGGGGTATTTAGTCCTCCGGCTGTGTCGAGATGTCTAGGGAGTGTTAGGTACATTCCACGGCTACTTCTAGTTGCGGTGTTAAGTTCAGGGTCTGCGGTCAGTACAGGTCCCACCTTCTCCAGAGTACGTCTCATGCTGCTCCTATGCCACCAGATCATAACAGTACAACTGGCCAACAATGAGTTAATCGCATCTCAGAAGAAGGGAAGAAAAGTGCTGAGCCATTTTTTTTTCTGTAGTCTGTTGTGTCTTTTCTTCCCTCTTTACCTCTGGGTGGCTCAGGAGTTTGGCGCTGGCATGGATGTTCAGGGATTGGCTTCTCGTGTGGATCAACTTGCTGCTAGAGTACAGGGTATTTCCGATTATATCGTTCAGACTCCGGTTTTAGAGCCTAGAATTCCAACTCCTGATTTGTTTTTTGGGGACAGGTCCAAATTTTTGAGCTTTAAAAATAACTGTAAACTGTTTTTTGCTCTGAAACCCCGTTCCTATGGTGATCCCATCCAACAGGTTAAAATTGTCATCTCTCTGCTGCGTGGTGATCCTTATGATTGGGCATTTTCCCTGGAATCTGGGAATCCGGCTTTGCTTAATGTAGACACCTTTTTTCAGGCGCTAGGGTTATTGTATGATGAACCTAATTCAGTGGATCATGCTGAGAAGACCTTGTTGGCCCTGTGTCAGGGTCAAGAAGCGGCAGAATCGTATTGCCAGAAGTTTAGAAAATGGTCTGTGCTGACTAAATGGAATGAGGATGCCTTGGTGGCAATTTTCAGAAAGGGTCTTTCTGAATCCGTTAAAGATGTTATGGTGGGATTCCCCACGCCTGCTGGTCTGAGTGATTCTATGTCTCTGGCCATTCAGATTGATCGGCGCTTGCGCGAGCGCAGAGTTGTGCAAACTATGGCGTGGTCTTCCGAGAGGAGTCCTGAGCCTATGCAGTGTGATAGGATTGTGTCTAGAGCTGAACGACAAGGATTCAGACGTCAGAATAGGTTGTGTTTTTACTGCGGCGATTCTGCTCGTGTTATTTCTGATTGCCCTAAGCGTACCAAGAGAATCGCTAGTTCCGTTACAATCAGTACTGTACAACCTAAATTTCTGTTATCTGTGACCCTGATCTGCTCATTATCGTCATTTTCTGTCATGGCATTTGTGGATTCAGGCTCCGCTTTAAACTTGATGGACTTAGAATTTGCCAGACGTTGTGGTTTCCCCTTGCAGCCTTTGCAGAGTCCTATTCCTTTGAGGGGCATTGATGCTACACCGTTGGCTAAAAATAAACCTCAGTTTTGGACACAGCTGACCATGTGCATGGCGCCAGCCCATCAGGAAGATTGTCGTTTTCTGGTGTTGCATAATTTGCATGATGCTATTGTGCTGGGTTTCCCATGGTTACAGGTGCATAATCCGGTATTAGATTGGAAATCTATGTCTGTGACTAGTTGGGGTTGTCAGGGGGTTCATGGTGACGTTCCTTTGATGTCGATTTCCTCCTCCCCCTCTTCTGAAATTCCTGAGTTTTTGTCAGATTTCCAGGATGTATTCGATAAGCCCAAGTCCAGTTCCCTTCCACCGCATAGGAACTGTGATTGTGCTATTGACTTGATTCCAGGCTGTAAGTTCCCTAAGGGCCGACTTTTCAACCTGTCTGTGCCAGAACATGCCGCCATGCGGAGTTATGTTAAGGAGTCTTTAGAAAAGGGGCATATTCGGCCATCTTCTTCACCATTGGGAGCAGGTTTTTTTTTTGTTGCCATGAAGGATGGCTCCTTGAGACCCTGTATTGATTATCGCCTCTTGAATAAGATCACGGTCAAATTCCAATACCCTTTGCCTTTGCTTTCTGATTTGTTTGCTAGGATTAAGGTGACTAGTTGGTTTACTAAGATTGACCTTCGAGGGGCATATAATCTTGTTCGTATTAAGCAGGGTGAGGAATGGAAAACTGAGTTTAATACGCCCGAAGGCCATTTTGAATACCTTGTGATGCCATTCGGGCTCTCTAATGCTCCATCTGTGTTTCAGTCCTTCATGCATGATATATTTCAGAATTATCTTGATAAATTCATGATTGTATATTTGGATGATATTTTGATTTTTTCAGATGATTGGGAGTCTCATGTGAAACAAGTCAGGATGGTATTTCAGATCCTTCGTGATAATGCTTTGTTTGTGACGGGGTCTAAGTGCCTCTTTGGAGTACAGAAGGTTTCTTTTTTGGGCTTCATTTTTTCTCCCTCATCTATAGAAATGGATCCGGTTAAGGTTCAGGCCATTCATGATTGGATCCAGCCCACATCCGTGAAGAGCCTTCAGAAATTTTTGGGCTTTGCTAATTTTTATCGCCGTTTCATTGCCAACTTCTCCAGGGTGGTTAAACCCCTGACCGATTTGACGAAGAAAGGCGCTGATGTGACGAATTGGTCCTCTGCGGCTGTTTCTGCCTTTCAGGAGCTTAAACGCCGATTTACTTCTGCCCCTGTGTTGCGTCAGCCGGATGTTTCTCTTCCATTTCAGGTTGAGGTTGACGCTTCTGAGATTGGGGCAGGGGCCGTTTTGTCTCAGAGGAATTCTGATGGTTCCTTGATGAAACCGTGTGCCTTTTTTTCTCGAAAGTTTTCGCCTGCGGAACGCAATTATGATGTCGGCAATCGTGAGTTGTTGGCTATGAAGTGGGCATTTGAGGAGTGGCGACATTGGCTTGAGGGGGCCAAGCACCGTATTGTGGTCTTGACCGATCATAAGAATCTGATTTACCTCGAGTCTGCCAAACGGTTGAATCCTAGACAGGCCCGATGGTCCCTGTTTTTCTCCCATTTTGGTTTTGTGGTCTCGTATCTTCCGGGTTCTAAGAATGCTAAGGCTGATGCCCTCTCTAGGAGCTTTTTGCCTGATTTGGTTGGTAGGTCCTTTTGGTGGCCTTCTTTGTCACAGGATGTGCGTTCTTTTGTGCAGTCCTGTGGGACTTGTGCGCGGGCCAAGCCTTGCTGTTCCCGCGCTAGTGGGTTGCTTTTGCCTTTGCCGGTCCCTGAGAGGCCTTGGACGCATATTTCTATGGATTTTATTTCAGATCTTCCGGTTTCCCAGAGGATGTCGGTTATCTGGGTGGTTTGTGATCGGTTTTCTAAGATGGTTCATTTGGTACCTTTGCCTAAATTGCCTTCCTCTTCTGATTTGGTTCCGTTGTTTTTTCAACATGTGGTTCGTTTGCATGGCATTCCGGATAATATTGTGTCCGATAGAGGTTCCCAGTTTGTTTCTAGGTTTTGGCGGGCCTTTTGTGCTAGGCTGGGCATTGATTTGTCTTTTTCTTCCGCATTTCATCCTCAGACAAATAGCCAAACCGAGCGAACTAATCAGACTTTGGAAACTTATTTGAGATGCTTTGTGTCTGCTGATCAGGATGATTGGGTGGCTTTCTTGCCATTGGCCGAGTTTGCCCTTAATAATCGGGCTAGTTCTGCTAATTTGGTTTCACCCTTCTTTTGTAATTCTGGTTTTCATCCTCGTTTTTCTTCAGGGCAGGTTGAGCCTTCTGATTGTCCTGGGGTGGACTCTGTGGTTGACAGGTTGCAGCAAATTTGGGCTCATGTTGTGGACAATTTGGTGTTGTCTCAGGAGGAGGCTCAGCGTTTTGCTAACCATCGTCGGTGTGTTGGTTCCCGGCTTCGGGTTGGGGATTTGGTCTGGTTGTCTTCCCGTCATGTTCCTATGAAGGTTTCTTCCCCTAAGTTCAAGCCTCGGTTTATTGGTCCTTATAGGATTTCTGAGATTATCAATCCAGTGTCTTTTCGTTTGGCCCTTCCAGCCTCTTTTTCCATCCATAACGTTTTTCATAGATCTTTGTTGCGGAAATATGTGGTGCCCGTTGTTCCCTCCGTTGATCCTCCTGCCCCGGTGTTGATTGATGGGGAGTTGGAGTATGTGGTTGAGAAGATTTTGGATTCTCATTTTTCGAGGCGGAAGCTTCAGTATCTTGTCAAATGGAAGGGTTATGGCCAGGAGGATACTTCTTGGGTTGTTGCCTCCGATGTTCATGCTGACGATTTGGTTCGTGCCTTTCATTTGGCTCGTCCTGATCGGCCTGGGGGATCTGGTGAGGGTTCGGTGACCCCTCCTCAAGGGGGGGGTACTGTTGTGAATTCTGCTCTTGGGCTCCCTCTGGTGGTTATAAGTGGTAGCGCTGCTGTCTTTGGATCGCTGCATTCATCAGGTGTGTCCACTTATAGCAATTCTGACTGGGCTATTTAGTCTTGCTTGACCCTTTAGTCAGTGCCAGTTGTCCATTGTTCCTGGAGGATTCACATCCCTGCTTGGTCTCTCCTGCTTTGCTGTTCATTTCAACAAAGATAAGTTCTGGCCTTGTTTTTTGCAGTCCACATGCTGTGGGCCTTATTGTTCAGTTCTTTTCCATGTTTTGTCTTGTCCAGCTTGGTCTGTATAAGGATTTGTTCATCCAAGCTGGTATCTCTGGAGATGCAGATATACCCTCCATATCTTTAGTTAGATGTGGAGATTTTGTATTTTCTGTGGTGGATATTTTCTAGTGTTTTAATACTGACCGCATAGTACTCTGTCCTATCCTTTCTATTTAGCTAGAGCGGCCTCCTTTGCTAAATCCTGATTTCAGTCTGCGTATGTTATTTCCCTCTCCTCTCACAGTCAATATTTGTGGGGGGCTGTCTATCCTTTGGGGATTTTCTCTGAGGCAAGATAGTTTTCCCTTTTCTATCTCTAGGGGTATTTAGTCCTCCGGCTGTGTCGAGATGTCTAGGGAGTGTTAGGTACATTCCACGACTACTTCTAGTTGCCGTGTTAAGTTCAGGGTCTGCGGTCAGTACAGGTCCCACCTTCTCCAGAGTACGTCTCTTGCTGCTCCTAGGCCACCAGATCATAACAGGTGGCGGTGGCATGGGGGGTGGGGTTAGAACAGTTAGTAATTTAAGAAAGAATAGAGGTACAGAGAGGAACATCAAGTGCATGTATACTAATGCCAGAAGCCTCGCCAACAAAATGGATGAATTAGAACTAATGTTGTTGGAACATAATTATGATATGGTGGGGATATCTGAAACATGGCTGGATGAGAGCCATGACTGGGCTGTTAACTTGCAGGGCTATAGCCTTTTCAGAAATGACCGTACAGATAAGCGAGGGGGTGGGGTGTGTCTGTATGTAAAATCGACCTTAAAACCCATCCTGCATGATAATATAGGTGAATCTAATGAAAATGTAGAGTCCCTGTGGGTGGAGATAAGGGGAGGGGGAAAAAATAATAAATTACTGATAGGGGTTTGTTATAAATCTCCAAAAATAATGGAAGCAATGGAGAATATCCTCGTAAAGCAAATAGATGAAGCTGCGACTCAAGGAGAAGTCATTATTATGGGGGACTTCAACTACCCTGAAATAGATTGGGAAACAGAAACCTGCAGTACCAGTAAAGGTAATCGTTTTTTGACAACTATGAGAGAGAATTACCTTTCACAACTGGTTCAGGACCCAACAAGAAGGGGGGCACTGCTAGACCTAATATTAACCAACAGGCCAGACTGCATATCAAATATAAGGGTTGGGGGTCACTTGGGGAATAGTGATCACAAAATAATAATTTTTCATGTCTCCTTTTTTAAGATGTGTAGTAGAGGGGTGACAAGGACACTAAACTTCAGGAGGGCAAATTTCCAACGGATGAGAGAGGATCTTGGTGCAATTAACTGGGACAATATGCTGAGACATAAAAGTACACAAAAAAAATGGGAGACGTTTATTAGCATCCTGGATAGGACCTGTGCACAGTATATACCGTATGGGAATAAACATACTAGAAATAGGAGGAAACCAATATGGCTAAATAAAGCTGTAAGGGGCGCAATAAGTGACAAAAAGAAAGCATTTAGAGAATTAAAGGAAGTAGGTAGTGAGGAGGCATTAAATAAATGCAAAAAATTAAATAAATTCTGTAAAAAGCAAATCAAGGCAGCAAAGATTGAGACAGAGAGACTCATTGCTAGAGAGAGCAAAAATAACCCCAAAATATTATTTAACTACATAAATAGTAAGAAACTAAAAAATGATAGTGTTGGCCCCCTTAAAAATAGTCTGGGTGAAATGGTGGATGAGGATGAGGAAAAAGCCAATATGCTAAATGACTTTTTTTCATCAGTATTTACAAAAGAAAATCCCATGGCAGCCAATATGACTAGTGATAAAAATTCCCAATTAAATGTTACCTGCTTAACCCAGCAGGAAGTACGGCGGCGTCTAAAAATCACAAAAATTGACAAATCTCCGGGCCCGGATGGGATACACCCCCGAGTACTGCAGGAATTAAGTACAGTCATTGATAGACCATTATTTTTAATCTTTAAAGAGTCCATAATAACAGGGTCTGTACCACAGGACTGGCGTATAGCAAATGTGGTGCCAATATTCAAAAAGGGGACAAAAACTGAACTCGGAAATTATAGGCCAGTAAGCTTAACCTCTACTGTGGGTAAAATCCTGGAGGGCATTCTAAGGGATGCTATACTGGTGTATCTGAAGAGGAATAACCTCATGACCCAGTATCAGCACGGGTTTACTAGGGACCGATCATGTCAGACTAATTTGATCAGCTTCTATGAAGAGGTAAGTTCCGGACTGGACCAAGGGAACCCAGTAGATGTAGTGTATATGGACTTTTCAAAAGCTTTTGATACTGTGCCACACAAAAGGTTGATACATAAAATGAGAATAATGGGGATAGGGGAAAATATGTGCAAGTGGGTTGAGAGCTGGCTCAGGGATAGGAAACAAAGGGTGGTTATTAATGGAGCACACTCGGACTGGGTCGCGGTTAGTAGTGGGGTACCACAGGGGTCAGTATTGGGCCCTCTTCTTTTTAACATATTTATTAATGACCTTGTAGGGGGCATTCAGAGTAGAATTTCAATATTTGCAGATGACACTAAACTCTGCAGGGTAATCAATACAGAGGAGGACAATTTTATATTACAGGATGATTTATGTAAACTAGAAGCTTGGGCTGATAAATGGCAAATGAGCTTTAATGGGGATAAATGTAAGGTCATGCACTTGGGTAGAAGTAATAAGATGTATAACTATGTGCTTAATTCTAAAACTCTGGGCAAAACCGTCAATGAAAAAGACCTGGGTGTATGGGTGGATGACAAACTCATATTCAGTGGCCAGTGTCAGGCTGCTGCTACAAAGGCAAATAAAATAATGGGATGCATTAAAAGAGGCATAGATGCTCATGAGGAGAACATAATTTTACCTCTATACAAGTCACTAGTGCGACCACACTTAGAATACTGTGCACAGTTCTGGTCTCCTGTGTATAAGAAAGACATAGCTGAACTGGAGCGGGTGCAGAGAAGAGCGACCAAGGTTATTAGAGGACTGGGGGGTCTGCAATACCAAGATAGGTTATTATAATTGGGGCTATTTAGTTTAGGAAAACGAAGGCTAAGGGGTGATCTTATGTTAATGTATAAATATATGAGGGGACAGTACAAAGACCTTTCTGATGATCTTTTTAATCATAGACCGGTGACAGGGACAAGGGGGCATCCTCTACGTCTGGAGGAAAAAAGGTTTAAGCATAATAACAGACGCGGGTTCTTTACTGTAAGAGCAGTGAGACTATGGAACTCTCTGCCGTATGATGTTGTAATGAGTGATTCATTACTTAAATTTAAGAGGGGACTGGATACCTTTCTGGAAAAGTATAATGTTACAGGGTATATATATTAGATTCCTTGATAAGGCGTTGATCCAGGGAACTAGTCTGATTGTCGTATGTGGGGTCGGGAAGGAATTTTTTTCCCCATGGTGGAGCTTACTCTTACCACATGGGTTTTTTTTGCCTTCCCCTGGATCAACATGTTAGGGCATGTTAGGCTATGGGTTGAACTACATGGGCTTAAAGTCTTCCTTCAACCTTAATAACTATGTAACTATGTAACTAAAAGGAATCAATAGGAAAAATGTCCTATTGTTGCCGAGTACAGGCCGGCAGATCTCGTCAGGCGCATTGCGCATGTGCCTGACATTTTTTTTCCAGGAAGATGACATGGAGGGTCAGGGAACAGAGCAGGTGGGTCCAGGATAGCGGAGGTATCTGGGGACCCCATTTTCTTCTTCTCTAATATGCTAGATCATATCAGAGGAGAGAGAAATTAATTTTAAATCAAACTTTTTTGTGAACGCCGTTACACAGTGAATAACAGCGATCATGTGACAGGGGACCACAAAAAATGGCCCTGATCATGATTTTTCGATGCTGGGGGCGCTATACCCTTTTTTGTCCGTGCCATTAAAAAGCGACACAGAGGATTAAGGTCCCTTAACTGCCGCCATTAAAAGGCATATCGGCAGTTGTTAAGGGGTTAAGAAACTGCCAGACTCCATGGATTTCAGAATTTGTTTTGTATATTTTGATTTGTTTGGTTATTATTCTCACTTTAAGGCCGGCGTCACACTGGCGTGTTTTACAGACGTATGAGAGGCGCAGAAAATACGGATTGCATACGGTACAATGATTCTCTATGCCCCAGCTCCTATCTGCCGTATTTTACAGATCCGTATTATACGGTCTTGTACGGCTGTAGAAAATCGCAGCATGCTGCGTTTGTCAGCGTATTGCACAAAAAATACGCCAATAAAAATCTATGGGGGAGAGAAAAATACGGATTACACACGGACCAGCAGTGTGAATTGCGAAAAATACGCCAGACATCTCCAGGTGCCAGGAAATGTGCCAAGCCCTCAATCAGGAAGCTCAGACATGCTAATTAGCTCAAAAAGCCACACAGACATCCCGGAAGTCAGGCGCTCGCCTCCACGGAGTTGCAAGCAGCATGGCAAGCATCATTAACGTGGATATAATAATAATAATCTTTATTTTTATATAGCGCTAACATATTCTGCAGCGCTTTACAGTTTGCACACATTATCATCACTGTCCCAGATGGGGCTCACAATCTAAATTCCCTATCAGTATGTCTTTGGAATGTGGGAGGAAACCGGAGTACCTGGTGGAAATCCACACAAACACAGAGAGAACATACAAACTCTTTGCAGATGTTGTCCTTGGTGGGGCTTGAACCCAGGACTCCAGTGCTGCAAGGCTGCTGTGCTAACCACTGCACCACCATGCTGGACTAGGATATGCTCCTCATCCTGGTCCAAGAAAGGCCAGAAATCTGGGACCAGCGGGATCCAAATTATTCTAACCGGTCCAGGAAAGAGGCAGCTTGGAGGACCATCTGTGGGATCCTATTCCCAGATTATGCCCAACGGCCACGTGTGGAGCAGACACAACTTTGTAAGTACACTCATGTTGCGACATTAATTAACCTTGAAAAATGCTTTACCTACATGATTTCTTGCAGATTTTTTTGTAGCTTATTGTTTGTTTTTGTTTTTTTAATTTTTGTTCAAAAACAAAGATCATGAACATGAGAAAGTGTTTACGTACATAGATAATATACATGTTGTGTTGGGTACTATTTTTGTTAACGCCAGACTGGTACAGAGGGGAGTGAACCCTGTCCTTGTGTTGTTTCATTTTATTGTGTATAATGTATTTGGTGTTATAAGCAATTTAAACTTTAGGGAAATCATTTAAGAAGGCATTTTATTAGCATCCTTACAATATGATCAATCAATGCCAACTGTTTAAAAAATGTGCAGAATGAGCTTATATAATATTTGTTACCATGTCATTGCAGTGGATGATGTTATGAGACGATGGCGCAGCATCAGGGACCAATATCGGCGGGAAAGGCAGCAGCGGGCAAGAAATGGCTCAGCAGCAACAACCAAAAAAACAAAGTACATATACTACGATCGACTTTCATTTTTGGATCCCAGTATGGATCTAAGACAGTAAGTAAAAACCTCACAACACAATTATTATTATTATTCTTTTTTTTATTTTTTATTGTTATAGCGTCATTTATTCCATGGCGCTTTACATGTAAGGAGGGGTATACAGAATCAAAAAAGGTAACTAATTTTAACCAATACAAGTCAGAACTGGTACAGGAGGAGAGAGGACTCTGCCCGCAAAACCTCACAATCTACAAGGGATGGGTGAGAATACAGTAGGCAAGGGTAGAGCTGGTCATGCAGTGGTGTGGTTGATTGTTGGTGAATGCAGGTTATATGTTTGTCGGAAGAGGTGTGTCTTCTGGCTCTTTTTGAAGCTTTCAATGGTAGGCGAGAGTCTGATCTTTTGTGGTATAGGGTTCCAGAGTTGGGGTGATACACAAGATAAATCTTGTATACCATTGTGTGATGAGGAGATAACAGGGTAGTAGAGAAGGAGATATTGTGAGGATCGTAGTTTGCGTGTAGCTAATTACCGTGAGACGATGTCACACATGTCTAAGAAACTTATGTAAGAAAATGACTCAATTTTTTTTTTTTTTTTAATGCCAGAACACAGTCCAACCTCACTGAGAGGGAGACTGGGTCAGACTCGGAGGTTGTAATAGATACAGCTACTGTTGATGATGAGGTGGCAGGCCCATCTTTAGCCTCTTCTAGATCCAACCTCCCTGGACCATCGGCTTCTGCATCACAACAGACAGCAACAAGTGTCGAAGATGCAGCTCCTACAACATCAGCAGCACCTGATCCTGTAAGCCAGGAAGAAGAGCATGGACACAGCAGCAGCCCTACTGTCCCACTGGTGTCCTCCCCACAGGCATCTGGGCCTTTACGCAGAGGCCGCAGAAGGAGAGCGCTGCAAGCCACTAGGAGGGAAGTGGATGCTGGGGTCCTCAATTATTTGGCCAGGGCAGCCACGGATGATGGTGAGGAGGCCTTTGCTCGCAGCCTGGCCCAGTACCTTTGTCCCATTCTCCGTGAGGTGAGGCTACGTGTGAGAGGGTGTATTCAAATCCTGATAGATTTAAGCACCGCCCCAAATGACCCCTATGAGGTTTTTGAATTTATTGAGAGAAGGCAGCTTTCACCACATAACCTCTTGCGCCTTCCACGAAATCAACAGGTGCATGGTCAATCAGGATTTGAAGCACCTCCTCCACGTGTGCCTACACCTCAACCCCTCCCAACCCAAAATCAACCAAGGCCAGCACCATACCATATGGCAGCCTACAACCAACCTTCCCAATATGGCCACTTTTCCAGACCCAGTGCTGTAGGCTGGTCCCAACCAGGGTTTGGACGACATGGCCATTTTGGGGGTAGGTATGAGTCCAGCCAATATGTTCCTCAGCATGAGGGCCAGAGACAAATCCCTTATGGCCAATACTCAATTGGCCAATATGAACAAGGCCTGTATTTTGATCCGCCACACACAGCATCCACCTTTGTGCTGTAAGTGTATTTTGTTCTTTTGTGGTTTTGAAAAAAACAAAAAAACAAAAAAAAACCATATGAAACAAATATGGTTTAAAGTTTACGTCAAAAGGCTTTTGCTCTTAGTAAAAAATGTTGTCAAAAGCCAATTGACGTTTGTGGGACAATCATTCTTACATCACACACATATGCTCTGTTCATAAGCATCTGGTAATTAAGTAAATACAACACGCAGAGTACAGTTTCTGTATGAAACCAAATTTATATGGTGGAAATAGATTTTGAAAATAAGGAAATCACAACTGAGAAACAGCATAATCTGGCGAGGGAGTAGCACCCTGAGGAGAAACAAAATAATTTGTGAAAATATCTCTCACTTTGATTCCAGAAAGGGGATGGTGCGGAGGAGGGCCATGTGGTGTAGGGCTACTCACATTGGGCAACATTTCTTCACCAACAACAGATGACGGACAATCATGAAGTCTGTAAAATTGTGCAAAACAACACACGCTTTAATAACTTCATTAATAGTAGCCTCACTTAGCTGAATGGCAGACTGGAGGAGACGCCATTTGGCACACAGAATCCCAAAGGCACGCTCCACCAGTCTACGCGACCTGGAAAGCCTCAAATTAAAAACACGCTGCCGGTGATCCAGGTTTCGTCTGGGATAAGGCCTCATAACATTCCTTGTCAATTGGAAGGCCTCATCTCCCACAAGAACATATGGGACCGGTTGAGCATTGGAGCCTGGGAGTTGTTGTGGTGGTGGGAGGTCTAACTGGTATTGAATTGAAGACCCTTGAGTCTCCTGTTCGCCTATAGGCCCCAATGTCTACAATTATAAACCTGTAGTTACTGTCAACTACAGCTAACAGAACTACAGAGAAAAACTGCTTATAATTGAAGAATTGGGACCCAGAGTACGGCGGCTTACGCACCCTAATATGTTTCCCATCCAGGGCTACAATGCAGTGTGGGAAGTCACAAGTGTCCTTGAAACCACGGGCTATTTTTAACCAATCAGCCATTTTTGGCTTAGGCATGACCAGTTCATGTAGTTTCTCCCATATTTCACTACATGTTGAGCGCACAATGCCAGAAATCGTGGAGCGACCAATGAGAAACTCCAGGTGTAGTCCCGCATAAGACAAGCCAGTTGACAGGAAGCTGAAAGGACAAAAAAAACATATTAGTTATGTAACAATAGTGTTGATAACACATTATAAAGCGCAAGTATGTTGATTAAGAAAAAACTCTGGAATATCAATGAAATTTAGCAATATTTACCTACTGTACATACGTAGAACATTAAAAATATATCTTTATCTTGTGGTTTACTCTTAAGTAGCACATATTTGTTAAAATAGCTGATAGCAAACAACCCTGAAAAAAAAAAACATCATCAACATACAGCATGTGAGGATGTTGAATACATACCGTAAGATAAGGAGAATATGCTCATCTGCGGATATGCTTTTTCGCATCCTGGTGTCCTGATATGTGAGTCCTGGACGTACTGTCTCCAACAAGATATCAAATATTGGTATGGTCATTCGACAGTATAAGTAAAACTTATCAGGATGTGCATGCAGAGAGGTATAGAGCCTCTTAAAACGGCCTTTAGTGACGCGTTGGGTCAAAAGAGGATGCACCCACATTCTTCTTCTCCTCCTTCGTGGATCTACAATCACAGGGTATGGCTGCCCAAACCGACACAACAAGACCCAGTTAAACAAAACCCGCTGAGTTGGGGTGAAGTGAAGTAGGTCAGACATGGTGCAAATGGTACCACAACACACCAACAGATGCACAACCACAAAATGGCCATATGGGAGGGTGGCACCTGTTGGAGAGGCCTTAAATAGGGTTGCTGATGGTGATTTAAATTAATTTCAGCCTCAAAAACCGTTAAATGTCCATTTTGTCAGCTTGCGTGGAAAAAACGCATTACGGATGTCATACGGATTACATACGCAACATTACATGCGCAAAATACGTGCCCACACCTTGCCAACGGATTGCATATGGATCACCATTTCTGGATTTTTTATGCGTATTACGGCCGTACAATACGGACCGTATTTCCCTACGCTGAGTGTGACGCCGGCCTAACAGATTAAATAATTGAGATGGAAAAATGTATGTTTTTCTTGTAGATGCATAATTATTCTGCACACTAATAGATGCCCAATAATTATGACACAGATATTCTCCTAAGGCCGGGGTCACAACAGCGATGAATATGGGTAGTGCTATGTGATAAAACATATTGCAGCAGCAGGAGCCGAGGGTCATTACTATATCGCATCCGATGCTCTTGGATCGGATGCCATACGCTAGTCTGACCCTGGCCTAAGAAGAACAAAACCTCACTTTCCTAAATATTCAGGTTTATTAACCTTTTGGATTGATTGAAAGCACTGTAGTTGTACAATAATAAAATGAATCATCAAAAATATAAGTTGCCTAATAAATGTGCACACATTGTATATATGTACACAGTACGGTACAAATACAAATACAAGTTTAAGGCAGGTGTGGAAAAAGAATTCTTTTAAAAATATATTGTAAGCGTTAATAGCTTAGTTTTATCAACTAAAATGCAAAGGTAACGAACAAAAGAGAAATCTAAGTAAATCAATATTTGATGTGATCAACCATCTGCCTTCAAAACAACATCAATTCTTCTAAATACACTTGCACACAGTTTTTGGTTTTTGAAGAAACTCATCAAAGAAGTTGTTTCCAACATCTTGGAGAAGTAACCAAAGATTTAATGTGGATGTGAGCTTGTGCAAATACTACTGTCTCTTTACGTAATTCCAGACAGACTCAATGATGTTGGGGGCTTTATGGGGGCCATATCATCATTTCCAGACCCCTTGTTCTTCTTTACAATGAATATAGTTCTTAAATAACATTGGCTGTGTGTTTGGGGTTATTGTCCACAGTTAAAAGACGTATCGGCGGTCCTTAAGAGGTTAAATAAAAAAAAAACAGCATGTTAGATATGTGCCTAATAATGCTTACCTGGAAAATCATATTGCCAGGTCAGTTTTACTATATAGTAAATATGGTAAATAAAAAAAATAAATAACTTTTGAAATTGCACTTTTTTTTTAGTTTCCACCTGGAATTATTTTCACACTTTCCAGGGCATCACTTGATTAAATGAATGACAAAAGTACAACTCGTCCTGCTAAAAACAAAAAAAATGGAAAGCTTGGGGTAAATGGGTTAATGGAAGCATTTTCAAGCAGATCCTAATTACTAAAAATGATTTATAATGTGGCCAGCAAAAATATAACTACAAGGACAAAAATGCCACTGTGAACAGAACCCAACATACAAAAAGCTTCTTAAGAAATAATACTTACTTCAGAGATAAAAATAAAAATTAACATTCTATCAATTATCCAGACATATGTAAAAAAGTATAATATGTTCTAAACAAATGATAAAAGAAGTAATCCTTGTAATTGTTAACCCCTCATGACCTTGAACATATCCATATGTTCAGGTCACTAGGCACTTACCGACCTAGGATGTATGGATACTTCAAGGCAATTTTGCAAGTACAGAGGCTGCACAGGTGCGATCGCCACCGGGTGTCAGCTGATTCAGGCAGCTGACACCCAGCACTATGTGCCAGGAGAGGTGCCTGCACTGCTTCCAGCACTTTAACTCCCTAAATGATCATAGCATTTAGTGAGCCAGCAGAGGGAAAAAAGCCCATCAGCCTTTGGATCAACGCCCCCCATGACATCATCGTGGTGGCCCTGTTGCTAATGTGACCCAATGTAGTCATGATAATATCCGTGTCACCAGACACTAGCAAGGTAGTTAGATCATGCACAGTACATGATTTAACTAGCTTGTGTCTGCAGGGCTGACAGGCTATAAAGCACTGCAATGATCTTCCATTACAATTCTTTATAACAGCGATCAGACTACAGAAAGAGAAAGTCCCACAGTGGGACTAAGTAAAAAAGTAAAACAAAAGTAAAAAAAGTTTTAAAAATATATTTTTTTTAAATCACAAAATAATTTTAAAAATATATGTACCGTATATACTCGAGTATAAGCCGAGATTTTCAGCCCAAATTTTTGGGCTGAAAGTGCCCCTCTCGGCTTATACTCGAGTCATGATCGGTGGTGGGGTCGGCGGGTGAGGACTGTCATATACTCACCTAGTTCCGGCGTTCCTGTCGCTCCCCCTGCCCGTCCCACGGTCTCCGGGTGCCGCAGCCTCTTCCCCTGAGCGGTCACGTGGGACCGCTCATTAGAGAATTGAATATGGACTCCACTCCCATAGGGGCGGAGCCGCCCATTCATTTCTCTAATGAAGCGGTAACGGTGACCGCTGATAGAGGAAGAGGCTGCGGCACCGAAGACCAGCTGTCCAGGGGAAGGAGCGGGACGCCGGGAGCAGGTAAGTATGTCATATTCACCTGTCCACGATCCACATGCCGGGCATCGCGCCATCTTCCCGGCGTCTCTCTGCACTGACTGTGCAGGTCAGAGGGCGCGATGACGCATATAGTGTGCGCGCCGCCCTCTGCCTGATCAGTCAGTGCGGAGAGACGCCGGGACGGGACGCTGAGGAGCTGCAAGCAAGAGAGGTGAGTATGTTTTTTTTTTTTTTTATTGCAGCAGCAGCAATGGCACAGATTTATGTGGAGTATGTATGGGGCAACGGTGCAGAGCACTATATGGCACAGCTATGGGGCAATGGTGCAGAGCACTATATGGCACAGCTATAGGGCAACGGTGCATAGCACTATATGGCACAGCTATGGGGCAACGGTGCAAAGCACTATATGGCACAGCTATGGGGCAACGGTGCAGAGCACTATATGGCACAGCTATGGGGCAACGGTGCAGAGCACTATATGGCACAGCTATGGGGCAACGGTGCAGAGCACTATATGGCACAGCTATGGGGCAACGGTGCAGAGCACTATATGGCACAGCTATGGGGCAACGGTGCAGAGCACTATATGGCACAGCTATGGGGCAACGGTGCAGAGCACTATATGGCACAGCTATGGGGCAATGGTGCAGAGCACTATATGGCACAGCTTTGGGCAACGGTGCAGAGCATTATATATATGGCACAGCTATGGGGCAACGGTGCAGAGCATTATATATATGGCACAGCTATGGGGCAACGGTGCAGAGCATTGTATATATGGCACAGCTTTATGTGGAGCATCTATGGGGCCATAATGAATGGTGCAGAGCATTATATGTGGCACAGCTTTATGTGGAGCATCTATGGGGCCATAATGAACGGTATGGAGCATCTATTTTTATTTTTGAAATTCACCGGTAGCTGCTGCATTTTCCACCCTAGGCTTATACTCGAGTCAATAAGTTTTCCCAGTTTTTTGTGGCAAAATTAGGGGGGTCGGCTTATACTCGGGTCGGCTTATACTCGAGTATATATGGTATATATTGTATCAATAAATAATTATTTTTATGAAAAAAAAATTTAAAAAAAAGTACACATATTTGGCATTGCTGTGTCTGGAACAACCCAAGCTATAAAACTATCCCATCAGTTAACTCCTTCAGAGAACAAAAAAAGCCAAGGCAAATAATGATGCTATATTATCAAAAATTGAAATAAAACATGACAAACAGATGAATGTAAATAAGAATGTTATCACTGAAAATGTCATCTTGTCCAAAAAACAAGCTGCCATACAGCGGAAAAATAAAAAAGTTATAGCCCTCAGAATACAGTAATGCAAAAATAATTATATTTTCTATAAAATAGTTTTTATTGGGTAAAAGCACCAAAACATAAAAAATAAAGCTCCCTATCAATTTATCACTCCTGATAGCACTGGCTGTGCTCGTATACAATTTCCTCCTGGCACCATTGATTATGCCCTTACAGATGCCACATGATTATTGATAGTTCTAAAAGCCTGATGCACCAAATCTACTTGGCTCTCTGGACATAGCAATGTTTGAAAAAGACCTGGGCTGGATCGAAACGTAACCTACCATTTACCTATCCCTATATAAAGATAAGCATCTTTTGAAACATATTTGTGAGCGTGGCTGATCATCTATACTGACCCTTATCAATTTTACCAAACGCGGACTTGCTGGTGTTTGTTCATTCTGCCTCTCAAAAATTGGAATAGAAAGCGATTAAAAAATGTTAAGTGCCTGAAAATGGTACCAATAAAAATGTGAACTCATCCCACAAAAAGCAAGCCATCACATGACTCTGTTGGCAGAAATAAAATTATAGCTCTCAAAATTTGGCCATGCAAAAACTTTGGAAAAAAAGTGTCTTTTAGTTGTGTGACAGCAGCCAAACATAAAATCACAATAACCCAAAGAATAAAGTTGTTTAATCACTTATACCATATGAGGAATGGTGAAAAAAATAAATAAAACTAATTCTTCACCTGCAGTTGATTTGTTCATTCTGCCTCCCATAAATTGCAGTATGGCTTGGCTCACATTTATATTACGCTCTGCACTGAGCCCTTACAGCAGGGTTTCTATATAAATCTCTGAAATACAAGATTCAGGTGGAACCCTCTGCAGAAGATTCCCTATAATGAGGCAGATGGAGGCGGCACTGTGGACTCTGTCTGGCCTGTGATTCGGCAGTGTCTGTGTTTTTAGGCATGCATAAAACTGCCATCGGCCACAGTTTTGTGCACTTCTGTAAAGTAGGACAATGCTGAACAGAGGCCAGATGAAGTCCAGAGTAACTCTGCTGCCTCATTATAGCGAATGGGTCCCTTGGGGGTTTCATCTGAATCACGTCACTTGGAGATTTAGATGGAAACCCCAAAGTAACTGCTTAGCGTAGAGCGTCGGTCAAATATGATCCCAAACGTTATGTAAAATGTTCATAATAAAAGCTTCAACTCATTCCACGAAAAAAGCAAGTCCCCACTCAGGTGTGTCACCTGTCAATATAAATATAAGGGGCTTCCATGTTACTGGTAGTACAAAGCCTCTGGAAAAGCAAAATGACTCCTGCACTCCCAAATCCAATTTCCCCTATCCTTTCTGAGCCTTTCAGTATGCCTAAACCAAATTTAGCATCCACGTTTGACATTTCTGTAGCAATGAGAACCCGCCTAATTTACAGGTGCATGTC
Source organism: Ranitomeya variabilis (assembly GCF_051348905.1). NCBI lineage: Eukaryota > Metazoa > Chordata > Amphibia > Anura > Dendrobatidae > Ranitomeya > Ranitomeya variabilis. Next base: position 853,560,849 of record NC_135232.1, read on the forward strand.
TCCAGAAGCATGAGCTGGGCACAATGTACTGGTCACTACAATGTACTGGTCAATAAACTGTTCTGGTCACTATAACAGCAGTTTGCAATTTTCACTCAGCATAGCCACTACTGCTTGTTTCTGGAAAACATCCATGGAGTCAAAATCATCACTACAGCTGTAGATACATTTTCAAAGGGTATAATTTCCAAAATGGGATCACTTGAAAGGGAATTCTGCTCTTCTAGTACTTAGGGGCTCTGTATATGGAGTCTGCAAACTATTTTCGGAAAAACTGACCTCCAGGAGGCAAATAGCGCTCTGTCCATTCAGTTTCACCGTATGGCTAAGCAGTACTGTACAGCCACACATGGGGTATTTCCACATTCAGCAGAAATTGTGGGACAAATTTTGATGGCATTTTTTGCCCATTTCCAAGTGTGAAAAGGCAAAATTTGCGGCTAAAACTAAATTTTGGTGGTAAAAATATAATTATTTTTTCTTCACAGCCCAAATGGTATAAAATTCTGTGACCTATCTGTGGTGTCAATATGATCACTGAACCCTAGATGAATTCATTTGCTGCTCCCATTTGCTTCCAAACTCCTGGAGTAGCTTATCCATGCTAAACTTTCCTCCCACCTCTCATCTAACTTGCTCAGTCTACAATCTACAATCTGGTTTCTGTCTCTATCATTCCATTGAGACTGCCCTGACCAAAATTACTAATGACCTACTTACAGTCAAAGCTAATGGACAATACTCTATACTCTTCCTTCTAGACCTGTCCTCTGCTTTCAACACAATTGACCACTGCCTCCTGTTATAGATCCTCTCCTCCTTTGGCATTAAAGAACCTCACCCTCTCCTGGATCTCATACCTTTCCAACCACAAATTCAGCGTCTCCCACTCCCACACTACCTCCTCATCCCACCCTCTCTCTGTTGGAGTCCCCCAAGGCTCTGTTCTAGGACCCCTATTCTTCTCAATCTATACAGTTGGCCCGAGACAACTCATAAAATCTCATGGATTCCAGTACCACCTTTATGCTGATGACACTCAGATCTACCTCTCTGGCCCAGAGGTCACCTCTCTGCTGTCCAGAATCCCGGAGTGTCTATCACCTATATCCTCCTTCTTCTCTTGCTTCCTCAAACTTAATGTGGACAAATCTGAACTCATCATCTTTCATTCATCTCACTGATCTTCCTTACTTGATCTATCTATCACAATTAATGACATCACACTTTCCCCCATACCAGAAGTCCGCTGCCTTGGAGTAACCCTTGACTCTGCCCTGTCCTTCAAACAGCACATCCAAGCTCTTTCCACCTCCTGTCACCTCCAGCTCAAAAATATCTCCAAAATCTGTCCTTTCCTCAACCCTCAATCTACTAAAATGCTTGTGCATGACCTCGTCATCTCCTGCCTTGACTACTGCAATATCGTTTTCTATGGCCTCTTTGCTAACACTCTCACACCTCTCCAGTCCATCCTTAACTCTGCTGCCTGACTAATTCATCTCTCTCTTCGTTACTCTTCTGTTTCTCCCTTCTGCAAAACTTTTCACTGGCTCCCATTCCCTCAGTGTATCCAGTTCAAATTACTAATACTGACCTACAAAGCCATCAATAACCTGTCTCCTCCATATATCTCTGAACTAATCTCCCAATATCTTCCCTCACATAATCTCCGTTCCTCCCAAGACCTCCTTCTCTCTTCCACACTTATTTGCTCCTCACCTAATCGCCTCCAAGACTTCTCCCGAATATTCCCATCTTCTGGAATTCTGTGCCCCAACATGTCCGACTATCAACCAGATTCGGATCCTTCAGATGGAACCTGAAAACCCACCTCTTCAAGAAAGCTTACAGCCTGCAATGACCCCGCTGCCTCCTCACCGCTACTGGAGCTACCGCCTCACCAACACCGGAGCTGCTGCAACCCCCCAACCTGCAGTCTCCTTCCCCACCATCCTGTAGAATGTAAGCCCCCAAGGGCAGGGTCCTCGCCCCTCTGTATCAGTCTGTCGTTGTTAGCTTGCTTACTGTAAGTGATATCTGTAATTTGTATGTAGCCCCTTCTCTTGCACAGCACCATGGAATCAATGGTGCTATATAAATAAATAAATAATAATAATAATAATAATAGTTTGTAAAATGGGGTCTCTTTTGGGGGTTTCTGCTGTTCTGGCTCCTCAGGGGCTCTGCCAATGTGACATGGCACCCTCAAACCAGTCCAGCAAAATCAGAACTCCAATATGGCGCTTCCGCCCTTCTAAGCTGTGCACTGTGCCTCAAAAGTATTTTTTGACCACAAATGGGGTATGAGCACACTCAGGAGGAATTTTACAACAAATTTTAGGGTCAATTTTCTCCTGCTACCTTTGTGAAAATGAAATAAATTGGGGCTAAAACAACATTTTTAGGTGAAAAATATTTTTTCTTCATCTCCACATAAAATTCTGTGAAGCACCTGTAGGTTCAAGGTGCTCATGACACAACTAGATAGATTCTCAGAGGGGTCTAGTTTTCAAAAGGGTGCCATTTGTGGAGGATTTCCACTGTTTAGGTACATGAGGGGCTCTCCAAATGGGATATGATACGTTCGCTAATTATTCCAGTAAATGTTGCATTCAAAAAGTCAAAGGTGCTCCTTTCCTTGGTAGCCCTGCAACGCACCCGTATAGTGTTTTTTTTCCCCACATATGGGGTATCGGCATGCTCAGGAGAAATTGCAACAGATTTTGGGGTCAATTTATTCCTGTTACCCTTGTGAAAATAAAAAGAAAGTGGGTCTAAAGTAAAAATGTTGTGAAAAAAAGCTGCATGTTCATTTTTTCTTTCCACATTCCAAAACAATGGTTTTATATAGACCCCTCAAAGTCACTTCAAATGTAATGTGGGCTCTAAAACAAATGGTTTTGTAAATTTTGTTGAAAAAATGAGAAATCACTGGTCAACTTTTAACTCTTATAGCTTTCTAACAAAAAAAATTATGTTTCCAAAATTGTGCTGATGGAAAGTAGACATGTGGGAAATGTTATTTATGAACTAGCTTGTGTGACATAACTCTGATTTAAGGGCATAAAAATTGAATTTTGAAAAATGCTACATTTTTTTCAAATTTCCACTTTTTTCAGAAATCAAAGTCATATCAAATAAATTTTTACCACTATCATGAAGTACCATATGTCATGAAAAACAGTCTCGGAATCAGTGGGATCCGTCAAAGTGTGCCAGAGTTATTACCACATAAAATGACACTGCTCAGAATTGGTCATGAAGGTGAAAACAGCCTTGGAATGTGAAGGGGTTAATATTGAAATGCAATGGTTCAATACTTTTGCACAGAGATGTATAGTAAATTATGTTCTCAGAATTTCTTCTAATGAGGTTTCAGAAAGACTGGAATAGCTTTGTGCAGAAGTTTGCAACGCCATCTAGCGCCTTTACTAATAGAACATATTGTTAATTCTTCATTTAGGGCAGAGAAACACAAATACTCATTAGGAAGCAGTAGATATGTTTTCCATGTAAATGTCGTAAATCTTCAACAAGGGCCAAATTTTCTGAAGTCCTGGGGAAGTTATCCATGTTTAAATACAGTTTCCAAATACTTTCCCTAATCTAGACCACATGGTGTACGAGGAAAGTAAACAGTCTAAGAGGGTTGACATTAGACAGCATCAATGACAGCCTTTTATAGAGCATCTATGAATCTACTGCTTGTAAGTATGAAGTCTGCAGACTTGGTTCCAATGACCGAGTTTTAGACAGAAGCCATACAGTTTAGAGCTTTTATCTGTGTGTGAATAGTTGTGTGTAAAATAGTAAGAGAAAAACTATTGACATTGAACAAAACAAAATAGATGCAAGGAAGATAAAAAGAAAAAGGTGACAATTTTATACCACACACGTTTTTATATGAAAAAGACTTGTGGAAAGTATCATTTTTATTAAATCTAATTGGAATATTTCTCCTTTTTTAATTTCCTTCGATTTCTTTGTATTGACAGACTTATGCAAAGAGTTGACAAGCACAAAAATAAAATATTTCTGCAAAGCAGAATTCACTATTCGCAGAAGGTATCATCATGGGAAAAATGAAAACTAAAATTATCCTTGTGCATTTTGGTAATCTCTCAGTAAATACCTAAAAATTAGATATTCACATGGGTGAAATGCTTAAAATGAAACTCTGGCTATTCTAAAAATTAGACAGGGCTTAGTAGTAGGGGAGTGGAGGTGCAACCATGTCAGACGTCTGTACTAAGGCGGGAACCACAAGAACTTTATAACAAATCCAAAGGATCACACAGTAGCATAATCTGATAACACAGACATATCAGAATCAGGAACAGAATCCAGATACAACAGAAAAAATAGCCAGGCAAGGATGTACTGTGAGTTTCATTCTATGGATTTATGGCCTTTTCTCATTTATATAGGCTAACAAGCCATATGCAGTGCCCCAGAGACCTGGTCATTGCAGGAACATCACTCCGCCACTAAGGGGGGTGATGGTACGTCTGATAGCACTGAAGGAGTTCACCTGACCAGGTATCACAGACACCAATACACTTCACAGTCTGGCCTCCAGGGGGAGCTAAGGGTGCTATGTATAAAGGTACCTTCACACGAAACGACATTATAACGATATCGCTAGCAATCCGTGACGTTGCAGCGTCCTCGCTAGCGATATCGTTTCGTTTGACACGCAGCAGCGATCAGGATCCTGCTGTGATGTCGCTGGTCGCTGAATAAAGTCCAGAACTTTATTTGGTCGTCCGATCGCTGTGTATCGTTGTGTTTGAAAGCAAAAGCAACGATACCAGCGATATTTTACACTGGTAACCAGGGTAAACATCGGGTTACTAAGCGCAGGGCCGCGCTTAGTTACCCGATGTTTACCCTGGTTACTAGCGTAAAATGTAAAAAAAACAAACAGCACATACTCACATTGCGTCCCCTGCAGTCTGCTTCCTCCTCTGACTCAGCGCCGCAAAGTGAAAGTGAAAGCAGCACAGCGGTGACGTCACCGCTCTGCTCTCACTGTACGGCGCTCAGTCAGTCAGGATTCAGGAAGTGGACGCAGGGGGACGTGAATGTAAGTATGTGCTGTTTGTTTTTTTTAGATTTTACGCTGGTAACCAGGGTAAACATCGGGTTACTAAGCGCGGCCCTGCGCTTAGTTACCCGATGTTTACCCTGGTTACCAGGGGACCTCGGCATAGTTGATCGCTGGAGAGCGGTCTGTGTGACAGCTCTCCAGCGACCAAACAGCGACGCTGCAGCGATCGACATCGTTGTCGCTATCGCTGCAGCGTCGCTTCGTGTGAAGGTACCTTTAGGCCACTCCTCACGATCTGGTAAAACTGGGGGTTAGATAGGAAGTTAGACAGAAAGCTGACTGGGTTGGAACCAGGCAACATCCTGTGGCAGAGGGTGTTGCAGGGGAAGATTCAAGGGGGTCCCTGTCAGGGGTGGGATCCTGACAGAGGCCTAGCGAACAGAAAGAACGTTACGGGACCGAGCCTGCACTTCATTGCGGCGGTACCCCAAGATAGGACAAGAAGCGAGGTTTATTGTGAAGAGTGAGAAACGAGATCAACGCAACAAGGAGATGACACCAGTAGGAGTCGTGCTGTAAGACCGAGGCAACATCCTACTGAGGCGCGTAGCCGGTAGCCGGAAACGCCGAGGAAGTATTGAGCTCCAAGCCTTACTTCAAACCTACGGCAGGACAGTCAGTTATAGGCGGGCTGTCTCACCTAAATCACCTAAGCAGACATAGGGGGCAACAGTTGGAGAGGGGCAACTCTAAGGTCCCGGAAGAACTCCAGGCCTACCCGTCATACGGGTGCGCCCTAGCCATATCATCTGGGGGACGGAGAAGAACATCAGAATCAGTTGTGAGGGAACTTCAGAAACAGACACAACAGTTGTGAGGACTATCCCGTGGTGCTCAGCAGGGAAGGACTACAACACACAAGCGCTAGAAGGTAGGCACAGATTTCCACCTGCAAAGGGAACTCTGGAGGTGCCATCGGACCGGCCGGTCTCAGCCAGCCCAGTTAACCGTAAAAATCGCAGCATGTTGCGATTGTCAGTGTATTCCTCCAAAAATACGCCAATGCAAGTCTATGGGGGCGAGAAAAATACGGATTACACACGGGCAACATGTCTGACTTGTGAGAAATACACAAGACTTTTCCAGGTGACAGGAAATGGGCCAAGCCATTATCAGGAAGCTTAGACATGCTAATTAGCTTAAAAACCGCTCCAGACATCCTGGAAGAACGCCTCCACGAAGTCTTGCAGCATGTCTACATACATAAATGTAGAAATGCTTATAGTTCTGGTCCAGAAAAGGCCAGAAATTAGGGACCAAAGGGATGCACATTATTCCGACTGGGCTTGAAAAGAGGTGGCATGGAGGAGGATCTGTGGGCTACTTTTTGGAGATTTTGCGGACCGTCCACGTGAGGGACAGCAACAAATTATTAAGTTCTCTCATGTTTTCTAAATCATATTAACTGCACTAAATAACACGTTTTCATAATATCCCCTTAAATCCAAGTTTATAAAATGTCTATAAACTTGTTGATCCAATGTGCGCAATGTCCTAATACATTATTATTATGTGACATTGCAGTGGAAGATGTTATGAGACGCTGGCACAGCATCCGTGACCAATACAGGCGGGAACGTCAGCAGAGGGCCATGAGTGGGGATGCAGCACCGACCAAGCGGAAGTATATCTATTTCGATCACCTGGCATTTCTGGCTCCCATTATGGATCTCATACCGTAAGTACATACATCACACCACATTACACATATGCTATTTAGGGTCATATCTCCAACCTTTTTTTTAATTTAAATTTCATAACAGAACTCAGTCCAACCTCACTGAGAGGGAGACAGGGTCGGATTCTGAGGCCATTATGGATCCGGTCAGGGAAGGTGAAGAGGTGGCTGGCCCATCTTCTCAGCCTTCCAGCTGCATCCCCCAAGCTCCACTTGCACCAGCACCAGTAGCTGCAACAGTAGCTGTACCAGCAGTTGCACCAGCACCTGGCAGCCTTGAGGAACCAGGCAACAGCAGCAGCCCTACTGTTCATCTTGGGGGCTCCCCTGTTGTGAACTCTGTTTTTGGGCTCCCTCTTGTGGTCACAAGTGGTACTGTGTGAGTGCTGTCTTTGGGCTCCCTCTGGTGGCTCTTTGTGTCTTTCTGCAGGTCTGAGGCGGATCAGCTGTCTCGTTATCTCTTAGCTGGTTTCCTATTTAGCTCACCTGGACTTTCAGTGTTTGCCTGCTGTCGATGTATTCAGTGCTATCTTGATTTCTCCTGAATTCCTTCGCTATCAGTCTCTCCGAGAGAAGCTAAGTTTTCTGTTTGGTTATTTTTTGCTCATTAGTGTTCAATATGTTTCTTGGTTATTTACTTGTCCTTGTCCAGCTTGCTAATATGTGATTTCCTTGCTTGCTGGTAGCTCTAGGGGGCTGAGTTTCTCCCCTCACACCGTTAGTTGGTGTGGGGGTTCTTGTATTCTCAGCGTGGATATTTTGTATAGGGTATTTTACTGACCGCACAGTTCCCTGCCTGTCTTCTGCTATCTAGTATTAGTGGGCCTCATTTGCTGACTCTGTTTTCATTTCTACGTTTTGTATTTTCCCCTTACCTCACCGTTAATATTTGTTGGGGGCTTACTATATCTTTGGAGTCATTTCTCTGAGGCAAGTGAGGTCTTACTTTCTCTATAGGGTTAGCAAGTTTCTCAGGCTGCGTCGAGACGTCCAGGAATTTAGGCACGTTCACCGGCTACCTTCAGTGTGTTTGGTTAGGATCAGGTTTGCGGTCAGTCCAGTTACCACCTCCCTAGAGCTCGTTCTATGTTCAGTAACTTAGCTAGTTCATTCTGTGATCCTCAGCCACTAAGGATCCTAACAGTACAGCAGGCCCGAAAGTGTTTAATGCATCGCAGAAGTGGGATAAGAGAAGTCCTGAGTACAATTTTTTTTTTCCTCTCCCTTTGCTGCAGTCTGTCCAGCTTCTCTCATCCCCTTAATCTCTGGGTGGCTTTGAGTTCAGCTGCAGACATGGATATTCAGAGTCTGACTTCTAGTGTGGGTCATCTTGCTGCAAGGGTGCAAAGCATTCAGGATTTTGTTGTTCACCGTCCTATGTCTGAGCCAAAAGTACCTATTCCTGAGTTGTTTTCTGGAGATAGATCTAGGTTTCTGAATTTTAAGAATAATTGTAAATTATTTCTTTCTTTGAGACCTTGTTCCTCTGGTGATTCCGCTCAGCAAGTTAGAATTGTTATCTCCCTGTTACGTGGCGACCCCTCAAGATTGGGCTTTCTCCCTGGCGCCAGGAGATCCTGCATTGCTGAATGTGGATGCGTTTTTTCTGGCGCTTGGTTTGCTTTATGAGGAACCTAATCTTGAGAACCAGGCAGAAAAGGCCTTGCTGGCTCTCTCTCAGGGCCAGGATGAAGCTGAGGTGTATTGTCAAAAATTTCGGAAATGGTCGGTGCTTACTCAATGGAAGGAGTGTGCCCTGGCTGCTAATTTCAGAGAAGGTCTTTCTGAAGCCATTAAGAATGTTATGGTGGGGTTCCCCACGCCTGCAAGTCTGAATGACTCAATGGCTTTGGCCATTCAGATTGATCGGCGTTTGCGGGAGCGCAAACCTGCGCACCATCTGGCGGTGTTTTCTGAACAGAAACCTGAGTCTATGCAATGTGATAGGACCAGAATTGAACGGCAAAATCATAGACGTCAGAATGGGTTGTGCTTTTACTGTGGTGATTCAGCTCATGTTATCTCAGCATGCTCTAAGCGTACAAAAAACTTCGCTAAATCTGTCACCATTGGTACTGTACAGCCTAAATTCATTTTGTCTGTTACTTTGATTTGCTCTCTGTCATCCTACTCAGTTATGGCTTTTGTAGATTCAGGTGCCGCGCTGAATCTGATGGATTTGTCATTTGCCAAGCGCTGTGGTTTTATTCTTGAGCTATTACAGTTCCCTATTCCATTGAAGGGAATTGATGCTACACCATTGGCCAAGAATAAACCTCAATACTGGACTCAGGTGACCATGTGTATGACTCCTGCACATCAGGAGGTGATTCGCTTTCTTGTGTTATATAATTTGCATGACGTTGTCGTGTTGGGTCTGCCATGGTTGCAGGCTCATAATCCAGTCCTGGATTGGAAAGCAATGTCTGTGTTGAGTTGGGGTTGCCAGGGAATTCATGGCGATGCTCCATTGGTATCAATTGCTTCCTCTACTCCTTCTGAAGTCCCGGAGTTTTTGTCGGACTACCAGGATGTATTTGATGAGCCCAAATCCAGTGCCCTACCTCCTCATAGGGATTGTGATTGTGCTATAAATTTGATTCCTGGTAGTAAGTTCCCTAAGGGACGACTGTTTAATTTGTCTGTACCAGAGCATGCCGCTATGCGGAGCTATGTAAAAGAGTCTTTGGAGAAGGGACATATTCGCCCCTCCTCGTCCCCTCTTGGTGCGGGATTCTTTTTTGTGGCCAAGAAGGATGGTTCGTTGAGACCCTGTATAGATTATCGCCTTCTAAATAAAATCACGGTCAAATTCCAGTATCCCTTACCATTGTTGTCTGATCTGTTTGCTCGGATTAGGGGGTCTAGTTGGTTCACCAAGATAGATCTTCGCGGTGCGTATAATCTTGTGCGTATAAAACAGGGCGATGAATGGAAAACTGCATTTAATACACCCGAAGGCCATTTTGAGTACTTGGTGATGCCTTTTGGACTTTCTAATGCCCTTTCTGTGTTTCAGTCCTTCATGCACGATATCTTCCGAGAATATTTGGATAAATTTATGATTGTGTATCTGGATGATATTTTGGTCTTTTCAGATGATTGGGAATCCCATGTGTTGTGAAATTGGATTCTGGGCTCCCCCGGTGGCCACTTGTGGAATTGAACTTGTGTGCATCATCCCCTCTGTTCACCTGCTCCTATCAGGATGTGGGAGTCGCTATATAACCTTGCTCCTCTGTCAGTTTCTTGCCGGTCAACAATGTAATCAGAAGCCTTCTGTGCTTGTTCCTGCTACTAGACAACTCCCAGCTAAGTTGGACTTTTGTCCTTGTGTGTTTTTGCATTTTGTTCCTGTTCACAGCTGCTGTTTCGTTACTGTGTCTGGAAAGCTCTTGTGATCGGAAATTGCCACTCTGGTGTTATGAGTTAATGCTAGAGTCTTAAAGGAATTTCTGGATGGTGTTTTGATAGGGTTTTCTGCTGACCATGAAAGTGTCCTTTCTGTCTTCCTGCTATCTAGAAAGCGGACCTCGATTTTGCTAAACCTATTTTCATACTACGTTTGTCATTTCATCTAAAATCACCGCCAATATATGTGGGGGCCTCTGTCTGCCTTTTGGGAAAATTTCTCTAGAGGTGAGCCAGGACTGTCTTTTCCTCTGCTAGGATTAGGTAGTTCTCCGGCTGGCGCTGGGCATCTAGGGTTAAAAAACGTAGGCATGCTACCCGGCCACTTCTAGTTGTGCGGCAGGTTTAGTTCATGGTCAGTATAATTTCCATCTTCCAAGAGCTAGTTCTCATATATGCTGGGCTATGTTCTCTCGCCATTGAGAATCATGACAGTTTGACCGGCCCAAAAAAGGGTTAAATTACTGGCTGAGAAAGGAGAGAAAAAAGAAGTCTGCTACAATTTTTTTTTTTTTTTTTTTTCCTCTAGTTCTGAGTGTGCTCTTAATTGAATCACTTGCTAGTCTGCCTATACTGCAGCCTTCCTCTCTTTCTCTCCTTCTAATCCTTGAATGGCTCTGTGTTCACCTGTTTCAAATGGATCTTCAGAGTGTAGCTACAGGTTTGAATAATCTCGCCACAAAGGTACAAAATTTGCAAGATTTTGTTGTTCATGCACCTATGTCTGAGCCTAGAATTCCTTTGCCTGAATTCTTCTCGGGGAATAGATCTCACTTTCAAAATTTTAAAAATAATTGCAAATTGTTTTTGTCCCTGAAGTCTCGCTCTGCCGGAGACCCTGCACAGCAGGTCAGGATTGTAATTTCCTTGCTCCGGGGCGACCCTCAAGACTGGGCTTTTGCATTGGCACCAGGGGATCCTGCGTTGCTCAATGTGGATGCGTTTTTTCTGGCCTTGGGGTTGCTTTATGAGGAACCTCATTTAGAGCTTCAGGCGGAAAAGGCCTTGATGTCCTTGTCTCAGGGGCAAGATGAAGCTGAAATATACTGCCAAAAATTCCGCAAATGGTCTGTGCTTACTCAGTGGAATGAGTGCGCCCTGGCGGCGATTTTCAGAGAAGGTCTCTCTGATGCCATTAAGGATGTTATGGTGGGGTTCCCTGTGCCTGCGAGTCTGAATGAGTCCATGACGATGGCTATTCAGATCGATAGGCGTCTGCGGGAGCGCAAACCTGTGCACCATTTGGCGGTGTCTACTGAGAAAACGCCAGAAAATATGCAATGTGATAGAATTCTGTCCAGAAGCGAGCGGCAGAATTTTAGACGAAAAAATGGGTTGTGCTTCTATTGTGGTGATTCAACTCATGTTATATCAGCATGCTTTAAGCGTACTAAGAAGCCTGACAAGTCTGTTTCAATTAGCACTTTACAGTCTAAGTTTATTCTATCTGTGACCCTGATTTGTTCTTTGTCATCTATTACCGCGGACGCCTATGTCGACTCTGGCGCTGCTTTGAGTCTTATGGATTGGTCCTTTGCCAAACGCTGTGGGTATGATTTGGAGCCACTGGAGGCTCCGATACCTCTGAAAGGGATTGACTCCACCCCATTGGCTAGTAATAAACCACAATACTGGACACAAGTGACTATGCGTGTTAATCCGGATCACCAGGAGGTTATTCGCTTTCTGGTGCTGTATAATCTACATGATGTTTTGGTGCTGGGATTGCCATGGCTGCAATCTCATAACCCAGTCCTCGACTGGAGAGCTATGTCTGTGTTAAGCTGGGGATGTAAAGGAACTCATGGGGACGTACCTTTGGTTTCCATTTCATCATCTATTCCCTCTGAGATTCCTGAATTCTTGTCTGACTTTCGTGACGTTTTTGAAGAACCCAAGGTTGGTTCACTACCTCCGCACCGGGAGTGCGATTGTGCCATAGACTTGATTCCGGGTAGTAAATACCCTAAGGGTCGTTTATTTAATCTGTCTGTGCCTGAACACGCTGCTATGCGAGAATATATAAAGGAGTCCTTGGAAAAGGGACATATTCGTCCTTCGTCATCTCCCTTAGGAGCCGGTTTTTTCCTTGTGTCTAAGAAAGACGGCTCTTTGAGGCCGTGTATTGATTATCGACTTTTGAATAAAATCACGGTTAAATATCAATATCCGTTACCACTGCTTACTGATTTGTTTGCTCGTATAAAGGGGGCCAAGTGGTTCTCTAAGATTGATCTCCGTGGGGCGTATAATTTGGTGCGAATCAAGCAGGGGGATGAGTGGAAAACCGCATTTAATACACCCGAGGGCCATTTTGAGTATTTGGTGATGCCTTTTGGTCTTTCAAATGCCCCTTCAGTCTTCCAGTCCTTTATGCATGACATTTTCCGCGATTATTTGGATAAATTTATGATTGTGTATCTGGATGATATTCTGATTTTTTCGGATGACTGGGACTCTCATGTCCAGCAGGTCAGGAGGGTTTTTCAGGTTTTGCGGTCTAATTCCTTGTGTGTGAAGGGTTCTAAGTGTGTTTTTGGGGTTCAAAAGATTTCTTTCTTGGGATACATTTTTTCCCCCTCTTCCATCGAGATGGATCCTGTCAAGGTTCAGGCTATTGGTGATTGGACGCAACCCTCTTCTCTTAAGAGTCTTCAGAAATTTTTGGGCTTTGCTAACTTTTATCGTCGATTTATTGCTGGTTTTTCTGATGTTGTAAAACCATTGACTGATTTGACTAAGAAGGGTGCTGATGTTGCTGATTGGTCCCCTGATGCTGTGGAGGCCTTTCGGGAGCTCAAGCGCCGCTTTTCTTCCGCCCCAGTGTTGCGTCAGCCTGATGTTGCTCTTCCTTTTCAGGTTGAGGTCGACGCTTCTGAAATCGGAGCTGGGGCGGTGTTGTCGCAGAGAAGTTCCGACTGCTCCGTGATGAGACCTTGTGCTTTTTTTTCCCGTAAATTTTCGCCCGCCGAGCGGAATTATGATATTGGGAATCGGGAGCTTTTGGCCATGAAGTGGGCTTTTGAGGAGTGGCGTCACTGGCTTGAGGGGGCCAGACATCAGGTGGTGGTATTGACTGACCACAAAAATTTAATTTACCTTGAGTCTGCCAGACGCCTGAATCCTAGACAGGCGCGCTGGTCGTTGTTTTTCTCTCGGTTTAATTTTGTGGTGTCGTACCTACCGGGTTCTAAGAATGTTAAGGCGGATGCCCTTTCTAGGAGTTTTGAGCCTGACTCCCCTGGTAATTCTGAGCCCACAGGTATCCTTAAAGATGGAGTGATATTGTCTGCCGTTTCTCCAGACCTGCGGCGGGCCTTGCAGGAGTTTCAGGCAGATAGACCTGATCGTTGCCCACCTGGTAGACTGTTTGTTCCTGATGATTGGACCAGTAGAGTCATCTCTGAGGTTCATTCTTCTGCATTGGCAGGTCATCCTGGAATCTTTGGTACCAGGGATTTGGTGGCAAGGTCCTTCTGGTGGCCTTCCCTGTCACGAGATGTGCGAGGCTTTGTGCAGTCTTGTGACGTTTGTGCTCGGGCCAAGCCTTGTTGTTCTCGGGCTAGTGGATTGTTGTTGCCCTTGCCTATCCCGAAGAGGCCTTGGACGCACATCTCGATGGATTTTATTTCGGATCTGCCTGTTTCTCAGAAGATGTCTGTCATCTGGGTGGTGTGTGACCGTTTCTCTAAGATGGTCCATCTGGTTCCCTTGCCTAAGTTGCCTTCTTCTTCCGAGTTGGTTCCTCTGTTTTTTCAAAATGTTGTTCGTTTGCATGGTATTCCTGAGAATATCGTTTCTGACAGAGGGACCCAATTCGTGTCTAGATTTTGGCGGGCATTCTGTGCTAGGATGGGCATAGATTTGTCTTTTTCGTCTGCTTTCCATCCTCAGACTAATGGCCAGACCGAGCGGACTAATCAGACCTTGGAGACATATTTGAGGTGTTTTGTGTCTGCGGATCAGGATGATTGGGTTGCTTTTTTGCCTTTGGCGGAGTTCGCCCTCAATAATCGGGCCAGCTCTGCCACCTTGGTGTCCCCGTTTTTCTGTAATTTGGGGTTTCATCCTCGATTTTCCTCCGGTCAAGTGGAATCTTCGGATTGTCCTGGAGTGGATGCTGTGGTGGAGAGGTTGCATCAGATTTGGGGGCAGGTGGTGGACAATTTGAAGTTGTCCCAGGAGAAGACTCAGCTTTTTGCCAACCGCCGTCGTCGTGTTGGTCCTCGGCTTTGTGTTGGGGACTTGGTGTGGTTGTCTTCTCGTTTTGTCCCTATGAGGGTTTCTTCTCCTAAGTTTAAGCCTCGGTTCATCGGCCCGTACAAGATATTGGAGATTCTTAACCCTGTGTCCTTCCGTTTGGACCTCCCTGCATCCTTTTCGATTCATAATGTTTTTCATCGGTCATTGTTGCGCAGGTATGAGGTACCGGTTGTGCCTTCCGTTGAGCCTCCTGCTCCGGTGTTGGTTGAGGGTGAGTTGGAGTACGTTGTGGAAAAGATCTTAGACTCTCGTGTTTCCAGACGGAGACTCCAGTATCTGGTCAAATGGAAGGGATACGGTCAGGAGGATAATTCTTGGGTCACTGCCTCTGATGTTCATGCCTCCGATCTTGTCCGTGCCTTTCATAGGGCTCATCCTGATCGCCCTGGTGGTTCTGGTGAGGGTTCGGTGCCCCCTCCTTGAGGGGGGGGTACTGTTGTGAAATTGGATTCTGGGCTCCCCCGGTGGCCACTTGTGGAATTGAACTTGTGTGCATCATCCCCTCTGTTCACCTGCTCCTATCAGGATGTGGGAGTCGCTATATAACCTTGCTCCTCTGTCAGTTTCTTGCCGGTCAACAATGTAATCAGAAGCCTTCTGTGCTTGTTCCTGCTACTAGACAACTCCCAGCTAAGTTGGACTTTTGTCCTTGTGTGTTTTTGCATTTTGTTCCTGTTCACAGCTGCTGTTTCGTTACTGTGTCTGGAAAGCTCTTGTGATCGGAAATTGCCACTCTGGTGTTATGAGTTAATGCTAGAGTCTTAAAGGAATTTCTGGATGGTGTTTTGATAGGGTTTTCTGCTGACCATGAAAGTGTCCTTTCTGTCTTCCTGCTATCTAGAAAGCGGACCTCGATTTTGCTAAACCTATTTTCATACTACGTTTGTCATTTCATCTAAAATCACCGCCAATATATGTGGGGGCCTCTGTCTGCCTTTTGGGAAAATTTCTCTAGAGGTGAGCCAGGACTGTCTTTTCCTCTGCTAGGATTAGGTAGTTCTCCGGCTGGCGCTGGGCATCTAGGGTTAAAAAACGTAGGCATGCTACCCGGCCACTTCTAGTTGTGCGGCAGGTTTAGTTCATGGTCAGTATAATTTCCATCTTCCAAGAGCTAGTTCTCATATATGCTGGGCTATGTTCTCTCGCCATTGAGAATCATGACACCCATGCGAAGCAGGTCAGGATGGTATTTCAGGTCCTGCGTGCCAATGCCTTATTTGTGAAGGGTTCCAAATGTCTCTTCGGAGTCCAGAAAGTTTCCTTTTTGGGCTTTATTTTTTCTCCTTCTTCTATTGAGATGGACCCAGTCAAGGTCCAGGCTATTCATGATTGGACTCAACCTACATCGGTTAAGAGTCTTCAGAAGTTCTTGGGTTTTGCTAATTTTTACCGTCGCTTCATTGCTAATTTTTCTGGTGTGGTTAAACCTTTGACGGATTTGACCAAGAAGGGTTCTGATGTGACTAACTGGTCTCCTGCGGCCGTTGAGGCCTTTCAGGAGCTGAAGCGCCGGTTTTCTTCGGCTCCAGTTTTATGTCAGCCAGATGTCTCTCTTCCCTTCCAGGTCGAGGTTGATGCTTCTGAAATTGGAGCAGGGGCTGTTTTGTCACAGAGAAGCACTGATTGCTCTGTGATGAAGCCATGTGCCTTCTTTTCAAGAAAATTTTCGCCGGCTGAGCGAAATTATGATGTTGGTAATCGGGAGTTGTTCGCAATGAAGTGGGCATTTGAGGAGTGGCGACACTGGCTAGAGGGAGCTAAGCATCGTGTGGTGGTCTTGACTGATCATAAAAATTTGATTTATCTTGAGTCGTCCAAGCGGTTGAATCCTTGACAGGCTCGTTGGTCGTTGTTTTTCTCACGTTTCGATTTCGTGGTCTCGTACCTTCCTGGTTCGAAGAACGTGAAGGCTGATGCTCTTTCTAGGAGTTTTGTGCCTGACTCCCCTGGAGTTTCTGAGCCAGCTGGTATCCTCAAAGAGGGGGTAATTTTGTCTGCCATTTCCCTAGATTTGCGACGGGTGTTACAGGAATTTCAGGCGGATAGACCTGACCGTTGTCCATCAGAGAGACTGTTTGTCCCAGATAGATGGACCAGCAGAGTTATTTCCGAGGTCCATTCTTCAGTGTTGGCGGGTCATCCTGGGATTTTTGGTACCAGATATTTGGTGGCTAGATCCTTCTGGTGGCCTTCTTTGTCGCGGGATGTGCGTTCCTTTCTGCAGTCCTGTGGGATTTGTGCTCGGGCTAAGCCTTGCTGTTCTCGTGCCAGTGGTTTGCTTTTGCCTTTGCCGGTTCCTAAGAGGCCTTGGACGCATATTTCCATGGATTTTATTTCGAATCTTCCGGTCTCTCAGAGAATGTCTGTCATCTGGGTGGTTTGTGATCATTTTTCTAAAATGGTCCATTTGGTGCCCTTGCCTAAGTTGCCTTCCTCCTCCGATTTGGTTCCGTTATTTTTTCAGAATGTGGTTCGTCTGCACGGCATCCCTGAAAACATTGTGTCTGACAGAGGATCCCAGTTTGTGTCCAGATTTTGGCGGTCCTTTTGTGCTAAGATGGGCATTGATTTGTCTTTTTCGTCGGCCTTCCATCCTCAGACGAATGGCCAAACCGAGCGAACTAACCAGACCTTGGAAACTTATTTGAGATGTTTTGTTTCTGCTGACCAGGATGATTGGGTGACTTTTTTGCCATTGGCCGAGTTTGCCCTTAATAATCGGGCTAGTTCGGCTACTTTGGTTTCGCCTTTTTTTTGTAATTCTGGTTGCCATCCTCATTTTTCCTCGGGTCAGGTTGAGTCTTCTGACTGTCCTGGGGTGGATTCTGTGGTGGATAGGTTGCAGCAGATTTGGAACCATGTGGTGGACAATTTGACGTTGTCACAAGAGAAGGCTCAGCGCTTTGCTAATCGTCGTCGCTGTGTGGGTCCCCGACTTCGTGTTGGGGATTTGGTGTGGTTGTCTTCTCGTTATGTTCCTATGAAGGTTTCTTCTCCTAAGTTTAAACCTCATTTTATCGGTCCTCATAAAATTTTGGAAATCCTCAACCCTGTGTCATTTCGTTTGGACCTCCCGGCATCGTTTACCATCCATAATGTGTTCCATAGGTCTTTGTTGCGGAGGTATGTGGTGCCTGTGGTTCCTTCCGTTGAGCCTCCTGCCCCAGTGCTGGTTGAGGGAGAATTGGAATATGTGGTGGAGAAGATCTTGGATTCTCGTATTTCAAGACGGAGGCTTCAGTATTTGGTTAAGTGGAAGGGCTATGGTCAGGAGGATAATTCCTGGGTTGTCGCCTCTGATGTTATGTTCATGCGGCCGATTTGGTTCGTGCCTTCCATGTGGCTCACCCTGATCGCCCTGGGGGTTCTGGTGAGGGTTCGGTGACCCCTCCTCAAGGGGGGGGTACTGTTGTGAACTCTGTTTCTGGGCTCCCTCCTGTGGTCGTGAGTGGTACTGTGTGAGTTCTCTCTTTGGGCTCCCCCTGGTGGCTCTTTTTGTTATTTTGCAGGTTTCTGGCTGGGATCAGCTGTCTCTTCATCTGCTAGTCAGGTTTCCTATTTAATCCACCTGGTCCTTCATTCCTTGCCTGTTGTCGTTGTATTCAGTGCTATTCTGATTGCTCCTGTCTACATCCGTTATCAGTCTCTCGAGAGAAGCTAAGTTTTGTTTGCCTATTTTTGCTCATCTGTGTTCAAGATTTTTCCTAGTATATGATGAGTTTTGTCCAGCTTGCTAATATGTGATTTCCTTGCTTGCTGGTGCTCTGGGGTGCTGAGTTGCTCCCCCCACATCGTTAGTTGGTGTGGGGGTTCTCGCATTCTCTGCGTGGATATTTTTGCATAGGGTTTTTTACTGACCGCACAGATCCCTTGCTATTTTCTGCTATCTAGCGTTAGCGGGCCTCATTTGCTCAACCTGATTCATCTCTGCGTTTGTCTTTTCCTCTTAACTCACCGTTATTATTTGTGGGGGCTTCTATATCTCTGGGGTTATTTCTCTGAGGCAAGTGAGGTCTTTACTTTCTCTTTAGGGGTAGTCAGTTTCTCAGGCCGTGAAGAGACGTCTAGGATTTCAGGAAACGTTCCACGGCTGCCTATAGTGTTTGCGGTTAGGATCAGGTTTGCGGTCAGTCCAGTTACCACATCCCCAGAGCTCGTCCTATTATCTTCTACTTAGCTGGTTAGATTTGTGATCCTAAGCCACTAGGATCATAACAGCCCGGTACCGGGTACCCCTCGACCCTACGGCAGTGGGTGCGCTACACTATCCCACCACGTCACAGTGACTGGGTTCATAGACTGAAAAAACCCCAAAGAGATGAACTGGAAAATAAGTTGGTGTGCATACAGCATGTTTTCTAGTTCATGTCTTTAGTTTTTTTTCAGTCTGTGCACCCAGTGCATATTAAGGTGCGGCCAATCTTTTCTTTGAGCTGGTCATTATATTGATGTGGTTCCCCATGAATGAGTGCCTACTACCTGGGTCTGTTCTTCTCAGCCCTTAGGCCTCTTTCACACGTCCAGATAATTCCGGTACTGGAGAAATCGGTACTGGAGTTATCCGTGTCCGTGTGTCTGTGTGCTCACGTGGCACATCAGTGTGGCACACGTGCGGCATCCGTGTGCCACCCATGTGCCACCTGAGGACCACACGGACCGTGCAGGAGAGACAGCGCTACACTAAGCGCTGTCCCCCCTGTGTGGTGCTGAAGCCGGCATTCATCTCTTCTGCCCCGCAGGAGAGAAGAGATGAAAGATCAATTTTTTGTTATTTTTTGTGAAAAATAAAGTTTGCTGGTGACCTCCCGCCTCCCATCCCCAGTGCGCCGCCTGGCCCCTTGCAGAGAAATACTCACCCAGCTCCTGCGATGTCTCCACTCTCCTCTCAGCACTGGCCCCTTGTCCTGTGTGAGCGGTCACGTGGGACCGCTCATTACAGTGATGAATATGCGCATATTCATCACTGTAATGAGTGGTCCCACATGACCGCTCACACATGACAGGCTGCCAGCGCTGAGAGGAGACATCGCGGGAGCTGGGTGAGTATTTCTCTGCAAGGGGCCAGGCGGCGCACTGGGGATGGGAGGCGGGAGGTCACCTGCAAACTTTATTTTTCACAAAAAATAACAAAAACTTGATCTTTCATCTCTTCTCTCCTGCGGGGGAGAAGAGATGAATGCCGGCTTCACCACAACACACGGGGGACAGCGCTTACTGTAGCGCTGTCTCTCCTGCGGGCGGTACGTGCACACGGAGGAGAGTGCACACTGTTCCCCGTGTGCACGTGTGCAGGACGTATTGCTGTACGTGCTGCCGGAGAAAAACGGACAAGTCTCCGTGTTTTCAACACGGACACACGGTCCGTGAAAACACGGAGATATGTGCATATACGTATGTCAGTGTCTCCAGTACGAGAGAAAACTGTCAGTACACGTACCGGAGACACTGACGTGTGAAAGAGGCCTTATCCACATGCATGTCACTTGACAAATGGTACAGCTTAACCCCTTCATGACCTTGGGATTTTCCATTTTTCCGTGTTCGTTTTTCGCTCCCCTCCTTCCCAGAGCCATAACTTTTTTCCGTTAATATGGTCATGTGAGGGTTTATTTTTTCCGGGACGAGTTGTACTTTTGAACAATATCATTGGTTTTACCATCTCATGTACTAGAAATCGGGAAAAAAATTCCAAGTGCGGTGAAATTGCAAAAAAAGTGCAATCCCACACTTGTTTTTTGCTTGGCTTTTTTGCTAGGTTCACTAAATGCTAAAACTGACCTGTCATAATGATTCTCCAGGTCAGTACGAGTTCATAGACACCTAACATGCCTAGGTTATATTTTATCTAAGTGGTGAAAAAAAATTCCAAACTTTGCTAAAAAAAAAATTGCACCATTTTCCGATACCTATAGCGTCTCCATTTTTCATGATCTGGGGTCAGGTGAGGGCTTATTGTTTGCGTGCCGAGCTGGCATTTTTAATGATACTATTTCGGTGCAGATATGTTCTTTTGATCGCCCGTTATTGCATTTTACTGCAATGTCGCGGTAACCAAAAAATAATAATTTTTTTCTCGCTACGCCGTTTAGCGATCAGGTTAATCCTTTTTTTTATTGATAGATCAGGCGATTCTGAACGCGGCCATACCAAATATGTGTAGGTTTGATTTTTTTTTTATTGATTTATTTTGAATGGGGCGAAAGGGGGGTGATTTAAACTTTTATATATTTTTTTTTTTTTTTCAAATTTTTTTTAACTTTTTTTTTTACTTTTGCCATGCTTCAATAGCCTCCATAGGAGGCTAGAAGCTGGCACAATGCGATCGGCTCTGCTACATAGCAGCGATCATCAGATTGCTGCTATGCAGCAGAAATGCAGATGTGCTATGAGCGCCATAGGGTGGCGCTCACAGCTACCGGGGATCAGTAAGAGTCTCAAGGACCTCTATTGTTACTCTGCAGAAGCATCGCTGACCCCCAATCATGTGACAGGGTCGGCGATGTGCTCATTTCAAATTCCCAGGCTCGAGTTCATATGAGGACATCCAGCAGAGGGCGCATCACCACGACTCAAGGAAACTACAGGACATTCTCCTGCATTCCATTCATTCACCAAGTTTTAGGGTATGTGCACACGATGCGGATTTGGAAAATCCGCAGTGCAAAACCACTGCGGTTTTCACTGCGGATTTTCTCACGGTTTCTTCTGCGGATTCCTCTGTGGTTTTTCAACTGCACTTTCCTATTGGTGCAGGTTGAAAAGCGCTGCGGAATCCGCACAAAGAATTGACATGCTGCGGAAAATAATCCGCTGCGTTTCCACGCGGATTTTTCCGCAGCATGTGCACAGCGTTTTTTTTTCCCATAGGTTTACATGGTACTGTAAACTTTGGGAAAACTGCTGCGGATCCGTAGCGTCAAATCTGCTGCGGATCCGCAGCAAAATCCGCAGCGTGTGCACATACCCTTACAGACAGGAGTGACTGCATTAGCAGAGCTCCTGGGTGTAAAATGATTTAACCCCTTCAGATGGATTTACATTGTGGGACGGGACCTGAACGACGGAAGGTATGGGATATTGTTGTTTTTTTATTTTTCCTTTTTTACAGAACTAGGGTCTTCAGGTGGATTAAGAGTCTAATAAAATATTAAAACACCCTGTGTCTTTATTTCATTAATGTACTTTGTAATAATGTGTGTGTGTTTTATTAACTATTTCCTACTATTGGATCAATAATGGATAGGTGTCATAATTGACGCCTCTCCATTATTAATCTGGCTTAATGTCACCTTACAATAGCAAGGTGACATTAACCCTTCATTACCCCATATCCCACCGCTACATGGGAGTGGGAAGAGAGTGGCCAAGTGCCAGAATAGGCGCATCTTCCAGATGTGCCTTTTCTGGGGTGGCTGGGGGAAGATGTTTTTAGCCAGGGGGGGCCAATAACCATGGACCCTCTCTAGGCTATTAATATCTGCCCTCATGCCCTCAGTCACTGGCTTTACCACTCTGGCGGAGAAAATTGCGCGGGAGCCCACACCAATTTTTTCCGCGATTTAACCCTTTAATTTAATAGCTAGTGAGCCCAAATTTTGCACATACACACTACTAACATTGGTAGTGTGGAATATGCAAAAAAAAAGGGATATGAGATGGTTTACTGTATGTAAACCGTGTCTCATATCATGTCGGGTTTGGGCAGGAGATAGCAAAAGCCAGCAATTGAATTACTGGCTTTTATGATATCTAGCGCTGTATGAAACATAAATATATATATATGTGTATCACTGACATATATATATATATATATATATATATATATTTATATATATATATATATATATATATATATATATATATATACCTATTCTATGTGTAGACATTTATTGTACCTATTCTATTCTATTCTGTCAGTGTGATTTTACTGTACACCGCACTGAATTGCCGGCTTTTCTCTATAACACCGGTGCGTATTTCTCGCAAGTCACACTGCTGGTCTGTGTGTAAGGCTACTTTCACACTAGCGTCGTGCACTGCACGTCGCAATGCGTCGTTATGGAGAAAAACGCATCCTGCAAAGTTGTCTGCAGGATGTGTTTTTTCTACATAGACTTTTATTAGTGACGCATTGCGACGCAGTGCCACACGTCGCAACCGTCGTGCGACGGTTGCGTCGTGTTTTGGCGCACCGCCTCCACAAAAAAGGTTACATGTAACTTTTTTTTGTGCGTCGGGACCGCCATTTTCGACCGCGCATGCGCGGCCGAAACTCCGCCTCCTCCTCCCCGGACCTTACAATGAAGCAGCGGAAGCATTTTAAGACTGCTTCCGCTGCCAATGTCAGGCATTTTCTTCACAGTATGCGTCGGTACGTCGGGCCGATGCAGTGCGACGGCCCCGTACCGACGCTAGTGTGAAAGTAGCCTAATCCGTATTTTTCTCGCCCCCATAGACTTTCATTGGCGATTTTTTTGCTCAATACGGTGACAAACGCAGCATGCTGCGATTTTCTACAGCCGTACAAGACCGTATAATACGGATCAGTAAAATACGGCAGATAGGAGCTGGGCTATAGAGAATCATTGTACCGTATGCAATCCGTATTTTATGCACCTCTCATACGTCCGTAAAACTCGCTAGTGTGACGCCGGCCTAAATGCCGCTGTCTGCGTTTGACAGCGGCATTTAACTAGTTAATAGAGTTAATAAAGTGAATCGCGATTTCACTTGCCGCTATTGCGGGCACATGTCAGCTGTTCAAAACAGCTGACATGTCCCGGCTTTGATGCGGGCTCACCGCCGGAACCCGCATCAAAGCGGAGGTTCTGACCTCGGACGTACTATCCCATCCGAGGTCAGAAAGAGGTTAAATATTAGAGGTGGGTTGGCTATTACATTTTTTTTAAATCCAAATTATCCAGTTATCTAATCAACTTATATTAAATTCATGCACTATTGCTTTTTATTTGTAAACTGGAAGGGATTGACTTATTATGTTTTTATCTTTGTTTTTTTTCTGTTTAGTGGCCAGTGCGAACATGCGCTTACGTGCTGCATTCACACCAACTTATATTCCAGTTCATCTCTTTAATTTTTTTTTCAGTATATGAGTAACAATGTTATTTAGCATATGATTTTAAAGCTATAGATTGATCTGCTCTTCAATGGGCCAAAAGAATGTATTTTTGGACACCATTGAGCACGTATACATTTTTTACTTAAAGAGAAGCTGTCACCAGAAATAAAGCTATTAACCAGCATTCGGTTTTCAGTCATGGAGGTAGGGGCACTCCTGTAACTGAATTACACTCCCTCTGCTTTGGGGTTCAGCTGTCAGTCAGCAGCCACTCTGTATACAGTACTCGGAGTGGTGACTGAAATAGCGGCGCCCCTGCATCCTTGACTGAAAACCAAATGCTGGTGGGGAGAATAAAGTTCATTTTCTCCCTGCTGAATTCAGCTGCGTGCAGGGGCTGGACAGCATAATACCGCTGTTAACTTGCAGGTTAACCACATATCTGCTGGTTAATAGCGTTATTTCTGGTGAAAGGTTCCCTTTAATTGCATAGTTTATAATGACAGTAGCCAAATGGCCTTTCCAGGGGTAACACATTAGTCTTAAATAAAAAGACACAGTTCTTTAACGTTGCAAAAAGTTCAAGTGCGACCATGGCAGCCAGGGCATATCACGGTGTGGTCCTTTAGAGAATTGTATGTGTTCAGGTCAGTTGTCTTCCTGTTACAGCGGTACAATGGTTTGTCTTATTATGGTCACATGTGATTTATATGTATTTGGCTCTTTTACTGCTTTTTAACTTTTTAAAGCACCACTGTAGTATAGTATTTATTTTTTTAACCCCTTTCTGACATTAGACGTACTATCCCGTTGAGGTGGGGTGGGCCCGTATGACCACCGACGGGATAGTACGTCATATGCGATCGGCCGCGCTCAAGGGGGGAGCGTGGCCGATCGCGGCCGGGTGTCAGCTGACTATCGCAGCTGACATCTGGCACTATATGCCAGGAGCGGTCATGGACCGCCCCGCCACATTAACCCCCGACACCCTGCGATGAAACATGATCGCAGTGTTCCGGCGGTATAGGGAAGCATCGCGCAGGGAGGGGGCTCCCTGCGTGCTTCCCTGAGACCCCCGGAGCAACGCGATGTGATCGCGTTGCTCCGAGGGTCTCTTACCTCCTCCTCGCTGCAGCAGGCCCGGATCCAAAATGGCCATGGCATCCGGGTCCCGCAGGGAGGTGGCTTCACAGCACCTGCTTAGAGCAGGCGCCGGGAAGCCTGGATCTGTGCACATCAGATCGCCGATCTGACACAGTGCACAGCAAAGTGTCAGATCAGCGATCTTACACTATAACATGATGCCCCCCCTGGGGCAATGTTATAGTGTAAAAAAAAATATTCACATGTGTAAAAAAAAATAAAAAAAAATTACAAAAAAAATTACAAAAAAAAAATATATATTGTTCCTATAAATACATTTCTTTACCTAAATAAAAAAAAATAATAAAAGTACACATATTTAGTATTGCCGCGTCCGTAACGACCCGACCTTTAAAACTGTCACACTAGTTAACCCCTTCAGTGAACACCGCAAAAAAAAAAACGAGGCAAAAACAACGCTTTATTATCATACCGCCAAACAAAAAGTGGAATAACACGCGATCCAAAAAACGGATATAAATAAACATGATACCGCTGAAAACGTCATCTTGTCCCGCAAAAAACGAGCCACCATACAGCATCATCAAAGAAAAAATAAAAAAGTTATAGTCCTCAGAATAAAGCAATGCAAAAATGATTATTTTTTCTATAAAATAGATTTTATCGTATAAAAGCGCCAAAACATAAAAAAATGATATAAATGAGGTTTTGCTGTAATCGTACTGACCCAAAGAATAAAACTGCTTTATCCATTTTACCAAACGCGGAACGGTATAAACGCCTCCCCCAAAAGAAATTCATGAATAGCTGGTTTTTGGTCTTTCTGCCTCACAAAAATTGGAATAAAAAGCGATCAAAAAATGTCACCTGCCCGAAAATGTTACCAATAAAAACGTCAACTCGTCCCGCAAAAAACAAGACCTCACATGACTCTGTGGACCAAAATATGGAAAAATTATAGCTCTCAAAATGTGGTAATGCAAAAAATATTTTTTGCAATAAAAAGCATCTTTCAGTGTGTGACGGCTGCCAATCATAAAAATCCGCTAAAAAAACGCTATAAAAGTAAATCAAACCCCCCTTCATCACCCCCTTAGTTAGCGAAAAATTAAAAAAATGTATTTATTTCTATTTTCCCATTAGGGTTAGGGCTAGGGTTAGGGCTAGGGTTAGGGCTAGGGTTAGGGTTAGGGCTAGGGTTAGGGCTAGGGTTAGCGTTAGGGATAGGGTTAGGGCTAGGGTTAGGGTTAGGGATAGGGTTAGGGCTAGGGTTAGGGTTAGGGCTAGGGTTAGGGCTAGGGTTAAGTTTAGGGCTAGGGTTAGGGCTAGGGTTAGGGCTAGGTTTAAGGCTACAGTTAGGGTTGGGGCTAAAGTTAGGGTTAGGGTTGGGGCTAAAGTTAGGGTTAGGGTTTGGATTACATTTACGGTTGGGAATAGGGTTGGGATTAGGGTTAGGGGTGTGTCAGGGTTAGGGGTGTGGTAAGGGTTACTGTTGGGATTAGGGTTAGGGATGTGTTTGGATTAGGGTTTCAGTTATAATTGGGGGTTTCCACTGTTTAGGCACATCAGGGGCTCTCCAAATGTGACATGGCGTTCGATCTCAATTCCAGTCAATTCTGCTTTGAAAAAGTAAAACAGTGCTCCTTCCCTTCTGAGCTCTCCCGTGCGCCCAAACAGGGGTTTACCCCAACATATGGGGTATCAGCATACTCAGGACAAATTGGACAACAACTTTTGGGGTCCAATTTCTCCTGTTACCCTTGGGAAAATACAAAACTGGGAGCTAAAATATAATTTTTGTGGAAAAAAAAAAGAATTTTTATTTTCACGGCTCTGCGTTATAAACTGTAGTGAAACACTTGGGGGTTCAAAGTTCTCACAACACATCTAGATAAGTTCCTTGGGGGGTCTAGTTTCCAACATGGGGTCACTTGTGGGGGGTTTCTACTGTTTAGGTACATTAGGGGCTCTGCAAACACAATGTGCCGCCTGCAGACCAATCCATCTAAGTCTGCATTCCAAATGACGCTCCTTCCCTTCCGAGCTCTACCATGCGCTCAAACGGTGGTTCCCCCCACATATGGGGTATCAGCGTACTCAGGACAAATTGTGCAACAACTTTTGGGGTCCAATTTCTTCTCTTACCCTTGGGAAAATAAAAAATTGGGGGAGAAAAGATCATTTTTGTGAAAAAATATGATTTTTTATTTTTACGACTCTGCATTATAAACTTCTGTTAATCACTTAATGGGTCAAAGTGCTCACCACACATCTAGATAAGTTCCTTAGGGGGTCTACTTTCCAAAATAGTGTCACTTGTGGGGAGTTTCAATGTTTAGACACATCAGTGGCTCTCCAAACGCAACATGGCGTCCCATCTCAATTCCTGTCAATTTTGCATTGTAAAGTAAAACGGCGCTCCTTCCCTTCCGAGCTCTCCCATGCGCCCAAACAGTGGTTCCCCCCCACATATGGGGTATCAGCATATTCAGGACAAATTGGACAACAACTTTTGGGGTCCAATTTCTTCTCTTACCCTTGGGAAAATAAAAAATTGGGGGTTAAAAATCATTTTTGTGAAAAAATATGATTTTTTTATTTTTACGGCTCTGCATTATAAACTTCTGTGAATCACTTAATGGGTCAAAGTGCTCACCACACATCTAGATAAGTTCCTTAGGGGGTCTACTTTCCAAAATGGTGTCACTTGTGGGGTTTCAATGTTTAGGCACATCAGGGGCTCTCCAAAGCAACATGGCGTCCCATCTCAATTCCACTCAATTTTGCATTGAAAAGTCAATTGGCACTCCTTCGCTTCCGAGCTCTGACATGCGCCCAAACAGTGGTTTACCCCTACATATGGGGTATTGGCACACTCAGGACAAATTGTACAACAACTTTTGCGGTCCATTTTCTTCTGTTACCCTTGGTAAAATAAAACAAATTGGAGCTGAATTAAATTTTTTGTGAAAAAAAGTTAAATGTTCATTTTTATTTAAACATTCCAAAAATTCCTGTGAAACACCTGAAGGGTAAATAAACTTCTTGAATGTGGTTTTGAGCACCTTGAGGGGTGCAGTTTTTAGAATGGTGTCACACTTGGTTATTTTCTATCATATAGACCCCTCAAAATGACTTCAAATGAGATGTGGTCCCTAAAAAAAATGGTGTTGTAAAAATGAGAAATTGCTGGTCAACTTTTAACCCTTATAACTCCCTAACAAAAAAAATTTTGGTTCCAAAATTGTGCTGATGTAAAGTAGACATGTGGGAAATGTTACTAATTAAGTATTTTGTGTGTCATATCTTTGTGATTTAATTGCATAAAAATTCAAATTTGGAAAATTGCAACATTTTCTAAATTTTCGCCAAATTTCCATTTTTTTAACAAATAAACACAGGTAATATCAAAGAAATTTTACCACTATCATGAAGTACAATATGTCATGAGAAAATAATGTCAGAATCACCGGGATCCGTTGAAGCTTTCCAGAGTTATAACCTCATAAAGGGACAGTGGTCAGAATTGTAAAAATTGGCCCGGTCATTAACGTGCAAACCACCCTTGGGGGTAAAGGGGTTAAATTAAGTTTCATACTTAACATCCACCATCTTCATCTTTATCAGTGACGCTCAGGTCAGTTTTGAATTGCTCGTGACCTGCCAGATTGCTCTATTGTTGGCTGGGCAATCCGCAAGTCACAACTCATTGTAAGTCTATGAGAGCCAGAACAAGGCCAGAATGAGGCTCTCATAGATTTACGTACAATGAGAGGTTGTGACCTCTGGCTTCCAGTCAGTCAGAAGATGTCAGGAAACTTACATTAGTGATACCACTCCAGCGCTGAAATAAAAAACCCCTCTGGAGTAATCTACCCTAAGTAACATTGTACAATAACAGCTTGAGTTCAGGTCCTCAAACCCACAACAGAGTCATATAGTTGAACCACAGGGTGGCAGCATAACATATACATGAAAAACCATGGAGGTTGTATGTAACTCTGTGCCTATGCAGTAGCTTCTGTTGCAGGTCTTCGTTTAAGGGGTACTGCACCTCAAGAAATCTTCCCAATGTTTATTTTTGACACACACTGAAAAATGAAGTGTGAGAAATACTAATTAGTGTAATCGGATTTATTGGAGAATATTGGCAATTAATAAAGACGTGCTCTCTGAACATAGATTGTAGAATATTTTTCCTCCTTAAGTGTCAACAAGACAATTACTATTTTTATTATGATTTCAATTTCTACATTTTGCACCATTAATTGGCATTTAACAAGAAAAGAGTTACAGCTTGTGATGAAGTTACGTTAGACTTCTTTCATTGATATTTCACTTTCTGAAAGAATTCAGAAGGCATGGACAAACTTTCACTTGTAAAAACTCAAACCTTTTGTCTCATTGTAATATGAATCCATTATGTAAAGTATTTAAGAAAAAAGGAAAGATTCCAGCTCAATAGATGCAAAAAATATTTTTCAATTCTTTATTTAAAAGTAATTAAAAATAGCAGCACATCCATAGAGAACACCAACGAATTTCTGACACTACATACATCATGAGTGGTTGCACAAAGTTATTCAGTTATTCAGACTCGTTATTCAGTTCCACTTAGTTATTTCAATTCTTCTATATCAAAATGTTCTAAGGTAAAGCAGGCAGGTCAATATGTAAGAGGCTTTATGAGACGGGACATATGTTGGTTTAAGATTGGACTATAGAGCATGCAGTGGGAGATTTAATTGAACACTCAATTCTTACACTCAGTGTACCTCTATACTTCTTCTTGAATGTTGCATGATAAAAACAAGTTTATCCTCTGTTATGTATTGTTTATATGTGTTAAGTTTGTACGGTTTGGCGAGCTTATTGAAAAAATGTAACAGCTTTCAAAATAAAATTTCCTTTGGAAAATTTGTACAAACTTTGTAAAAATAAAAAGGATATTTACTGTATACCAAAATGTATAATGTACTTTAGTTTTCCACACTTGAAAAAAATGCTGGTGTGGTATTGAAATGCACTATGGTAATGAAGACAGCTTCGTGTACTATTGTCCAAAGACTTTCCTTTCAGCAGCGCAGCCCTACAATGTGCATCAGTCCCTCTTGTCTGAAATATTCATGATATACAATCTTCAGTTTTGAAACTGCAAAACCAAGAAGAAAAATTTGCCACATAACCCTCCATACGGTATAATGGCCCCACATAGTGCTCCTTACAGTACAATAGCCCCACACAGTGCTCCATACAGTTTAAAGGTCCCACGTAGTGTTCCATACAGGCTAATATCCCCACATAGTGCTCCATATAGTATAATGGCCCCATATAGTACTCCATAGAATTTAATGAGCCCCACAGTGTTCCATACAGTATAACGGCCTCACATAGTGCTCCATACAATATAGAGGGCCCACACATAGTGCTCCATACAGTATAATAGGCCGCACATTAAAAAAAATACTTCTGCTTGTTCTCCCGCTGCTACGGTCTATTCACGGTGTCTTCAGATCCTCTGCACACCTTGGTCAGCAGGTGTGTTATAATGATGTCATCATGTCCACTGTGCTGAGATGTCAGATGCAGAGGCAGAATAATGAGAGAGGGAGCGTCAGCTGATGCTCCTTTCTCCATCATTGCTTTCAACTGTATCGACATATAGGATGTCGATATAGTTTAAAGCGCTTTCCCGAGCGGGAGACCCGCCCGATGTCATGGGACAAATATACTCATCCTGCAGGACAGATTTGTCCCATGTGCCAGAGTTTGACATTTGTGAATTAGAGATGTGATATTAAAATGTCACCCTTATGATATCTGCAACTGCTCTCACCATTATGTGCATGAACATTTTGACTGACTAGATTCAATAAACAGACTTAAAAGGGTTTTCTGGTGAAAACAAGTTATCCCCAAGGATCCAAAAAGGATCAAACTGCTGGGACCAACACAAATCCGTAGAAAGGGGGATTTTTACCCGCATTATAATGAAACGGCTGTGTGCATGCTAAACTATTGCTCGATTCATTCCCTGTGGGGCTATTGAGTTCTGAACTCATCTTTTACTGGCAGCTCCAAAGTGAATAAATAGAGTGACGGATGGGCGTCCAACCTGCTACTTCATTTTGCAACCGGGACAAAAGTTTCCCATCGGGGATAAAAATTAATATGCAATCAGTGCCTATCTCAGCGGTCAGACCCCAACCAATCAACAGGTTATCAGCTATCCTCTGAGTGAGTGATTACCTGTAGTGATGAGCGAATATACTCGTTGCTTGGGTGATCTCCGAGTATTTGTTAGTGTTTGGAGATTTAGTTTTTGTTGATTCAGCTGCTTGATTTACAGTTATTAGCCAGCCTAAGTACATATGGGGGTTGCCTGGTTGCTATGGAATCCCCTCCCCACATGTAATCAAGCTGTCTAGTAGTTGCAAATCATCTAGCTGCAGCAAGGAAAACTAAATCTCCGAGCAGTCAAATACTCGGAGACCACCCGAGCGTGCTCGGGAAAACCCGAGCAACGAGTATATTCGCTCATCACTAATTACCTGTTGTCACTGGACAACTACTTTAATATATTTAATTTAGGACTAGCATTATATTCCTGTTTCCCTTCGTCAATATTTGTCCATATTAAAAATGACCACGTTAGTCCTCATTAATTATACATGTTCTAGGCGCACAGTGAATATGACAGCATTTTATTTCCATGATTGTCTTTCCATGATTCCACCAGCCATGTCACCCCAATACTTTGTGCCTAGATGTTGGTTACTATGGAAGTAGTCTCTTACCCTAAAGTGTCAATACTGGATTCACATTTGAGGAGCCTTAAATACTATCTAATATTTTTTTTTATTTATCCACTATTAAAGAGATGAGGAGAGCAATCTTAGGATGACCAAACCTTTACCGGCAATGAATTGCAGTGCAGTGCAATTAAAAAGGTTGACCACTTTACCTTTATTTTATTAAATGTTTTGGAAACATGATTTTATGGCAATTACTTATATATAAGTAATACAGGTTCTTCTTGTGTTTGTTAGCGCAGCCCTCTTTATAGACTGCAAAGCTCTCCTGCTCTATTCTCTTCCAAGTATTGGATGAGACTCGTCCATTCAAGTCTAAGGGAACACAAAACAAAAAAAATTGAATCTCGTATAGATAATCTGTTGCATCTGATTTTTATGGATACATTGTGATTATTAACAAAGAAAACTGTACTTGGAATTGTACATTTTAAAATATTCATGAATAAAACCAGATGCCACGTGGATGGCAAAGGAATGATGCATGGATGTAAAATGCAGACACACAGATGCCAAACCAATAACAATAAGAATGAAAATCAGACAATTTGTCGCACATTTGTTTGACCTTGGCCTTTTGAACTTGTGATGCCTTTTTTTATTGAGATTATGTCACTTTTGATGACTGAAATTACACTGAAAACATGGAAAAGTTTTCGATTACTTACCCTGATTTAAAGTTATCAAGAAGAAAATCAGATATTTATAACAAGCTACACAATTATGTGGAAAATTAACTATTGGGTTAGATTTTTATCATTGTGGAAAACTTTTTTTATAAACACTTTAATCTCCTTGGAAACAATTTTAAATTTGGAGAGTTCAGTCACTTTCTTGCATGTACCATTTCAGAAGCACACCACAGTCGAGACAGAAACATGAACTCTCCACTATCTTGGTATTGATGTTGGCACTTCTGCAACCAAGAAGGTTGAACAGAAAGTCTAATATTTGAACTTTTCACTGTTTTTTAATATTAATGCACCGTGGTGAATTATATTTAAATACAACCTAGACCTGTGGTAGGAGACTTGTCTTAATTACTATGTTCCTTAGTCAGCTATGAAACATATATACACAACATACACATATACTATATACTCAAAGTGTATATCATCATATGCAAAGTTACAACAATTCCGCTGATGTAGTCATTCTGCTAACAGCAAAAAACTGGAAGTTAAAATCATATATGAGAGATTTAAAAAAAGAAATGTCTTTTACACAAAGATATAGGTTTTCAAATGGATGAAGGCGCATACATAGCAATATAATTAAGAGAGATACAGTTGTGAGAAAAACTGTTTGCCCCTTTCCTGATTTCCAAATTCTCTTACATGTTTGTCACACTTAAATGTTTCAGATCATCAAATAAACTGTATTATTAGACAAAGATAAAAACAAGTACACACAAAATGCAATTTTTAAATGAAGGTCTTTATTATTAAGGGAAAATGAAATCGAAATCTACAGGGCCTTGTGTGAAAAAGTGATTGCCCCCCTTAAAACATAAATTAACTGTGGTTTATCACATCTTTGGGAAGCTGATTTCAAATTCGCTAGCCACACCGAGGCCTAATTACTGCCACACTTGCACTTGGAGTCTCCACATTTCAAAAAATAATTGTCACACACCACTAAAGTGGCATCAATTTCCACTGAATATAAATATTAGAATAATAAGCCTCTGACACATCTTCCACCACAGGCAACCCACCAGATGCAAGATAAAAAAAAAAACAGCTCACCTGCAGCGGCATGTGGTGTGAGGAAGCACGGAACTCATGTAGTTTCACGTATAGCAAATCAAGAAAAAAAGGTGAACCAGCTTCCAAAATATTTTTCTCCAAAGTTTATTCGTTCACAGATAAAACAGGATTAGGCAGGACATGGTTCACATAACCAGAAGTAGCAGCAACGCGTTTCAAACACGCTAGGTGATCTTTCTCAAAGCTTTGGAGAAAAATATTTTGGAAGCTGGTTCACCTTTTTTTCTTGATTAACCCACCAGATGGACACCCATCTTGGAGTCTCCACGTTTCAAAAAATAATTGTCACACAACTAAAATGGCTTTAATTTCCACAGAATGGAAACAATATATTAGGCCTCTGACACACCTTCCACCACAGGCAACACACCAGATGGAGAAGCAACTTGGAGTCTCCAGATTTAAAAAAATAATTGTCACACACCACTAAAGTGGCATCAATTTCCACAGAGTAAACAATATAATAGGCCTCTGGCACACCTTCCACTACAGGCAACCCACCAGATGGAGACCCAACTTCAAGTCTCCACATTTAAAACATAATTGTCACTCACCACTAAAGTGGCATCAATTTCTCCAGAGTAGAATCAGTATAATAGGCCTCTGACACACCTTCTACTACAAACAACCCACCAAATAGAGATCCAACTTGGAGACTCCACATTTAAAAAAAAGTTTATAACATCAGCAGCAGTAGCAGCAGCAGACACAGAAAACACCATAAAGGTGCCACAGACAGCAAAAATGCGAGAACAATACATGACACTAAAAACTACACCTTCATCTAGTCTGCCAATTCTGCGACTGGGGTGCAAAAATTATTGGAGATCCATGACTTGTTCAATTTGATGAAAATTAGGAGGACTTTTGGAGGACAGCCAGATGTGCTTATCCATCAGGACGCCACCAGTAGTGCTGAAGATACGTTCCAAGAGAACGCTGGCTGCCAAGCATGACAAAACCTCCAAGGCGTGACAGGCAAGCTCAGCCCACTCCATTTTTTAAGTCCAAAATTAAAAAGGGTCCAAACCTCCCCTGATGGCATTGATATTGAGTTCCAGATACTCCTGCACCATCCTCTTCAGTCAATCACTATGTGTCAGACTTGTGCTCTGTTATGCTGGTGCACTGGCTAGTCTAAAAAATGTGTGAAACAATGCACAGAAATTGCTTATGCCACTTACACTGCTGCTGCTAATGTTTTTGCCATGATGCTTTGATGTTCCCGGGATCAGACGTCTGGAACTGGGATGCACACTTTATGTCTCACTGCTGTCTTGAGGAAAACCACTCTTAAGATTGTCTACAAGGGTACTCTGATACTAAGGCATGTGCACGTCCATTTCCAGGGGGGAAAGCATCTGGCTAAATTTATTCTTATTCCGTGATGTAATAGAGTGGCAGGTAGTCAGCACTATTTTTAACCCTAAGAATATGGGGATCATGTTGAAGATAGTGCAGAAATAAGCCACCCTCCCATGGCACCCGCCTGTGCGACGACAGTCTGGAAATTAGAGATATTTTTATCCCTTCTGCATCTTCCTCTGCTTCCACCTCTTCCTCTAGGATCACCTCCTCATGCAGACTATTCAATGTGTGCTCCAGCATGTGGATGACAGGAATAGTGATGCTGATGACGGCATTGTTAGCGCTAACCATCTTAGTAGCCATTTTGAAACTGTGCAGAAGGGTGCAGAGGTCTTTAATCTGTGCCAATTCCAAAAGCATGATTTGTGTTATGATCTGGTGACCTTGGAGCCGCATGAGAGACTTTCTCAGGAGTAGGTGGTACCTGTACTGACCGCAAACCCTAATCTAAGACCGCAACTAGAAGTAGCCGTGGGATGTACCTAACATGTCCTAGACATCTCGACACAGCCGGAGGACTAAATACCCTTTTGATGGAAATGGGAAATCTATCTTGCCTCAGAGCAGAACCCCAAAGGATAGGCAGCCCCCCACAAATATTGACTGTGAGTATAAGAGGAAAGACACACGCAGGCAGAAAAACAGGATTTAGCAAAAGAGGCACTTCTAGCTAAATAGAAAAGGATAGGACAGAATTCTAAGTGGTCAGTATTAAAATCCTAAAAACATCCACAGCAGATAATACAAATATTCCACATCTAACTAAAGACATAGAAAGTATATCTGCATCTCCTGAGAATCCAGCATAACTGAAAAATCCAAACAAAGTCTAAGCTGGACAAAAACACAATAAATTGCACTGAATTGCAAAGCACACTGCATGTGTGCACAGAGACAAAAAAACAGACACTTATCTTAGCTGAATTTGCAGCAGGGCATGAGGAGCCAGAGAGAGATGCAATCCCTCCAAGTACAATGGACAACTGGCACAGACTCATGGATCCTGCACACCTAAATACCTAATAGAGCTGCAATCAGCAGAAACACCTGCCCGGATTACAACCCCAAGACAACTGCACTACCACCAACAACCACCGGAGGGAGCCCAAGAGCAGAATTCACAACAGATTTGCACCATGTCTATACTGCACTGGCCCAGGCTATGCAAAAGAACATACTGCACCAGAGTTCATCACTGCTGCCACAGTCGCTGCAACATGTGTAGATTGGAATTCCACTGCGTTGAAACATCGTAATTCAAACGGTTAACCAGTAGGCTGAAAGATCTCTGACAGAGAAATTGCTGTAACACCAGGTTGAGGACATGAGCCATGCAAGGTACATGTGTGAGGTTGCCCCTGTGTAAGTCCGCCACAAAGTTTGCACTGTTATCGCACATGGTCTTCCCTGGCTCCAGGTTCAGTGGTGACAGTAATTTCTCTAACTTGGCCCAGATAGCTGTTCACAACTCTTGTGCTGTGTGACTGCAATCTACAAGGCATATTAATTTGAACACTGCCTAATTGTGGTGAGCCATGGTTGCGCAGTATGGAGGTGGGGTGATTCTATATGCACTGTTGGAATGCATGTCTGATTAAGGGTGAGGTTGAGGGTACAGGTGTAGGCCTTAGAGGAGGTGGAGGAGCCAGAAGAAGTGAAGGAACTGCTAGATACAGAGGTTTGTCCCACAAGGCTTGGGGATTTAAAGACTTATGAAGCAGCCACTTGACCGCCTGCCCCCACAGCCATCAGAGTCTCCCAGTGACCAGTCAGTGAGATGTAATGCCTCTGCCCATGTTTGCTCATATAGGTGTCAGAGGTGAAATGCACCCTGGCAGACATAGATTTTTTCAAGTAACGGGTGATATCTGCAAAATGCTGGTGTAGCGTAGGCACAACTTTCTTAGAAAAGTAATGGCGACTGGGCTACTGGTACTAGGGGACTGCAATGGCCATCAACTTTCTGAACCCGTTTGTATCCACCAGGCAGAAAGGCAGCATTTCCATGGCCAACAGATTGGAGATGGTGGAGTGCAAGCTCTTAGCTTTGGCACATGTAGGAAGAAACATTCTTTTACATGGCCACAACTGCGGTAACAAGGGCTGGCTGCTGTGCTGAGATAGGGTGGAGTACGGAGAACAGGACAAACTGCTAAACTGTGAGTGAGGTGCAGGCGGAGATATTATGGTGGATTGAGAAAGATGTGTTATGCTAGGTGACACAAAAGCAGCAGTCATGCCGACTTTCATAACAGCTGATGGGCTCTCACTCACCCCGACTGTAGGGGGTAAACAAGTGAAGTTTCTGTGGCCCAAGACCTGTGTGAGAAGACTATGCACCACAGGACTGACGCATAGCAAATGTGGTACCAATATTCCAAAAGGGCTCTAAAAGTGAACCTGGAAATTATAGGCCAGTAGCCTAACCTCTATTGTTGGTAAAATATTTGAAGGGTTTGTGAGGGATGTTATTTTGGATTATCTCAGTGAGAATAACTGTTTAACACCATATCACGACGGGTTTATGAGGAATCGCTCCTGTCAAGCCAATCTAATCAGTTTTTATGAAGAGGTAAGCTATAGACTGGACCAAGGTGAGTCATTGGAATATCTTAAATTTTTCCAAAGCGTTTGATACCGTGCCACACAAGAGGTTGGTACACAAAATGAGAATGCTGGGTCTGGGGCAAAATATGTGTAAATGGATAAGTAACTGGCTTAGGCCTGTCCCACATGTCCAGATAATTCCGGTACCGGAAAAATCGGTACCGGAGTTATCCGTGTCCGTGTGTCCGTGAGCTCACGTAGGCCATCCGTGTGGCACACGTGCGGCACACGTGCGGCAGCCATGTGCCGCCTGGGTACCACACGGACCGTGCAGGAGAGACAGCGCTACAGTAAGCGCTGTCCCCCCAGCATGGTGCTGAAGCCGCCATTCATCCGTTCTCTCCAGCGCTCGCTGGGGAGAAGGGATGAAAAATCTTTTTTTGTTTGTTTTTTTGTGTTTAAAATAAACTTTAGGGCATCCTCCCCCCCTCCCACCTCCTGTGCGCCCGGCCGTCATCTAAGGCCCTTCACGCGCTCATTCTTAAGAACAAAGGCTCCCGGTTACAGCGGTAAGATCCAGGGGCCACCGGAGAGGTGAGCATATCCATATTTTTAATTTTAATTCTTTATTTTACACATGAATATGGTTCCGATACCGATTTCCGATACCACAAAAGTATCGGAACTCGGTATCGGAGTTCCGATACCGCAAGTATCGGCCGATACCCGATACCTGCGGTATCGGAATGCTCAACACTACTGATCATCCATTGTATCGCATATCTCACAATATCATCTACTATTGTTGTTCACCCTTCACCATCTCAATAAATATAGACTTGAGAACCTATACAGTCTCTTTACCAAGAAAATGGATGAAGGTTTATCTGTATGCTAGAATCCACACCGCATCATATGTGGAGGAAGGCAGAACAAAGTTTCAGGTATTCCTGTCAGTTATATTTGTTGCTTTCTCTGCACAATACGTCGCTAGGGTTATTTATATAATTGGTATTTTAAAATAATAAATTAAAAGCTATATTTTAATATTGCACAATTTTTCACCTTTGCTTTAGCCTAATATAATAGTGATTACTCACAGCTATACCGAAAAAGGTGATAGGACAGACAAACAGAGGAAATGAAAAACAACTGTTATCCAAAACCGACAGAAACATAGATAACAGAACTAAAACCGCAAACTAAACACCCAAATAAAAGGTGTATCTGTTGTGGCTCAATAGAAAGAGACACGGAACACAGAATCAAGGGTTCAAATCCAGAAGCACCTCCCCTTCACGGAGAGGCCACTAAACCAATTGAGATCCCCAACTGATGATGCCACATATAGATCTCCCTCACTAAGTGATCGGCATGTAGATCTTTAGCATCCACCCAAGAGTTATCCGGACCGAAACCCTTCCATTTAAAAAAAAAAACTTGAGTCACCGCCTGACACATCTGGATTTCAAGACTCGCTCCACCTCTTACTCCTTGTCTTCTGCAAAGTCTACCTCAGTACTGTGCTGAGGATCTGATGTCTTTCAAACTTTTAAATTAAACTGGCTCTCCTCGCTATAGTAATGTCAATTACATGGGTACTAACAAGCGGTTTAGCGGTTTAGGCACACTACAGGGCTCAGAAGAGAGGGAGCTTTTGGATTTGGAAGCACAGATATCACATGATTTATTTTGGTGTAAACCATGTTGCTTTTCCAGAGCCTTTTTTGCTATCAGTAATGGACACTGTTATGGAAATTTGATTAGGATAAATCTATCCCTGTGTGTGCTGTGGCCATTCCGTTCCCAATTAGACTGAGTAATTGAGTGCTCAAGAATGACACTGTACACCCACGGTGACAGAATAGCATTACATCAATACTGATGGTTTATTGTACATTCATGTTTTTATAACTGCATATAGAAAGGGGTGGTTAGTTAATTACCATATGGTCAAGCTCCTCTGTTATTGGTTGTCTAAATATATATGGAATATTGTGAACAAGGCATATATAAATGCTAATTAAGCAATATGCAAGTGAGATCTATATGAAAAATATACATATTTCCATCACAATCCCCCTTAGATATCACTTGCCCTAATCCTTACCTCCTGTCCCAAAGCACTGGAATGCTTTTATGCTGCCAGTGAGCTAACACATGCCTAGTGCATACACCCCCCTCCGTACAGAATTTTTGCAAATGGACGATCAGGAGATCTGTCCCTAATGGGGGTTCATGGCATTTCAGTCAGAGTCTCATATTCAACAGCATATTCAGTCAAAGATGTGTATTCTTCATCAGGTAGGTCATCTATCCGGTCATGTAGGGCATCCACAGCATCATTCTGGCTTGGGTGTATCTTCTGGTATGGGAGCTTTCTTGGAATGCGATGCGTGGATCCAAGTAGGTCTTCCCTTCAGTTTCACAGAGGTTGGTGTCATCAGCAGCACATGGAAAGGACCATCAAATCTGGGATTGAGTGTTATCCTTATGAACTTTTTCACCAACACCCAGTTTCCTGTCTTCAAGGAGTGCGTATCCGATACTGAATCTGGCAATGAAGAGAAAACTCGAGAATGGATATTAGCGAGTTTTTTGGTAAGTTCAATTATATAAGCAGACAAAGTATCATATTGCAGAGTCAGATGCTGAGGGAAGAATACCCCTAAGGCTACTTTTACACTTGCCGTGTTTTTGTGGCCCATTATTGCGGGCCTTTTTTTGCGGGCCGTATTGCCGCAAAAAAAGGCGGTCTGTCCCAATAACGGACAGCAAAAAACTTGTTTTTCAGTTTTGCAATACTATGGAAGAGGTATTGGAAAAAAAACCCGCCGTTCCGCAAAAGCGGAAGTGACGGACCAGCACAAAAACAACTTCCATCGTTTTTGCGGCACCCATTGATTTTCAATGGGGGCTGTGTCCGTACGCTGTGAAAAAGATCGAGCAGGCTCGATCTTTTTTCACAGCCCCAAATACAGTCCTCATGGCCATAGGGCACACGGCTTATCTTGGGATTTTTGCTGGCCGAATTTGCGGCCCCATAGAAATCTATTTGGGCCGCAAAAATGGCCTGGAAAAACACAGTATATGTAAAAATAGCCTAACCTGGGACTAGACCCAAACAAAATTTCATATGGTGACAGCTCTTCTGGGCCTCTGGGAGTGTACCTTACACTAAATAGTGCGATTGGGAGTGTCTCATGCCACGGTTTGTTTGTCTCTTGGGCAACTTTCAACATCCTGTTCTTAAGTATCCCATTTAGTCTTTCAACTTTCCCCCTACTTTGGGGATGGTAGGAACTATATAGGCCTAAATCTGACTACTGCTGACCAGATCTCTCGGGCTAGGGTTGCTGTGAATGCGGGTCACTGATCACTCTCTATCACTTCTGGAACCCCTCATCTGCACACTATTTCTGAAAGAAAAACAGATACAGCTTCATACATAACAGGTCATTATAACATCAATGCCAAGTTACCGAAGACCAAATACCTGAATGTGCAGGACACACTGATTAAACTAGAAAAACACAAAGAAAATAGTGTACTAGTCCAAAAATTATGAACAGATATAAATTTTATTAAAGTTACAACCAGTCTTAAATGACAACAAAAGCTAAAATCGACAATCACCTGCAAGCTGCAGTAGAAAAACAGAGCGGCGCAAACACCCAATTAATCAGAGTTAGGCTGTCATGGTTAGGACAAGGTTGTCCTGTGCTCTCAAGGGTTAATGTTCTTAGCCTCTCTTTCAAGATGGGAGGGCTATTTATACTAGCTCCTAACCTGGTATCCTTGTCAGCTATAGGTTTTTCTGCAGTCTGTATGCTTGACCTCTGAAGTGTGTGCTGCTTGCTTTGTGTCTTGCTGTCATCTGCTTTATTCGCTTTCCTGGATTTCTGACCCCTGGCTTGGCTTCTGACTATTCTCTGACTCTCCCTGTTGGTATCTTGCTATCTCCTGGGTTAGACCTCGGCTTGTTTCACTATTTTTTTATGCTTGCCCCTTCTCTGTTTCCCCAGCGTCTGGCTCCGCCCCCTACTCTGTCACATAATCGTAGGTCCTATTGCTTTACCTGATCACTCTGTCTCATGTGAAAGGTCCCATTGGTGTTCATGTTAGTTACCCGGTTTCTGACCTATCTCTGTTGCTGCTGGGTGCAGTTTCCCCTGCAGCATTATTACCCAGGTATCGTGACATTATAGCTGAACTGATAGTTTTCTCCCTGGTGTGGGGGGTGGTATTTGTATGCCATGGACCCGGTACAGGCTCTCACAGCCCAGGTTAATGAGCTTTCTCAGCTTTTGCCTGTGGAACAGCAAGCTCTGGTCCACTTGCACCAACAGGTGCAGAGAGATGTGGCAGGTGCTTTACAGGTGTCTGCTCCTTTTCGGTCCCGGGAGGGGGATCCCTCTGATGTATGCTTAGCGGACCCTGAACCACCGGTAAAATTACCCGACACTTTTTATGGGGATAAGAAATTGTTCAGGGTCTTTAAGGAGGGATGGAAATTGTTTTTTGAGTTATGTCCCCGGGCCTCTGGAAATGAAAGGCAGAGGGTCGGGGTAGTTATGTCTTTATTAAGGGGGTCCCCGCAGGCATGGGCTTTCTCTCTCTCTCCCTCTGCTCCTGAATGTATGTCTGTGAACCTGTTTTTTGAGTCCCTGGGGCTCGTTTATGATGAGCCTGATAGAGTGCGTCTTGCAGAAGATATGGTGATGAGTGTGACACAGGGGAAGCACTTCGCTGAATGGTTCTGCTCAGAGTTTAGGCGCTGGGCAGCTGAAGTTTCTTGGAACGATGCAGCCCTGAGGGGGTTGTTCTGCATGGGACTGTCTGACCGTCTGAAGGATGCTCTGGCACTTCATCCTCCTCCTGATACCCTGGAGGACGCCATGACACAGGCAGCTCGAATGGACCGGAGACTCCGTGCTAGAGGAATGATGCAACAGGAGACTTCATTCTTCTCTAAATTATGTGGCTGCACTTGTATCTGAGCCCATGGAGATTGGGTCAGTCTCGGTCTCTGAGAGAGAGAGAAGACACCGCAGAGACAATCA
Source organism: Ranitomeya variabilis (assembly GCF_051348905.1). Classification (NCBI taxonomy): domain Eukaryota; kingdom Metazoa; phylum Chordata; class Amphibia; order Anura; family Dendrobatidae; genus Ranitomeya; species Ranitomeya variabilis. The sequence goes on from NC_135232.1 coordinate 853,603,056, forward strand.
ACTGTGTTTTTACTGTGGAGCCTCTGGACATTGGAAAAGGAACTGTCCATCCTGCCCTTCTGTGAAACCATCTGAGAAACAACTGAGTCTGGGCAACAATCGAGGAGGTTGTCCAGACTCCCAGGTACATTTTTTCTCACCTACAAAACATGTGCTCCAGGTGAAATTGGAACTTGCTGGCGGTCCTGTGGTGACCACCGCTCTTGTTGACTGCGGTTCTTCTGTTAATTTGATTGATGCCCAAGTTGTGACTCGTAATAAGATAGGGACAGTTAGGTTAAAAAAACCCTGTTAAAATTGTGGCTGTTGATTCATCCCCCCTTACATGGGATGGAATTTGTTTCAGGACTGATGTTTTTTTTCTGAAAATGGGTTCCACTCATGTTGAGCAATTAAGTTGTTTTGTATTGAATAATCTACCTGCAGGACTGGTTCTGGGAATGCCCTGGCTGCAACGCCACAATCCTGCCATTGATTGGGTGGCGGGGGAGATTACTCAATGAAGATGTAAGGGTAATGGTCCGTGTTGTAACCTGGGACCTTTTGTTAACCCGATAAAGTCTGTATCTGTGTCGTCTCTCGGTCTAGAGGGTATTCCGGAGTACCTGAAAGACTTCGAAGATGTGTTTTCCGAAAGTGAGGCCGAGGCGCTTCCACCACATTGACCCGGTGATTGTGCTATTAATTTAATCCCAGGAGCCAAATTACCCAAGGCTCGTCTGTACAATTTGTCTGGGCCCGAGCGCCAAGCCATGAAAGAGTACATCACTGAGAGTCTCCGCAAGGGGCATATTCGGCCTTCTGTTTCAGCCGTTGCAGCGGGGTTTTTCTTTGTGAAGAAAAAAGATGGTGGTTTGCAACCATGCCTCGACTTTCGGGAACTGAATAAGATTACTGTGAAAAACACGTATCCTCTTCCTCTGATTCCTGATTTATGTAATCAACTTACTGGGGCCAAATGGTTTTCTAAGCTTGACTTACGAGGGGCTTATAACCTGATAAGGATTCGAGAGGGAGATGAATGGAAAACAGCATTTCTGACTACCGAGGGCTTATTTGAAAATTTGGTTATGCAGCGCCCCAGAGTCCTGGTCGTTGCAGTACTGTGGCTCCGCCACTATGGGGGGCTATAGCACGTCTGATGGCACTGAAGGAGTTCATCTGACCAGGTATCACACACACCAATACATTTCACAGTCGGGCCTCCAGGGGGAGCTAAGGGTACTATTCATTAGGCCACTCCTCACATACTGGTAAAACTGGGGGTCAGGCAGGAAGTTAGAGAGAACGCTGACTGGGTTGGAACCAGGCAACACCTTGTGGCAGAGGGTATTGTGGGGAAGATTCGATAGGGTCCCTGTCAGGTTTGGGACACTGACAGAGGCCTGGCAACGAGAAAGAACGTCACGGGACCGTGCCTGCTCAGCATAGCGGCGGTGCCCTAAGAAAGGATCAGAAGCGAGATATATTGTGCTGAGTGAGAAACGAGATCAAAGCAAGAAGGAGAATCCCAGTAGGAGTCGTGCTGTAAGACCGAGGCAACATCCTACTGAGGCGCACAGCCGGCGGCCGGAACGCAGAGGAAGTATTTCTATATATAGCTTCAGGCAATACTTCAAACCAACGGCAGGACAGTCAGTCATAGGCGGGCTGTCTCACCTAAATCACCTAAGAAGACATAGGGGGCAACCTGTGGAGAGGGGCGACTCTAGGGTCCCGGAAGAGCTCCGAGCCTACCCGTCATACGGGTGCGTCCCAACCGTAACATCAGGGAGGGACGGAGGATTAGCAGAACATCATCTAATCGAGTTGTGAGGGAACACGAGAAACAGACACAACAGTTGTGGGGACTATCCCGTAAGCACAGCAGGGGAGGACCACAACACATAGCGCTAGCAGGAAGGCACAGATTTCCACCTGCAAAGAGAACTCTGGAGGTGCCATTGGACCGGCCGGACTTGCGCAGCCTGGTGAACCGTATTCCGGACTGAGGACCCAGAGACCTTCAGTAAAGAGGTAAAGAGACACCAACCTGGTGTCCTCGTTATTGACCGCGACCGGCACTACACCGCACCATAACATCAGCACCACTACCACCATCTACATCTATCATTGTGCGCCCCTCAGTAGGGTCACGGACCGGGTCTAGCCACCGTGACAACCCCAGAGCAGAGACTCACAGGCCCGGTACCGGGTACCCCTCGGCCCTGTGGCAGTGGGGGCGCTACAAACTTGGCGTCACGAACAGGATCTACTTAAGCCTGAGGAATCGGGTCATGTGTGCCTTGGAACTGTGATTTATTATACTTGGACTGTGACTTATTGCAAAGACTGTGGATTGCCATTTGCCGCCAGAAGTTCCCGCCAAAACCGCCGCCATTACAACGCTAAGGAGAGCGCAGGAGAAGAAGAAGGGCGTGGAGTGGGCGTAGACAAGCTGGAGAGCGCGAAAGACATTGGCCGCCCAGTCTAAATTTTACTGCCCTTGAGGACGTGTCCGTCAGCAGCCGAGATCCGCCTACTGATCCTCAATGGGGGGCGGAGACAAAGAAAACGAAACCGCCCACGAAGGAGAGAGCGGGAAAAGGACCAGGAAGAAGGAGTCAGCGACATGGAGGATGCCATGGCGAGCCACCCGGAGTCAGAGCGTGGGGTAGGAGCAGAGGACTCCCCCAGCTACCCGGAGGGGCACCGCAACCAGGCCTCCACCGCTGACGCTGACCTCCTGCAGACCGGAGCGGACGAGCTGATCCACCAACTCCTGCGGACGCAGCTGAGCACTGAGGCCGGGTGGAAGAAGACCTTCATCGGGAGCCTCACCAGACGTCTGTCGGCAGCCTCGTCTGGTCCGGAGCAGGAAAGAAGTTCCAGCGCTCCGAAGCCAGAAAGCAAGGCCCTGCCGGAAAGCGAAATGCTGCAAACGGAGATGACAACGCCGCAGCGCAAGGCCCTGCGACCAGCGCTCCAGATCCCAGCGGAGACAGATCAGATCGGCACCGGAGGGACCGCATCTGAAGCAGGTATGAAGAACGACCCTGCCCCGCCAGCAGAGGACCTGCTGATAGGCCCCGTCGCGGCACCCCCTCTCCCTGGGACCTATAGACTCCGGCGCCTTACACCCTGGGATCGGGCCACGGGTATAGAGCACTTCTTAAAGGCCCCGATCTGGCCGATCACCTTGCCGGGCGAGGTCTATGCGGAGCTACGGCCGCCAGAGCGAGAGTAAACCTCGATACCACCAAAATGTAAATAGTTAACTGTTTGTCCTTTTGCTGCTACAACCCGATCAGGGTAACTCTTAAAGGGATCCCTTTGTTTACCCGGGATCCCTTCTTCTGCTTTTTGTTTTTGTTTCCTGTTTTATCATTGTTGAGAGAACTGCTGAATCATGAACAATGCATGATACAAACTCCTTGTATATAGTTTGCACCTTCTTAAAGGTGCTCTCTACTGGTTTTATATAAAAGACGGACTCTTTGCGAAGATACGGTTCTTGGAACCTGCACTGAAGTCCTTGCTGCATACGGACTTGCGGCTTGAGAAGTTGCACTACCTCGTAGAGACTTGGTCCCCTCTTAAAGGGGATGTTCACATCCTGCACTTACGAACAGTGTTGCCTTAAGATGGTTGAATGGCAATAATGTCTTGAAAAGAAAGTATTGATGATGTTGATATGTGAAAGTTAAATGTAACCAACTAGTTGATTGTAAGAAATGTTCAATAATGTTAATAGAGGAATGAGGACAGGAAGTGAACCCGTAGGGGTTAGTAGTGAGTCCTCCTAGGAGCCATATAGAGATGGCTCAGTGCTCTTAAACTGAAAGAAAAATGATATGTTCTATACTGTGTATAGTAGTGGAAGGACAGTAGGCTCGGGCGGAAAGGAGCGGTCCTGTAAAAGAAAGGAGAGGCAGTAGGTCTGGAGCAGTTAGGACAGGCGGTCCTGCAGATTTAAAGTAGGAGAATGCATAAAAGTTAATTAGCCTTATATGTGATATAAGAAGGTCTTTAGTGGATTCAGAGTGTACGTCCTTAAAGGCAAAGTTAAATTATTGCTCAAAAGTTTTGCACTTAGTAGAATACCCGGTTGGGTAAGAAAAGTTATTTATAGTAAAGATATTTAAAAGTATTTAACCATGTTTGTAACGTTCAAGTGTCCTCACCTCCCATAAAGGGAAGCTCTGTTCAAATATGCTTATTGTTATTGCACTCACAAAAATTGTATGTCTTTTTGCTGACATGTATTGTTGTTTTCTTCCCAGTCCAGGAGTACTGGATTTAACCGGGGGGGAGTGCAGCGCCCCAGAGTCCTGGTCGTTGCAGTACTGTGGCTCCGCCACTATGGGGGGCTATGGTACGTCTGATGGCACTGAAGGAGTTCATCTGACCAGGTATCACAGACACCAATACATTTCACAGTCGGGCCTCCAGGGGGAGCTAAGGGTACTATTCATTAGGCCACTCCTCACATACTGGTAAAACTGGGGGTCAGGCAGGAAGTTAGAGAGAACGCTGACTGGGTTGGAACCAGGCAACACCTTGTGGCAGAGGGTGTTGTGGGGAAGATTCGGTAGGGTCCCTGTCAGGTTTGGGACCCTGACAGAGGCCTGGCAACGAGAAAGAACGTCACGGGACCGTGCCTGCTCAGCATAGCGGCGGTGCCCTAAGAAAGGATCAGAAGCGAGATATATTGTGCTGAGTGAGAAACAAGATCAAAGCAAGAAGGAGAATCCCAGTAGGAGTCGTGCTGTAAGACCGAGGCAACATCCTACTGAGGCGCACAGCCAGCGGCCGGAACGCCGAGGAAGTATTTCTATATATAGCTTCAGGCAATACTTCAAACCAACGGCAGGACAGTCAGTCATAGGCGGGCTGTCTCACCTAAATCACCTAAGAAGACATAGGGGGCAACCTGTGGAGAGGGGCGACTCTAGGGTCCCGGAAGAGCTCCGAGCCTACCCGTCATACGGGTGCGTCCCAACCGTAACATCAGGGAGGGACGGAGGATTAGCAGAACATCATCTAATCGAGTTGTGAGGGAACACGAGAAACGGACACAACAGTTGTGGGGACTATCCCGTAAGCACAGCAGGGGAGGACCACAACACATAGCGCTAGCAGGAAGGCACAGATTTCCACCTGCAAAGAGAACTCTGGAGGTGCCATTGGACCGGCCGGACTTGCGCAGCCTCGTGAACCGTATTCCGGACTGAGGACCCAGAGACCTTCAGTAAAGAGGTAAAGAGACACCAACCTGGTGTCCTCGTTATTGACCGCGACCGGCACTACACCGCACCATAACATCAGCACCACTACCACCATCTACATCTATCATTGTACGCCCCTCAGCAGGGTCACGGACCGGGTCTAGCCACCATGAGAACCCCAGAGCAGAGACTCACAGGCTCGGTACCGGGTACCCCTCGGCCCTGCGGCAGTGGGGGCGCTACAGTTATGCCCTTCGGTCTCACTAACGCCCCTGCTGTGTTCCAGAATTTCATTAATGTTGTTTTTTCTGACCTGATTGGGCGCTATATTGTCATTTACCTGGATGACATCTTGATATACTCTGAGGACAGTCAGTCTCACTTACGCCATCTTCAGACAGTTCTTGTGAGACTCAGGGAGAATCATTTATACGCAAAATTGGAGAAGTGCTCATTCTTTATGCTAGAACTGTCTTTTCTGGGATTAATTGTATCTGGGGATGGGTTCCGCATGGATCCAGGGAAGGTTCAGGCCATTTCAGATTGGGTGCAACCTCATGACCTGAAGGGGTTGCAGCGATTTCTGGACTTCGCTAACTATTATAGGAAGTTCATTAAAGGGTTTTCGCAGGTGGTGAAACCCTTAACAGACCTTACACTCAAAGGGGCGGAGGTAAAAAATTGGTCCGAGGCCGCAAAAAATTCCTTCCAGACCCTGAAGAAATGTTTTATTTCAGCCCCCGTGTTGATACAACCCGATCCGTCGAGACCTTTTATCATGGAGGTTGACGCATCGGAGGTGGGGGTGGGGGCAGTGTTGTCTCAGGGCCCATCCACCCTTACTAACCTTAAACCCTGTGCCTTTTTCTCTAAAAAATTATCTTCGGCTGAGAGAAATTATGATGTCGGCAAAAGGGAATTGTTGGCAATTAAATTGGCCTTCGAAGAATGGAGGCATTTTTTGGAGGGGGCTGTTCATCCCCTTACGGTCATCACTGAACACAAAAATTTGGCCTATATCGAGTCTGCTAAGATATTGACCCCCAGACAGGCTCAGTGGGCACTTTTTTTTCTGGGTTTCAGTTTACCATTACGTTCCGACCAGGGTCTAAAAATGTAAAGGCGGATGCTTTATCCCGAAGTTTTGATTGTGTGTCCCCTCCAGAACCTCCTTCCTCCATTCTTCAACCTGGAGTGGTTGTGGCTGAAATCTCATCTGAGTTACAGAGAGAGATTTTGGAAGCACATTCACAAGCTCCCGGCAATAAACCCCAAGGTAAACTGTTTGTACCCGATCATTTCCGTCTCACACTTCTGCAAGAATTTCATGACTCTGTGTTGAGTGCACATCCTGGGATTGCAGCTACCCGGGGGGCAGTAGCTAGGAATTTTTGGTGGCCTTCTATGGGTACTGATATTAAAAAATTTGTGAATACTTGTGGGGTGTGTGCTCACTCTAAGAGCTCTCTGGTCCGGCCAGCCGGGGAATTGGTACCTTTGCCAATTCTGGTTAAACCTTGGACACACCTGTCCATGGATTTTATCACTAATCTTCCTCCTTCAAAGGGTAACTCTGTAGTCAGGGTAGTGGTTGATAGGTTTTCTAAACAAGCTCACTTTGTGTCGTTATCTGCTTTGCCTTCTGCTGAAACCTTAGCTCGTTTGTTCATTCAGCATATAGTTCGGTTGCATGGGGTCCCTGTGAATGTGGTGTCTGACAGGGCTGTGCAATTTGTGGCTAGATTTTGGAGGGCTTTTTGTAAGAAGTTGGGGGTTACGTTGTCTTTCTCCTCTGCTTATCGCCCAGAATCTAATGGTCAGACTGAACGCACCAACCAGTTGCTGAAACAAATTTTAAGATGCCTTGCCTCTTCCAGACAGGAGGACTGGTGTGAGGTATTACCCATGGCAGAATTTGCGTTCAACTGTCGTATTAATCAGTCTACTGGCAAATCTCCTTTTCAGGTCAATTATGGATTTGTTCCACAATTTGGAGAATTTTCTTGCATTGATTCTGGTTGCCCTGGTGCTGAGGGTCTGGTACTACAATTAAGAACCCTTTGGAGGGAGGTTCAGGGTAATATCTCCAAAGCTCAAAGGAGGTATAAACATTTTGCAGACAGGAGGAGGGGGTCAGCTCCTACACTGACAGTGGGGGAGAAGGTGTGGTTGTCTACCCGTAACATCAAACTTAAGGTACCCTCTATGAAGTTGGGTCCCAGGTTTATAGGTCCATACAAGATATTAGAGGTGATCAACCCGGTGGCCTATAGATCACAGTTGCCCGCCTCCTTCAAAATATCAAATGTCTTCCACAGGTCCCTATTAAAACCTGTGGGGACGGTTAGAGAAGATTCCTCATCCAATGTTCCGCCAGTGTTGGTAGAGGGTCAACCGGAGTATGAGGTAGGGTGCATCATTGATTCACGGTGGATGCGTCGAAGGCTTCAGTATTTAATACATTGGAAGGGATATTCTGTTGAGGATCGGTCATGGGTTCCGGCCAGTTCTGTGCATGCTGATCGACTGGTGCGGGCTGGTTAGGACAAGGTTGTCCTGTGCTCTCAAGGGTTAATGTTCTTAGCCTCTCTTTCAAGATGGGAGGGCTATTTATACTCGCTCCTAACCTGGTATCCTTGTCAGCTATAGGTTTTTCTGCAGTCTGTATGCTTGACCTCTGAAGTGTGTGCTGCTTGCTTTGTGTCTTGCTGTGACCTGCTTTATTCGCTTTCCTGGATTTCTGACCCCTGGCTTGGCTTCTGACTATTCTCTGACTCTCCCTGTTGGTATCTTGTTATCTCCTGGCTTAGACCTCGGCTTGTTTCACTATTCTTTTATGCTTGCCCCTTCTCTGTTTCAGCGTCTGGCTCCGCCCCCTACTCTGTCACATGATCGTTGGTCCTATTGCTTTACCTGATCACTCTGTCTCATGTGAAAGGTCCTGTTGGTGTTCATGTTAGTTACCCGGTTTCTGACCTATCTCTGTTTCTGCTGGGTGCAGTTTCCCCTGCAGCATTATTACCCGGGTATCGTGACATAGGCTTTAAAAGATACCAAAAACCAAATGCCATATATTAGGTACATGGTAGCAGTGTATAAAGTCCAAAGGACGTACCACTCCGAGTTAGAAACATCATAGACAGACAATTATCAACAAGCCATACATTTGGCAAATCTACAACATACCTGGTGGTAGTGAGCAATGCGCCGCGCTGTCTCCCACCCACCCGATGCGCGTTTCGGATCAACCTTCCTCAAGGGGGCGTACCGAAATAAAATATCCCCTCCTTTTATAATTAGCAAGCCTGTGCAAGTACCAATCAGCACTCCCAACCAAGACATGTCCAATGACGCTGGTACACATGGGCCCATGTGAGCAAGCGCCAGAGGACGGCCGGAAGATGCGATCCGGTACAAATAGCAGTCTGCGCATGCGAAAAAAACCTAGCGTGGCCATTTTGACATAGGGAATAGAGTGCCCATACATGTAAAACCAAATATACCCCAAGATCAGACAACAGAGCAGGTGGAGGCGTTGGGCTGCTCCTTTCACCCAAATGTACCTTCCAAGTTATCCCCCAAGAACCCTCACTTGTATTCCCTTCCTTTGAGGTCCATGCTGTCAGACTCTACGTCCCCTTCTCCATGCGAGTGGCGGTGGTGTATCGTCCTCCTGGCCCCTCTCATCAGTTCCTGGATCATTTTGCCACCTGGCTTCCACACTTTCTCTCCTGTGACACCCCCAACCTTATCATGGGTGATTTCAACATCCCCATTGCTTCTCCCCTCTCCCCGTCTGCTTCTCACCTTTTATCTCTAACCTCCTCTTTCGGCCTCTCGCAGCATACTAACTCTCCAACGCATGAAGATGGAAACTCCCTTGACTTGGTCTTCTCCCGACTTTGCTCAGTGGATGATTTCACAAACACCCCTCTCCCGCTCTCTGACCACAACCTTCTTTCATTCTCTATCAAGAACTGCCAGCCCGCTAAGGTCACCCCCACTTTCCACACTTATAGAAACATACAGGCCATTAACACCCAGAAACTTATGAAGAACTTGCAGTCCTCATTGGCCCCAATCTCCTCCATCTCATGTCCTGATTCTGCTCTGAACCATTACAATGAAACCCTGCAAAGTGCCCTGGATGAAGCTGCTCCTCCTATACATAGAGCAACTCGACACAGACGGCGACAACCGTGGCACACGCTGCAAACACGTTTCCTGCAGCGGTGCTCCAGGTGCGCCGAACGTCTGTGGAGAAAATCTAATCTACCCGAAGATTTCATCCATTATAAGTTCATGCTAAAAACATACAACTCTGCCCTTCACCTCTCCAAACAAACCTATTTCAACACCCTCATCGCCTCACTGTCCAATAACCCTAAACGTCTCTTCGACACTTTCCAGTCCCTACTCAACCCAAGAGAGCAGGCCCCAACGACAGATCTCCGCGCTGACGATCTGGCCAATTACTTCAAAGAAAAAATTGACCACATTTGACAGGAAATCATCTCCCAATCTCTTCATACCATGCACTGTCCTCCCCCCCCACTGCATCTAGTTCACTCTCTGACTTTGAACCAGTTATGTTGTGAATCCGCTTTTTGGGCTCCCCTGGTGGTTGCTGGTGGTACTGGTGACTTGTGTGTGCTTTGCTGTCTCAGTTCACCTGCTCCCATCAGTGTTTGGGAGTTTCCTATTTAGCCTTGCTCTCCAGTCATTTCCTTGCCGGTCATCATTGTAACCAGAGCCTTCGGTTGCATGTTCCTGCTACTAGTCTGCTGATCAGCTAAGTGGACTTTGTCCTTTTGTTTTGTATCTTTTGTCCAGTTTGCAGTTTTTGTTATTCTCTGTAGCTGGAAGCTCTTGCGGGCTGAAATTGCCACTCCTGTGTCATGAGTTGACACAGGAGTCTTAAAGTAATTTCAGGATGGTTTTTTGAAAGGGTTTTCAGTTGACCGTGAAGTCCTCTTTTGTATCCTTCTGCTATCTAGTAAGTGGACCTCTCTTTGCTAAATCTACTTTCATACTGTGTATGTCTTTTCCTCTTAACTCACCGTTATTACATGTGGGGGGCTGCTATCATCTTTTGGGGTATTTCCCTAGAGGTAAGCCAGGTCTGTTCCTTCCTCTACCAGGCGTAGTTAGTCCTCCGGCTGGCGCATGGCATCTAGGAAGTCGTAGGTATGCTCCCTGGCTACTGTTAGTTGTGTGGTAGATTTAGCTCACGGTCAGCTCGAGATTCCATCACCCAGAGCTCGTCCGTTATTTTTGTGTTCTGATGTTTCCCTGCCATTGGGAATCATGACAGTATGACCGGCCAATGTTAAAGTTATTGGCAGAAGAAAGGAGAGAAAAAAGAAGTCTGTAGATTTTTTTTTTTTTCCCCTATGCTTGCTCCATAGTTGGATCAGTTGTATTTCAGCTCTAATTACAGCCTTTGCCTTTCTCTCCTTCTAATCCTTGAATGGCTCTGATCTCACCTGTTTAAAGATGGACCCTCAGAGTTTGGCTGTAGGTTTAAATAATCTTGCTACCAAGGTTCAAAATTTACAAGATTTTGTTATACATACTCCGATGTCTGAACCTAAAATTCCTACACCAGAGGTGTTTTCCGGAGATAGATCTCGGTTCCTGAATTTCAAATATAATTGTAAATTGTTCCTTTCTCTCAGACCTCACTCCTCTGGAGATCCTGTCCAGCAGGTTAAGATTGTAATCTCTTTGCTGCGAGGTGACCCTCAAAATTGGGCATTTTCATTGACACCAGGGGATCCTGCGTTGCTCAATGTGGATGCGTTTTTTCTGGCTTTAGGGTTGCTTTATGAGGAACCTAATTTGGAGATTCAAGCTGAAAAAGCTTTGATAGCCCTATCTCAAGGGCAAGATGAAGCTGAGATATACTGCCAAAAATTTCGTAGATGGTCTGTGCTTACTCAGTGGAATGAGTGCGCCCTAGCGGCAAATTTCAGAGAGGGCCTTTCTGATGCCGTTAAAGATGTTATGGTCGGGTTCCCTGCGCCCACAGGTCTGAATGAGTCCATGACAATGGCTATTCGGATTGATCGGCGTTTGCGGGAGCGCAAACCCGTGCACCATTTGGCGGTATCTTCTGAAGAGACGCCAGAGAAGATGCAATGTGACAGAATTCTGTCCAGAAGCGAGCGGCAGAATTACAGGCGTAAAAATGGGTTATGCTTCTATTGTGGTGATTCTGCTCATGTTATATCAGCATGCTCTAAACGTACAAGGAAGGTTGACAAGTCTATTTCAATTGGCACTTTACAGTCTAAATTTATTCTGTCTGTAACCTTGATTTGTTCATTATCAGTTATTACCGTGGATGCCTATGTGGACTCTGGCGCCGCTCTGAGTCTTATGGATTGGTCCTTTGCCAGGTGCTGTGGGTTTGATTTAGAGCCTCTGGAAGTCCCTATACCTCTGAAGGGTATTGATTCTACGCCTTTGGCTTGTAATAAACCACAATTCTGGACGCAAGTGACTATGCGTATGACTCCAGACCATCAGGAGGTGATTCGCTTCCTTGTGTTGTACAATTTGCATGATGTTTTGGTGCTTGGATTACCATGGTTACAATCTCATAACCCAGTCCTTGACTGGAAAACAATGTCTGTGTTAAGCTGGGGATGTCGGGGGGCTCATGGGGACATACCTTTGGTTTCCATTTCGTCCCTCTGAGATTCCGGCATTTTTGTCTGATTATCGTGATATTTTTCAGGAGCCAAAAATTGGTTCACTCCCTCCCCACAGAGATTGTGATTGCGCCATAGATCTGATTCCTGGCAGTAAATTTCCAAAGGGTCGTTTGTTTAACTTATCTGTACCTGAACATGCTGCTATGCGAGAGTATATTAAGGAGTCCCTGGAAAAGGGACACATTCGTCCTTCTTCATCTCCTTTAGGAGCTGGTTTTTTCTTTGTATCTAAAAAGGATGGCTCTCTGAGGCCTTGTATTGATTATCGACTCCTGAATAAAATTACAGTCAAATATCAGTATCCGTTGCCTTTGCTGACTGATTTGTTTGCTCGCATAAGGGGGGCTAAGTGGTTCTCTAAGATTGATCTTCGTGGGGTGTATAATTTGGTGCGAATTAAGCAGGGGGATGAGTGGAAAACCGCATTTAATACGCCTGAGGGCCATTTTGAGTATTTAGTAATGCCTTTCGGCCTTTCTAATGCACCTTCAGTCTTTCAGTCCTTAATGCATGATATTTTCCGTGAATATTTGGATAAATTTATGATTGTGTATTTGGATGATATTTTGATTTTTTCTGATGACTGGGAGTCTCATGTTCAACAGGTCAGGAGGGTTTTTCAGGTTTTGCGGGAGAATTCTTTGTGTGTAAAGGGTTCAAAGTGTGTTTTTGGGGTTCAAAAGATTTCCTTTTTGGGGTACATTTTTTCCCCTTCTTCTATTGAGATGGACCCTGTCAAGGTTCGGGCTATTTGTGACTGGACGCAGCCTACTTCTCTTAAGAGTCTTCAGAAATTCTTGGGCTTTGCTAATTTTTATCGTCGATTTATAACTGGTTTTTCTGGCGTTGCTAAACCTCTGACGGATTTGACCAAAAAGGGTGCTGATGTTGCCAATTGGTCCCCTGCTGCTGTGGAGGCCTTTCGGGAGCTTAAGCGCCGCTTTTTGTCTGCCCCTGTGTTGCGCCAGCCTGATGTTTCTCTTCCCTTTCAGGTTGAGGTCGATGCTTCCGAGATCGGAGCGGGGGCGGTTTTGTCGCAGAAAAGTTCCGACTGCTCAGTGATGAGACCTTGTGCGTTCTTTTCTCGAAAATTTTCGGCCGCCAAGCGAAACTATGATGTTGGTAATCGGGAGCTTTTGGCCATGAAGTGGGCATTTGAGGAGTGGCGTCATTGGCTTGAGGGTGCCAGACATCAGGTGGTAGTTTTGACGGATCACAAGAATCTGATTTATCTAGAGTCTGCCAGGCGCCTGAATCCTAGACAGGCACGATGGTCGTTGTTTTTTTCTCGGTTTAATTTTGTGGTTTCATACTTACCGGGTTCTAAAAATGTTAAGGCAGATGCTCTTTCTAGGAGTTTTGAGCCTGACTCTCCTGGGGATTCTGAACCTGCTGGTGTCCTTAAGGATGGGGTGGTTTTGTCTGCTGTCTCCCCAGATCTGCGACGTGCTTTGCAAGAATTTCAGGCGGATAGACCTGATCGTTGTCCGCCTGGTACACTGTTTGTTCCTGATGATTGCACCAGTAGAGTCATCTCGGAAGTTCATTCTTCTTCGCTGGCAGGTCATCCTGGAATTTTTGGTACCAGAGATTTGGTGGCTAGATCCTTCTGGTGGCCTTCCCTGTCTCGGGATGTGCGTGTTTTTGTGCAGTCTTGTGATGTGTGTGCTCGGGCCAAGCCTTGTTGTTCTAGGGCTAGTGGGTTATTGTTGCCCTTGCCTGTTCCGAAGAGGCCTTGGACGCACATCTCTATGGACTTTATTTCTGATCTCCCTGTTTCTCAGAAGATGTCTGTCATCTGGGTGGTGTGTGACCGTTTTTCTAAAATGGTTCATTTGGTACCATTGCCTAAGTTGCCTTCCTCATCTGAGTTGGTCCCTCTATTTTTTCAAAATGTGGTTCGCTTGCATGGTATTCCGGAAAACATTGTTTCTGACAGGGGAACCCAGTTCGTGTCTAGATTTTGGCGGGCATTCTGTGCCAGGTTGGGCATTGATTTGTCTTTTTCGTCTGCATTCCATCCTCAGACTAATGGCCAGACGGAGCGAACTAATCAAACCTTGGAGACTTATTTGAGGTGTTTTGTGTCTGCTGATCAGGATGACTGGGTTGCCTTTTTGCCGTTGGCAGAATTTGCTCTTAATCATCGGGCTAGTTCTGCCACTTTGGTTTCTCCTTTCTTTTGCAATTCAGGGTTTCATCCTCGTTTTTCATCTGGTCAGGTGGAATCTTCGGATTGTCCTGGAGTGGATGCGGTGGTGGATCGGTTGCATCAGATTTGGGGACAAGTGGTGGACAATTTGAAGTTGTCCCAGGAGAGGACTCAGCAGTTTGCTAACCGCCGTCGTCGTGTTGGTCCTCGCCTTCGTGTTGGGGACTTGGTGTGGTTGTCTTCCCGTTTTGTCCCTATGAGGGTTTCTTCTCCTAAGTTTAAGCCTCGGTTCATCGGTCCTTATAGGATTTTGGAGATACTTAACCCTGTGTCCTTTCGTTTGGACCTCCCGGCATCTTTCGCTATCCATAATGTATTCCATCGGTCGTTGTTGCGGAGATATGAGGTACCGGTGGTTCCTTCTGCTGAACCTCCTGCTCCTGTGCTGGTGGAGGGTGAATTGGAGTACGTTGTAGAGAAGATCTTGGATTCCCGTATTTCCAGACGGAGACTTCAATATCTGGTTAAATGGAAGGGCTATGGTCAGGAAGATAATTCTTGGGTAACTGCCTCTGATGTTCATGCCTCGGATTTGGTTCGTGCCTTTCATAGGGCTCATCCAGATCGCCCTGGCAGTTCTCGTGAGGGTTCGGTGCCCCCTCCTTAAGGGGGGGGGTACTGTTGTCAATCCGCTTTTTGGGCTCCCCTGGTGGTTGCTGGTGGTACTGGTGACTTGTGTGTGCTTTGCTGTCTCAGTTCACCTGCTCCCATCAGTGTTTGGGAGTTTCCTATTTAGCCTTGCTCTCCAGTCATTTCCTTGCCGGTCATCATTGTAACCAGAGCCTTCGGTTGCATGTTCCTGCTACTAGTCTGCTTATCAGCTAAGTGGACTTTGTCCTTTTGTTTTGTATCTTTTGTCCAGTTTGCAGGTTTTGTTATTCTCTGTAGCTGGAAGCTCTTGCGGGCTGAAATTGCCACTCCTGTGTCATGAGTTGACACAGGAGTCTTAAAGTAATTTCAGGATGGTTTTTTGAAAGGGTTTTCAGTTGACCGTAAAGTCCTCTTTTGTATCCTTCTGCTATCTAGTAAGTGGACCTCTCTTTGCTAAATCTACTTTCATACTGTGTATGTCTTTTCCTCTTAACTCACCGTTATTACATGTGGGGGGCTGCTATCATCTTTTGGGGTATTTCCCTAGAGGTAAGCCAGGTCTGTTCCTTCCTCTACCAGGCGTAGTTAGTCCTCCGGCTGGCGCGTGGCATCTAGGAAGTCGTAGGTATGCTCCCTGGCTACTGTTAGTTGTGTGGTAGATTTAGCTCACGGTCAGCTCGAGATTCCATCACCCAGAGCTCGTCCGTTATTTTTGTGTTCTGATGTTTCCCTGCCATTGGGAATCATGACACAGTTACTGAAGAAGAAGTAAGCAGGCTCCTTGCATCTTCTCCCCCGACCACTTGCACCAGTAACCCCATTCCGTCACATCTCCTCCAGTCCCTTTCCCCGGCTGTCACCTCTCACCTAACAAAAATATTCAACCTTTCCCTCACTTCCAGTATTTTTCCCTCCTCATTTAAGCATGCCATCATACATCCATTACTTAAAAAACCCTCCCTCGACCAAAATTGTGCCGCTAATTATAGACCTGTCTCTAATCTTCCCTTCATCTCTAAACTCCTGGAACGCCTGGTCCACTCCCGTCTTACCCGCTATCTCTCAGATAACTCTCTTCTCGACCCTCTTCAATCTGGCTTCCGCTCTTTACACTCTACTGAAACTGCCCTCACTAAAGTCTCTAATGACCTACTAACAGCTACATCTAATGGTCACTACTCCATGCTAATTCTTTGGGATTTCTCCGCAGCATTCGACACTGTGGATCATCAGCTCCTCCTCACTATGCTCCGCTCCATCGGCATCAAGGACACCGTTCTCTCTTGGTTCTCCTCCTATCTCTCTGACCGATCCTTCACTGTATGTTTTGCTGGATCCTCCTCCTCTCACCTTCCCCTTACTGTTGGGGTTCCTCAAGGATCAGTCCTAGGCCCCCTCCTCTTCTCTTTGTATACTGCCCCTATTGGACAAACAATCAGTAGATTTGGTTTCCAGTACCATCTCTATGCTGACGACACCCAATTATACACCTCTTCTCCTGCTTTCACTCCGACCTTCTTAGAAAACACCAGTGATTGTCTTACCGCTGTCTCTAACATAATGTCCTCCCTCTATCTGAAACTGAACCTGTCAAAAACTGAACTCCTCGTGTTCTCTCCCTGTACTAACCTACCTTTGCCTGACAGTGCCATCTCCATGTGCGGTTCAATCATTACTCCCAAGCAACATGCCCGCTGCCTTGGGGTCATCCTTGATTCCGAGCTTTCATTTACCCCCCACATACGATCACTGGCTCGCTCTTCTTATCTGCATCTCAAAAACATTTCTAGAATTCGCCCTTTTCTTACTTTCGACTCTGCAAAAACTCTTACTGTCTCACTTATTCATTCTCGTTTGGACTATTGTAACTCTCTACTAATCGGCCTCCCTCTTACCAAACTCTCCCCGCTCCAATCTGTCCTGAATGCTGCTGCCAGGATCATATTCCTCACCAACCGTTACACCGATGCCTCTACCTTGTGCCAGTCTTTACACTGGCTACCCATCCACTCCAGAATCCAGTACAAAACTACTACCCTCATCCACAAAGCACTCCATGGCTCAGCACCACCCTACATCTCCTCTCTGGTCTCAGTCTACCACCCTACCCGCGCCCTCCGCTCCGCTAATGACCTCAGGTTAGCATCCTCAATAATCAGAACCTCCCACTCCTGTCTCCAAGACTTTACACGTGCTGCGCCGATTCTTTGGAATGCATTACCTAGGTTAATACGATTAATCCCCAATCCCCACAGTTTTAAGCGTGCCCTAAAAACGCATTTGTTCAGACTGGCCTACCGCCTCAACGCATTAACCTAACTATCCCTGTGTGGCCTATTAAAGGAAAAAAAAAAAAACATTATCAGGTTCCTCGCATCATGTTCTCATACAGTTTATGCAGTCAATAGCCTCTGTGTCTGTACTGCTACATACTTAGGCTGTTAACTGGTTCATGCAGCTTTACATGAACACCCGAGCCTTACACTATGGCTGGTCCAAATAACTAAAGCAATTGTTACCATCCACCTCTCGTGTCTCCCCTTTTCCTCATAGTTTGTAAGCTTGCGAGCAGGGCCCTCATTCCTCCTGGTATCTATTTTGAACTGTGATTTCTGTTATGCTGTAATGTCTATTGTCTGTACAAATCCCCTCTATAAGTTGTAAAGCGCTGCGGAATATGTTGGCGCTATATAAATAAAAATTATTATTATTATTATAAATATATGCCCAGGACCTACATACAAACGGCGCATACATGCGGATCATATTAGAATAATCAAAACATGCTCATAGGATATGAGAAAGCCAGTACTCATGATGACCGATCATAAATATCCAAACATATGCACAAAAATGTAGAGGATATGCAGTAGAGCATGCTTATAAAACAACAATATATAACCCCTACCATATGGATATTAATATTAAAAGGGCCACATGTCTCATAGTGATGTATACTGTACAATGAAGACAACTAACATCTATATCTAATACATATGCCAAAGTTTGTCAACATAGACTAATAAACAATAAATAATAAATAATAGATAATAATAATAATCATAATAACAATAATAACAATAACATACAGGTCACATAAACCATCAGAAAAAACATATTTATTGTGACACATCATATAAATCATGTAACAAACCAGGACATATTGCATCAGCTAATGTACATATTATCAAAAAATAATTTGATCACTGCACATAACATTATTGAGACACGTGGATATAAAGAATAATAAATACATAAAGCATGAATTTTCATCACATGATGGACTGATTACTGTAATGAACCAGGGCTCCATTATTCAGCATTCAAAATCTCCATGACCCATCTTCATGTAGGCGCACAAGCCGCAATCATAACACTATAAATAGGAGAGAAAAAAGTTAAAAACACAACTAAAAGCAGCAAATGCAGATAATAGCACAACTCAAAGATGCACAACAGCCAAAGGACTAAAGAAAAGGCGCAAACGAGAGGCATTCATTCAGACCAAAGGGTTGAACTGTATTAAGTTGCCAAATCCATCTCGTCTCAAGCCTACCCAATCTCTTGGACAGACCTCCACCACGAATGTTAATGTTAAGGGCATAAATACCCATAACCCTAAGGCCGGTACTGTCACAATTATGGAAATCTTTAAAGTGGTGAGGTAACGTTTTAAGAGTGGATGCGTCCGTGTGGCAGGATGCCGCCTGAATACACAATAGATGTTCCCTTATGCAAACCTTCATTTGTTGTGTTGTTAATCCCACATAAATAAGTCCACAAGGACATGTCGCATGGTAAACTACATAACGAGTAGTACAGGTAATATACTGTCGGATTTTATAATATTTGGTGCCATCAAAATTGGCAAAAGTATCAGACCTATCAATATTAGGACAGGCAACACACCCGCCACACGGAAAACATCCACTCCTTCTTGGGAATTTATCCAAAAATGTCATCTTGTTGTTACAAGAGTAATGACTCGAGACTAGTGTTGAGCATTCCGATGCTGCAAGTATCGGGTATCGGCCGATACTTGCTGTATCGGAATTCCGATACCGGGATTCCGATACTCTTGTGGTATCGGGTATCGGGTATCGCAACAACATTAATGTTAAAATGTGTAAAAGAGAGAATTAAAATAAAAAATATCGCTATACTCACCTCTCCGACGCAGCCGGGACTTCAGCGAGGGAACCGGCAGCGTTGTTTGTTTAAAATTCGCGCTATTACTTGGTTACGTGAATTCCCGGCTTGTGATTGGTCAGGTCGGCCACGTTGCCGGGACGCGGACCAATCACAGCAAGCCGTGACGAAATTACGTCACGGCTTGCTGTGATTGGTCCGCGTCCCGGCAATATGGCCGCCCTGACCAATCACAAGCCGTGACGTCACGGGAGGCTGGACACGCGCCCATTTTAAAATGAGCGCGTCCAGCCTCCCGGCTTGTGATTGGTTGACCGCGGCGCAACCAATCACAAGCCGTGACGTCACGGGAGGCTGGACACGCGCCCATTTTAAAATGAGCGCGTCCAGCCTCCCGGCTTGTGATTGGTTGACCGCGGCGCAACCAATCACAAGCCGTGACGTCACGGGAGGCTGGACACGCGCCCATTTTAAAATGAGCGCGTCCAGCCTCCCGGCTTGTGATTGGTTGACCGCGGCGCAACCAATCACAAGCCGTGACGTCACGGGAGGCTGGACACGCGCCCATTTTAAAATGAGCGCGTGTCCAGCCTCCCGTGACGTCACGGCTTGTGATTGGTCAGGGCGGCCATATTGCCGGGACGCGGACCAATCACAGCAAGCCGTGACGTAATTTCGTCACGGCTTGCTGTGATTGGTCCGCGTCCCGGCAACATGGCCGACCTGACCAATCACAAGCCGGGAATTCACGTAACCAAGTAATAGCGCGAATTTTAAACAAACAACGCTGCCGGTTCCCTCGCTGAGGTCCCGGCTGCGTCGGACAGGTGAGTATAGCGATATTTTTTATTTTAATTCTTTCTTTTACACATTTATATGGATCCCAGGGCCTGAAGGAGAGTTTCCTCTCCTTCAGACCCTGGGAACCATCAGGAATACCGTCCGATACATGAGTCCCATTGACTTGTATTGGTATCGGGTATCGGTATCGGATTGGATCCGATACTTTGCCGGTATCGGCCGATACTTTCCGATACCGATACTTTCAAGTATCGGACGGTATCGCTCAACACTACTCGAGACGAGATGGTCCTTAAGATTTTTCGCACATCTAAATGCTAAAGATGGCTTCTCCGGTATAAGTTTGGCAATCACAGGGTCCACACGCAAAATCGGCCATGCTCCCCTAAGAACCGATCTTATCCTATCAGATTGTGAGCAAAAAGTAGTAATAAATCTTAACTTAGGAGGGTCATCAGAGTTGGGCGAAGAATCATTGCCATATAGGAGGGTCTGACGTGTGGTGTGCTTAGCGCTAATAAATGCATGCTTGATTGACCTATTGCTATATCTGCGTGATCTGAAACGTTCCTTTAGGTCATCCACCCTAAGTAAAAAATCAGCATCAGATGAACATATCCAGCGGAGACGGAGAAACTGTCCGACCGGTACTGATCTGATCATATGGCGCAGATGACCCGAAGAGGCATGAAGGAGTGTGTTGGTTGATTTCTCCTTCCGATAAATATCAGTTTGTAGGCCACCTGTAGGGTCCCTCCTTATTGTCACATCAAGAAAATCCAAAGAAGTGACACTATAAACAAAAGTCAAATGAATATTGAGATCATTGTTATTAAGGGATTGGATCCGCAGCTCAAGGGCGACCGGAGTGCCCTGCCAGATGAAAAAGATATCGTCAATGTACTGCGTCCAGAAAAGGACATGGTCCATAGACCCCAATTCATCAGACAGGAAGAGTTCCTTCTTCCACAGCCCCAGAAAAAGGCCAGCATAGGAGGGTGCAAAGGCCGTCCCCATGGCAGTCCCCTGGAGCTGTAGGTAGAAGCGGCCCTTGAACACAAAAAAGTTGTGTGTGAGGGTGAACTCTAGAAGTTCCAGCAGAAGGTCCCTATAGACAAAGAAGATGTACCAAGAAAAAATTGAACTGCAGATAAACCATCACTATGTTTAATGTTGGTATATAGGGATTCAACATCCGCCAAAACCAACAGAGTATCACCCTCCAATTGCAGTCCGTCGACCCTGCGCAGCAGATCACTCATATCCTTCAGGAAGGAAGGGAGGCCTGAGACAAGAGGTTGTAGATGGAAACCAATCCACCTATTTATGTGCTCCAGAAAGTTGCCCCTACCAGAGATGATTCTTGCGAATTTTAGGAAGGAGGTAAAGGGTAGGGATAGTGGGTTCAGGAACCACCAGAGCGGACTTTAAGTCCTTGGTGATAATGCAGTCCTTAAATGCTCGTTTAAGAATATTATCAAGTTGGGCCGAGTATGCAGAGAGAGGATTATATGTCAACCTCCGGTAACAAGTACTGTTATTAAGTTGACGGAAGGCCTCTCTCTCATACATACTGGTAGGCCAGAGGACGACATTACCACCTTTGTCAGCTGGTTTTAAAACAACATCCGGCAGCTCCTGAAGCCACCTCAACCAATTCCTCTCTTCCCGTGTAAGATTATCTTTAATCACAAATGTTGGAATTTTGTATAACTCATCCATCACCACTAGTGTTGAGCGATACCTTCCGATATCGGAAAGTATCGGTATCGGAAAGTATCGGCCGATACCGTCAAAGTATCGGATCTAATCCGATACCGATACCCGATCCCAATGCAAGTCAATGGGACGAAAATATCGGAATTAAAATAAACCCTTTATAAACTTGTAGGTTCATTCTACATGAAGGAAACAACTAAGAATAATGTAGGATGTATTGGGGGAGGTGGCGGAGACATTAAAGGCACAGAGGTTTAGCCCAATCAAATAGAATAGCAGGATTTTTATTTTTTTTTATGACGTTCGGCGTTAGAAAGATTTTGACTGTTATTTTTTTAAATTTTATTTTGTCAGATATTGATGTTTCACTACTTCCACGCCCTTCACCTTCTTTTTTACTTCTCCCACACTTTCTTCTTCATTATCCTCATCGTCAGCTTCTTTGACATCAACTTCTTCACCTTATTCATCTTCTTCATCTTCTACCTATTATTTTTTTGTTACATTGTTCATATTCTTTTTATTTTACTATTATCTTCTTCATATTCTACTTCTTCATCATATTCTTATTTGTGACAGGCATTCCCGTAGTTGTTATCTATAAAAGTTTGAAGATTACACCTTCCGTTCTGCCTGTCACAAAACAGTTACATTTGTCCGCATTCAGTTTGGCCTGCAGCATCAGGCTTTATCCAGGGGCACCACGAGGAGGAACGTACTCACCCCCATACACTGCTTAGTCTTCTTCTGCTTATAATTTAGATAATATCTTTTGCTCTGATATTTAGTCTTATGCTTAATGTTTTTCTGCTCTTTGTTCTGCAGCCTCTTGTTCTTCTGCTTCTCGGTCTTCCAGGTCGTCGTCGTCTCCAGGGTCGTCGTCTCCAGGGTCGTCGTCTCCGGGGTCGTCGTCATCGGGGTGGTCTTCAGGGTCATCATCTCCAGGGTCGTCGTCATCACGGTGGTTGTCGTCTCCGGGGTCGTCGTCATCGGGGTGGTCTTCAGGGTCATCGTCTCCAGGGTCGTCGTCATCACGGGGGTTGTTGTCTCTGGTGTCGTCGTCATCTTAGGGGTGGTCTTCCGGGTCATCGTGTTTAGTCTCTTGAACTTGGAAATGTAGCAGAAGGTACAAGAAGGCTGAGAAAATGCCGAGAAACAGCTGATGGAACTGGAACTCGGATGGCTACCCGAAGGTCCAAGAGCCAATGGAACTACCGAGGACCAGCTGACGTTACTGGAACCCGGTTACTAAGCAGGAGGTACCCGTGCCTGAAAGCACTACCAAGGACCACCTGACGTTGGTGGAACTCGGATACCCAGAGGGAGGCACCTAAGCCAAAGGCTCTGCCCGGAACCAGCTGACGGTACTGGAACCAGGATGGGGAGCAGAAGGTACAAGAGCAAAAGACACTGCCGAGAACCAGCTGACGGTGCTGGAACCCGGATGGGTAGCCGAAGGTCCAAGAGCCAATGGAACGACCGAGGACCAGCTGACGTTACTGGAACCCGGTTACTAAGCAGGAGGTACCCGTGCCTGAAAGCACTACCAAGGACCACCTGACGTTGGTGGAACTCGGATACCCAGAGGGAGGCACCTAAGCCAAAGGCTCTGCCCGGAACCAGCTGACGGTGCTGGAACCAGGATGGGGACCTATTCAAGCTTGTCTTCCTAGAGCCCCAACTAGCAGTGTTGGAGCCCAGGGTCAGCAGGAGGAGGAGATGGAGCAGAGTGTAGGCCGAAGCCTGCACTGGCGGCAGCTTTGGGTCTGTTGTGCCTGCGTGGCAGTTGCAGGACACGTTGCCGGCTGCACAGCAGGGGAACAGCTGGCGGTGCTGAACCCCACTGACACATTGGCTGGTGTTTGGCTCTGTGCAGCTAGCAGTACCGGGCCCCAACTGGCGGTGTTGGAGCCCGGGCTCTGCAGGGGGAGCAGAGTGTAGGCCGAAGCCTAATTGAACCAATTTCAAAGGTAACCTTTAATCCCCCCCCTCAGGTGTTACAAAGTAGAAGAGCCACAGCTTATGCAGCAGTAGTGCTGCACAAGTCAAAGGTTGCTCTTTTAATTTTTCTCCTTGCACACGCTGAATGAAACACGTATAACATTTAGCCCTTTATACAGTCAAACTGTGTTAGAGGCGCGAGTTCCCTTCGTAATGAGACGCAGCACAGATGTCAAGAATCCCACCTTGGTGCTGGGTGCAGCCTCCTGAGCGTTGTTATTTGCTGTACAGGAGTCTGCGCTGTCGTGTTATCCCCTGGCCTAGCGCTGTTAGCGCTGCCCATCTTCTGACATCATTTAATGTCGGCCGGTGCGGTTCGCGATGACCATGAATCCCAGCCCCGCAGTGTCTTAACATTGTTAAAACACTGCGGGGCTGGGATTCATGGCCTGGCGCAGCACATATGTTCGCCTCTCACACTCGGGTCCTTACACCCGCTTCAGACTGTGCGGCGTCAGCTGATCCCTTATCGCATGCCACGGCCATGAAGCCGCACAGTCTGAAGAAGGCGGAAGGAGATGAGGGACAGGCGAACTGATGCACTGCTCATGCCCATCAATCACACCCTCGCAGTCCCAATAAATAAGACACCGAGGGGCGTTGTGTGGGTCAGGGCGGCCGCAGAGGCGCAGGCAGCCAAACAATGATGCCAGAAGACGGGCAGCGCTACCAAGGGGGTTGCAGCGTGTCATTACAAAGGAAAGTCACACCTCCGGGACGGTTAAATGGTCACACAGAGGACACATTTTAGACGTGTTTTCAGTTCCACATGTGCGAGGAGAATACGTTTATGAGCCACCTTGCACACATGCAGCATTACCGCTGTACAAGGTGGCTGTAAAACGTACAAACGCCTGGGGGAGGGGGGACAGGTTCCCTTCAATTTCAGTTGTTGTGTCTGCGTGGCTTTTGCAGGACACGATGCCGGCTACACAGCAGGGGAACAGCTGGCGGTGCTGAACCCCACTGACACATTGGCTGGTGTTTTTCTCTGTGCAGCTAGCAGTACCGGGCCCCAACTGGCGGTGTTAGAGCCCAGGGTCAGCAGGAGGAGGAGATGGAGCAGAGTGTAGGCCGAAGCCTGCACTGGCGGCAGCTTTGGGTCTGTTGTGCGTGCGTGGCAGTTGCAGGACACGTTGCCGGCTGCACAGCAGGGGAACAGCTGGCGGTGCTGAACCCCACTGACACATTGGCTGGTGTTTGGCTCTGTGCAGCTAGCAGTACCGGGCCCCAACTGGCGGTGTTGGAGCCCGGGCTCTGCAGGGGGAGCAGAGTGTAGGCCGAAGCCTAATTGAACCAATTTCAAAGGTAACCTTTAACCCCCCCTCAGGTGTTACAAAGTAGAAGAGCCACAGCTTATGCAGCAGTAGTGCTGCACAAGTCAAAGGTTGCTCTTTTAATTTTGCTCCTTGCACACGCTGAAAGGAACACGTATAACATTTAGGCCCTTACACAGTCAAACTGATTTTGAGGCGTGAGTTCCCTTCGTAAAGAGACGCAGTACAGCTGGCAAAAATGCCACCTTGGTGCTTTGCGCGGCCTCCTGAGCATCGTTATTTGTTCCACAGGAGTCTGCGCTTTTGTGTTATCCCTTGGCCTTGCGCTGTTAGCGCTGCCCATCCTCTGACATCATGTTATGTCGGCCGTTGCGGTTTGCGATGACCATGAATCCCAGCCCCCCAGTGTCTTAACATTGTTAAAACACTGCGGGGCTGGGATTCATGGCCTGGTGCAGTACATATGTTCGCCTCTCGCTTGGGTTCTTACACCCGCTTCAGACTATGCGGCGTCAGCTGATCCCTTATCGCATGCCACGGCCATGAAGACGCACAGTCCGAAGAAGGCGGAAGGAGATGAGGGACAGGCGAAGAAATGCACCGTTCATGCCCATCAATCACACCCTCGCAGTCCCAATAAATAAGACACCGAGGGGCGTTGTGTGGGGCAAGGCGGCCGCAGAGGCGCAGGCAGCCAAACAATGATGCCAGAAGACGGGCAGCGCTACCAAGGAGCTTGTTGCGTGTCAATACAAAGGAAAATCACACCTGAGGGACGTTTTAATGGTCGCAGAGGACTCATTTTAGACGTGTTCACTTCAACATGGGCAAGGAGAATAAGTTTCTGAGCCACCTTGCACACATGCAGCATTACTGTCGTAAAAGGTGGCTGTAAAACGAAAAAACGCCTGGGGGAGGGGGGACAGGTTTCCTTCAATTTCAGTTCTTGTGTCTGCGTGGCTGTTGCAGGACACGTTGCCGGCTACACAGCAGGGGAACAGCTGGCGGTGCTGAACCCCACTGACACATTGGCTGGTGTTTGTTTGTGCAGCTAGCACATCTGGGCCCCAACTGGCGGTGTTAGATTTAATCCCACTGGGGGCCTGAGATCCGTGGCCATGCGCAGTGCATATCCTCACCTCTCACTCCCCTCCCTACGGCTTCTTAAGACTGTGCGGTGTCATGGCCGTGGCATGCTATTAGGGACCAGCTGACACCACACAGTTTGAAGAAGCCGTAGGGAGATGAGTGAGAGGTGGAGGTTCAGATATGCACTGCGCATGTCCATGGATCTCAGGCCCCCAGTGGGATTAAATCAGAAGACAGTACGAGGTGGGATCTCGGCCAGCGCGGCCGCACAGGCGCAGCCAGCCTGACACCAAATGATGTCAGAAGACGGGCAACGCAAAATGTGTGCATGGCCAAGGGCTAACCTAACAGCGCAGGCTCCGGGACTGATTCAAACAACGCTGAGGAGGCGGCGCACGGCGCCAAGGGGGTAAGAATGACGGCTGTGCTGCGTCACATCACAAAGGAAAGTTCCACCTACCGGACGGTATCACAGTAGGAGGGGACACTTTTCATAAGTGTTAGGTTCAGCATGTGCAAGGAGCACCACGAAAAGAGGCACTTTTTCCCTTTGCATCATTACTGCTGCACAAGGTGGCTCCTTCAGTAACAAACGCCTGGGGGGGGGGGGACAGGTTCCCTTAAATTTAACTTGTTGTGCCTGTGTGGCGGTCGCAGTACACGTTGCCGGCTGCACAGCAGGGGAACAGCTTGCGGTGCTGAACCCCACTAACACATTGGCGAGGTGTTTGGCTCTGTGCGGACAGCACTTCTGGACGGCAACTAGCGGTGTTGGAGCCCAGGGAAAGGAGGGGGAGGTGGAGGTGGAGGAGGTAGGAGGGATTACCACA
The DNA here is from genome assembly GCF_051348905.1 of Ranitomeya variabilis. Lineage (NCBI taxonomy): Eukaryota > Metazoa > Chordata > Amphibia > Anura > Dendrobatidae > Ranitomeya > Ranitomeya variabilis. Next base: position 853,629,651 of record NC_135232.1, read on the forward strand.
CACACAGCAGGGGAACAGCTAACATTACTGAACCCCAATAACAGAGGAGGGACTGTTGGGACTGTGCGTACAGCACTACCAGGCAACAACTAGCGGTGTTGGAGCCCAGGGACAGGAGGAGAAGCAGAGGAACACAATGTAGGCCGAAGCCTGATTGGAGAAAGTTGAAAGGGAACCTTTAACCCCCCCCAAGGCGTTTGTAGCTGAAAGAGCCAGCTTGTGCAGCAAAAAAGATGCAAAAGGAAAAGGTGGCTCTTTTCATGATGCTCCTTGCAAACACAGAACTAAACACTTATAAAATGTGTCCCCTGATACCGTGAAACCGTCCCGGAGGTGGGACTTTCCTTCGTAATATGACGCAGCACAGCCGTCATTCCTACCTCCTTGGCGCCGTTCCCCGGCTCCTCAGCGTTGTTTGATGCCGTCCCGGAGCCTGCGCTGTTATGTTATCCCTTGGCCAGGCACACTTAGCGCTGCCCATCTTCTGACATCATTTGGTGTCAGGCTGGCTGCGCCTGTGCGGCCGCACTGGCCGAGAGCCCGCCTCGCAGTGTTGTCTAATGTAATCCCACCGTGGGCCTGGGATCCGTGGCCATGCGCAGTGCATATCCTCACCTCTCACTCCCCTCCCTACGGCTTCTTAAGACTGTGCGGTGTCACGGCCGTGGCATGCTATTAGGGACCAGCTGACACCGCACAGTCTGAAGAAGCCGTAGGGAGATGAGTGAGAGGTGGAGGTTCAGATATGCACTGCGCATGTCCATGGATCTCAGGCCCCCAGTGGGATTAAATCAGAAGACACTGCGAGGCGGGCTCTCGGCCAGCGCGGCCGCACAGGCACAGCCATCCTGACACCAAATGATGTCAGAAGACGGGCAGCGCTAAGTGTGCCTGGCCAAGGGATAACATAACAGCGCAGGCTCTGGGACGGAATCAAACAACGCTGAGGAGCCGGGGCACGGCGCCAAGGGGGTAGGAATGACAGCTGTGCTGCGTCATATTACGAAGGAAAGTCCCACCTCCGGGACGGTTTTACGGTATCAGTGGACACATTTTATAAGTGTTAAGTTCTGCGTGTGCAAGGAGCTAAACAAAAATAGCTACCTTTTCCTTGTGCAGCATTACTGCTGTACAAGGTGGCTCTTTCAGTAACAAACGCCTTGGGGGGGGGGACAGGTTCCCTTACATTTCAGTTGATGTGTCAGCGTGGCGGTCGCAGGACACATTGCCGGCTACACAGCTGGGGATCAGCTGACGTTACTGAAACCCAATAACACTGGGTCGTATGTTTTGACTGTGCAGACGGCACTTCTGAGCCTCAACTGGCGGTGTTGGAGCCCAGGAATTTAAGTTCAGGTGGTAGAAAGATGAACACAACAGGAGACCTGGATACTGTAGACAGTCACCTAATTATTTAATCAGGAAGAGGAGTGGCAAATTCCTGCGAGATCCAGGCCTTGTTCATTTTCAGGAAAGTAAGCCGGTCAACGTTATCGGAGGATAGTCGCATGCGACGGTTAGTTAGTACACCACCTGCAGCACTAAAGACACGTTCCGATAATACACTGGCCGCAGGGCAAGACAGCACCTCCAATGCATACTGGCTTAGCTCTGGCCATGTATCCAGCTTTGAGACCCAAAACTTGAAAGGGGAAGAGCCGTCTGGGAGTACAGCAAGAGGGCAAGACATGTAGTCTGTCACCATCTGACGGAACCGTTGCCTCCTGCTGACTGGAGCCGTCTGTGATGGTGTAGACTTTTGTGGCGGGCACAGAAAACTGTGCCACAGTTGGGCCATACTGGTCTTGCCTTGGGCAGAGGCACTGCTTCTGCTCCCTCTTTGTGCAGAGCCTCCACCACTGCCTGGATGCACTGAGCTGCTTTGGAATGCACTAGCAGCACTTCTCTCAGTTGGAATGGAGAAGATGATGGAATTCACCAGTGTGTCTTGGTACTCCCGCATCTTTCGCTCCCGGTTCAACGGTGTGATGAGGCTTTCTACGTTGTCCCGGTAGCGAGGATCGAGGAGGGTGAACACCCAATAATCAGACATGTTGAGAATGTGGGCGATGCGGCGGTCGTTTCTCAGGCACTGCAGCATGTAATCCACCATGTGCTGCAGACTGCCAACTGCCCAAGAAACGCTGTCCCCTGCTGGAGGCGTGATCTCTGCCCGCTCGTCATCACCCCACCCTCGCTGTACACACTGAGTACTGGACAATTGTGTAACTCCCTCCTCTGGACGGATGTCTTCCTCCTCCATTGACTCCTCCTCATCCTCCTCACAAACTGTCCCCTGCCTATGCATTTGTGAGGAACCACGTGGCGCTGACTGTCCAGAAGATGATGGAAATGCTGAATCCTCATCCTCCACCTCTTCCACAACATCATCCCTTAGCGCTTGCAGTGATTTTTCAAGCAGGCAGATAAGGGGGACAGTCATGCTAACTAGTGCATCATCTGCACTCGCCATCCGCGTGGAATAATCGAAGGGACGCAAAACCTGGCAGACGTCAATCATAGTGGCCCACTCTGTGGTTGTGAAGTCTGTACGGCGCTGAGTGCGACTTCTTTGCGCCTGAAGCAGCTGGTACTCCATTACAGCTTGCTGCTGCTCACACAACCGCTCCAACATATGTAACGTGGAATTCCACCTGGTAGGTAGGTCACATATGATGCGATGTTCCGGCAGGCGGTGTCGGCGCTGCAGAGCCGCAATGCGCGCTTTTGCCGTGCTGGAACGCCGCAAGTGAGCACACTCTAGGCGGACCTTGTGCAGCAGTGCATCAAGATCCGGATAGTCCCTCAGAAAACTCTGCACGACCAAATTGAGCACATGTGCCAGACATGGGATGTGAGTGAGGTTGCCGAGGCCCAGAGCTGCCACCAGATTTCGGCCATTATCACACACTACCATGCCTGGCTGGAGATTCGCTGGCACAAACCACACATCGCTCTCCTGCTTGATGGCATTCCAGAGCTCTTGCGCTGTGTGGCTTCGATTCCCCAAATAAATTAATTTCAAGACGGCCTGTTGACGTTTGGCCACGGCTGTGCTCATGTCGGTCGTAACAGGTACACGTTCATCACGGGTCCATGTGGAGGTGGACTGTGACGGCTCCTGCAGCGATGATTCTGAGGAACTTGTGTATGAGGAGGAGTCAATGCGTACAGAATGGATTCCTGCAATCCTTGGAGTGGGCAGGACACGTCCTGCGCCACTCGCACGGTCTGTACCCGGCTCAACGACATTAACCCAATGGGCAGTGAGGGAAAGGTATTGCCCCTGTCCATGTTGACTGGTCCACGCATCGGTGGTGAGGTGGACCTTGCTACTGACGGCGTTCAGTAGCGCGTGTTTTTTTGTGTCCCTCCACATGCTTGTGCAGGGCAGGGACGGCTTGCCTGCTGAAGTAAAAGCGGCTGGGCACATTGTACTGTGGGACTGCCAATGACATCAAGTCACGGAAGCTGTCAGTCTCCACCAGCCTGAATGACAGCATTTCCAGTGACAGAAGTTTGGCAATGCCTGCAGTCAGAGCCTGTGCTCGTGGGTGGTTTGATGAGAAAGGCCGCCTTTTCTCCCATGCCTGTACTACCGATGGCTGTAGACTGGGCTGGGAGTGTGTGGCTGACTGGGAAAGTGGTGCTGCGGGTGGAATTACAGCGGGTCTCTGGACAACAGGGCCAGAGGTTCTTCCACGGCGATCCTGGGAGGAAGCCGAACCAGCTGCGTGTGAGCTGGAGGAAGAGGCAAGACGAGCTGAAGAGGTGGCAGCTGCCGCTGTTGGTTGGCCTAGCTCTTCAGTGTGTTTTTCTAACTCCGCCGGGTGCCTGGTGCGCACATGTTTCCACATGTTGGAGGTATTGAGGTTGCTGACATTTTTCCCTCTTTTGACTTTGTGATGACACACCTTGCATTTGACATAGCAAATGTCATCTGCAACTGTGTCAAAAAAGGACCAGGCACTGCAAGTCTTGGGAGCGCCCTTTTTGGCTTTTGGAAGAGACATGCTCCTAACGGGTGCCAAAGCGGAGGCTGCAGGATCCGCAGTCTTCCCCCTCCCTCTCCCTCTTTGGGCCGTACAGGGAATCTCTTCCTCAGAGCTGCTCCCACCACCTTCCTGTCCCTCACGCCAAGATGGGTCAAGGACCTCATCATCTACACTACCCTCTGCCCCCAACTGCTCCTCCTGGGTAGTCTCAGCAGCAGAGCACGCACCAGTAAGTGGCACCTGAGTGTCATCATCAGCTGATGCGGCCTGCGATGTGGTGACCGGAGCCACTGGCCCACCCGCCTCTTCAGAGGAAGAGAGAAAAAGCTGTTGGGCATCACTGCACCCTGCCTCTTCTTCCATTTCTCCAATGCTGCTTGGCTGGCCCCCTGTTTCCAAGCCAAGAGATTCAGAGAACAGAAGTAGAGACGGCTCCTGTCCTGGGCTCTCTGTCTGCCTGGGCAATTTGGCAGGTGGTGAAGAGACAGATGGCTGCTCTCCAGTGCTCTGTGTCTGAGAGGATGTGGCACTAATTGAAGTTGATGCATTAGCTGCCATCCATCCGACAACGGCTTCAATTTGTTCTTCACGCAGCAGCGGTGTACGGCGCTCTGCCACAAAGCTGCGCATGAATGACTGTTCCCTGGTGAAAGTGGGTGCTGATGAGTCACCGGTGCCCGCAGCAGGCACAGAATCCCCACGTCCCCTCCCTGCTCCGCGCCCACGCCCACGCCCACGTGCCTTACTCACTGCCTTCTTCATCTTGGTTGACTGATAAAGATAAGCAGAAAAGTACTAACGGCTTTGTGTGCTTATTCCTGAACAACTCCTCCTAACAGGTATAAGAAACACTAATTTTCTAAAGTGTGGACTAGACTTTAATATGAGCTAATGTGGCCTACACAAATGTAAAGTGGTGTCACTGGTGTGTTTGGTGAACTTTATTATTTATTTATTTTTTGGGGGCTGAACTGACAACAGATAGAGCTGCAGTCACACGGAGACCGTGCAGACAGCCGTAAACGGCGCTGCAAGGCCCAAAAACCCTCCTCTACGTTATCCTATGTAGTGTTTTTCCACAAATTAGCTGGAGACGGGTGGAAAGACACTAATAGGAATTTTTTGAAAAAATGTGCAGCAGCCTGCACTACTTAAAACAAAATGAAAATTGATTTTGCGGTATGACGCAGTGAACAACCCTGAGCTGGAGACAACCAGGCTATGGCTGCTCACAGACTACAGGGCGAGCTGCAGTCACACGGAGACCGTGCAGACAGCCGTAAACGGCGCTGCAAGGCCCAAAAACCCTCCTCTACGTTATCCTATGTAGTGTTTTTCCACAAATTAGCTGGAGACGGGTGGAAAGACACTAATAGGAATTTTTTGAAAAAATGTGCAGCAGCCTGCACTACTTAAAACAAAATGAAAATTGATTTTGTGGTATGACGCAGTGAACAACCCTGAGCTGGAGACAACCAGGCTATGGCTGCTCACAGACTACAGGGCGAGCTGCAGTCACACGGAGACCGTGCAGACAGCCGTAAACGGCGCTGCAAGGCCCAAAAACCTTCCTCTACGTTATCCTATGTAGTGTTTTTCCACAAATTAGCTGGAGACGGGTGGAAAGACACTAATAGGATTTTTTGTTAAAAATTAGCAGCAGACTACACTACTTGGAAAAAAAAAAAAAAAAAGAACAGTATGAGGCAATGAACCACCCTCCCTGAACTGAATACAACCAGCTATGGATGGCCTATGTGGCTGCACTCAGACTAGAGAGTGGGCTGCACTCACACACACACATACACAGACCTTGCAGATCGCTGTGAAAACAGCGCTACAAGGCAAAAGCAAGGTGAATAGTAGGTGAACACAGCGGTTGCTAAATTAGCCTTTGGAAAGCACAAAGAAGCAAATCGCTATCTCTAAACTGGCCCTCAGTCAGCAAACAGCGTCCTGTCACTAACTGAATTCACAGCAGAGTGATCGCAAAATGGCGCCAGCGACTTTTAAACTGCATCATGACATCATTTCAGCAGCCAATCACAGCCATGCCAGTAGTTTCATGCCCTCCATGCTGAACAGGATGTGCCCACACTTGAAATCATTCTCATTGGCTGAATTTGTGCATTTTGAATCTGGGAAATTCCGATTCCGGTATCCGATACGCGGCAAGTATCGGAATCCCGGTATCGGAATTCCGATACCGCAAGTATCGGCCGATACCCAATACTTGCGGTATCGGAATGCTCAACACTAATCACCACCTTAACAAACAAATCAACATTGGAACATGTAGATAGCGGGGAAAACCTGCTGGAGCGTGGACGAATTGTGGGAGGAATCTTACCTCCTCCTCCGGTGTGTTCAATTGCTAACTCCTCCAAAATTCTCAGAGCCTCCTGTTCCTCTTCTGTTGGAAAAAGAGATTGAACATTGTTGGTACTGAAGTATTTTTTAAAAAGCAATGATCTCGCAAACATATGAAGATCTTTAATTGTGGCAAACAAGTCAAATCCAGATGTAGGTGAAAAGCAGAGACCCTTACCAAGTAGCCCAAAATCTACATCTGAAAGAGTATAGTGGCTCAAATTAATCACCTTATTGTTCCTGTTGGTCCTAGATGGTGGACCTTTTATCATGGAGGTTGACGCATCGGAGGTGGGGGTGGGGGCAGTGTTGTCTCAGGGCCCATCCACCCTTACTAACCTTAAACCCTGTGCCTTTTTCTCTAAAAAATTATCTTCGGCTGAGAGAAATTATGATGTCGGCAAAAGGGAATTGTTGGCAATTAAATTGGCCTTCGAAGAATGGAGGCATTTTTTGGAGGGGGCTGTTCATCCCCTTACGGTCATCACTGAACACAAAAATTTGGCCTATATCGAGTCTGCTAAGAGATTGACCCCCAGACAGGCTCAGTGGGCACTTTTTTTTCTGGGTTTCAGTTTACCATTACGTTCCGACCAGGGTCTAAAAATGTAAAGGCGGATGCTTTATCCCGAAGTTTTGATTGTGTGTCCCCTCCAGAACCTCCTTCCTCCATTCTTCAACCTGGAGTGGTTGTGGCTGAAATCTCATCTGAGTTACAGAGAGAGATTTTGGAAGCACAGTCACAAGCTCCCGGCAATAAACCCCAAGGTAAACTGTTTGTACCCGATCATTTCCGTCTCACACTTCTGCAAGAATTTCATGACTCTGTGTTGAGTGCACATCCTGGGATTGCAGCTACCCGGGGGGCAGTAGCTAGGAATTTTTGGTGGCCTTCTATGGGTACTGATATTAAAAAATTTGTGAATACTTGTGGGGTGTGTGCTCACTCTAAGAGCTCTCTGGTCCGGCCAGCCGGGGAATTGGTACCTTTGCCAATTCTGGTTAAACCTTGGACACACCTGTCCATGGATTTTATCACTAATCTTCCTCCTTCAAAGGGTAACTCTGTAGTCAGGGTAGTGGTTGATAGGTTTTCTAAACAAGCTCACTTTGTGCCGTTATCTGCTTTGCCTTCTGCTGAAACCTTAGCTCGTTTGTTCATTCAGCATATAGTTCGGTTGCATGGGGTCCCTGTGAATGTGGTGTCTGACAGGGCTGTGCAATTTGTGGCTAGATTTTGGAGGGCTTTTTGTAAGAAGTTGGGGGTTACGTTGTCTTTCTCCTCTGCTTATCGCCCAGAATCTAATGGTCAGACTGAACGCACCAACCAGTCGCTGAAACAAATTTTAAGATGCCTTGCCTCTTCCAGACAGGAGGACTGGTGTGAGGTATTACCCATGGCAGAATTTGCGTTCAACTGTCGTATTAATCAGTCTACTGGCAAATCTCCTTTTCAGGTCAATTATGGATTTGTTCCACAATTTGGAGAATTTTCTTGCATTGATTCTGGTTGCCCTGGTGCTGAGGGTCTGGTACTACAATTAAGAACCCTTTGGAGGGAGGTTCAGGGTAATATCTCCAAAGCTCAAAGGAGGTATAAACATTTTGCAGACAGGAGGAGGGGGTCAGCTCCTACACTGACAGTGGGGGAGAAGGTGTGGTTGTCTACCCGTAACATCAAACTTAAGGTACCCTCTATGAAGTTGGGTCCCAGGTTTATAGGTCCATACAAGATATTAGAGGTGATCAACCCGGTGGCCTATAGATTACAGTTGCCCGCCTCCTTCAAAATATCAAATGTCTTCCACAGGTCCCTATTAAAACCTGTGGGGACGGTTAGAGAAGATTCCTCATCCAATGTTCCGCCAGTGTTGGTAGAGGGTCAACCGGAGTATGAGGTAGGGTGCATCATTGATTCACGGTGGATGCGTCGAAGGCTTCAGTATTTAATACATTGGAAGGGATATTCTGTTGAGGATCGGTCATGGGTTCCGGCCAGTTCTGTGCATGCTGATCGACTGGTGCGGGCTGGTTAGGACAAGGTTGTCCTGTGCTCTCAAGGGTTAATGTTCTTAGCCTCTCTTTCAAGATGGGAGGGCTATTTATACTCGCTCCTAACCTGGTATCCTTGTCAGCTATAGGTTTTTCTGCAGTCTGTATGCTTGACCTCTGAAGTGTGTGCTGCTTGCTTTGTGTCTTGCTGTCACCTGCTTTATTCGCTTTCCTGGATTTCTGACCCCTGGCTTGGCTTCTGACTATTCTCTGACTCTCCCTGTTGGTATCTTGTTATCTCCTGGCTTAGACCTCGGCTTGTTTCACTATTCTTTTATGCTTGCCCCTTCTCTGTTTCAGCGTCTGGCTCCGCCCCCTACTCTGTCACATGATCGTTGGTCCTATTGCTTTACCTGATCACTCTGTCTCATGTGAAAGGTCCCGTTGGTGTTCATGTTAGTTACCCAGTTTCTGACCTATCTCTGTTGCTGCTGGGTGCAGTTTCCCCTGCAGCATTATTACCCGGGTATCGTGACATAGGCTTTAAAAGATACCAAAAACCAAATGCCATATATTAGGTACATGGTAGCAGTGTATAAAGTCCAAGGGACGTACCACTCCGAGTTAGAAACATCATAGACAGACAATTATCAACAAGGCATACATTTGGCAAATCTACAACATACCAGGTGGTAGTGAGCAATGCGCCGCGCTGTCTCCCACCCACCCGATGCGCGTTTCGGATCAACCTTCCTCAAGGGGGCGTACCGAAATAAAATATCCCCTCCTTTTATAATTAGCAAGCCTGTGCAAGTACCAATCAGCACTCCCAACCAAGACATGTCCAATGACGCTGGTACACATGGGCCCATTTTGACATAGGGAATAGAGTGCCCATACATGTAAAACCAAATATACCCCAAGATCAGACAACAGAGCAGGTGGAGGCGTTGGGCTGCTCCTTTCACCCAAATGTACCTTCCAAGTTATCCCCCAAGAACCCTCACTTGTATTCCCTTCCTTTGAGGTCCATGCTGTCAGACTCTACGTCCCCTTCTCCATGCGAGTGGCGGTGGTGTATCGTCCTCCTGGCCCCTCTCATCAGTTCCTGGATCATTTTGCCACCTGGCTTCCACACTTTCTCTCCTGTGACACCCCCACCCTTATCATGGGTGATTTCAACATCCCCATTGCTTCTCCCCTCTCCCCGTCTGCTTCTCACCTTTTATCTCTAACCTCCTCTTTCGGCCTCTCGCAGCATACTAACTCTCCAACGCATGAAGATGGAAACTCCCTTGACTTGGTCTTCTCCCGACTTTGCTCAGTGGATGATTTCACAAACACCCCTCTCCCGCTCTCTGACCACAACCTTCTTTCATTCTCTATCAAGAATTGCCAGCCCGCTAAGGTCACCCCCACTTTCCACACTTATAGAAACATACAGGCCATTAACACCCAGAAACTTATGAAGAACTTGCAGTCCTCATTGGCCCCAATCTCCTCCATCTCATGTCCTGATTCTGCTCTGAACCATTACAATGAAACCCTGCAAAGTGCCCTGGATGAAGCTGCTCCTCCTATACATAGAGCAACTCGACACAGACGGCGACAACCGTGGCACACGCAGCAAACACGTTTCCTGCAGCGGTGCTCCAGGTGCGCCGAACGTCTGTGGAGAAAATCTAATCTACCCGAAGATTTCATCCATTATAAGTTCATGCTAAAAACATACAACTCTGCCCTTCACCTCTCCAAACAAACCTATTTCAACACCCTCATCGTCTCACTGTCCAATAACCCTAAACGTCTCTTCGACACTTTCCAGTCCCTACTCAACCCAAGAGAGCAGGCCCCAACCACAGATCTCCGCGCTGACGATCTGGCCAATTACTTCAAAGAAAAAATTGACCACATTCGACAGGAAATCATCTCCCAATCTCTTCATACCATGCACTGTCCTCCCTCTCCCACTGCATCTAGTTCACTCTCTGACTTTGAACCAGTTACTGAAGAAGAAGTAAGCAGGCTCCTTGCATCTTCTCGCCCGACCACTTGCACCAGTAACCCCATTCCGTCACATCTCCTCCAGTCCCTTTCCCCGGCTGTCACCTCTCACCTAACAAAAATATTCAACCTTTCCCTCACTTCCGGTATTTTTCCCTCCTCATTTAAGCATGCCATCATACATCCATTACTTAAAAAACCCTCCCTCGACCAAAATTGTGCCGCTAATTATAGACCTGTCTCTAATCTTCCCTTCATCTCTAAACTCCTGGAACGCCTGGTCCACTCCCGTCTTACCCGCTATCTCTCAGATAACTCTCTTCTCGACCCTCTTCAATCTGGCTTCCGCTCTTTACACTCTACTGAAACTGCCCTCACTAAAGTCTCTAATGACCTACTAACAGCTACATCTAATGGTCACTACTCCATGTTAATTCATTTGGATCTCTCCGCAGCATTCGACACTGTGGATCATCAGCTCCTCCTCACTATGCTCTGCTCCATCGGCATCAAGGACACCGTTCTCTCTTGGTTCTCCTCCTATCTCTCTGACCGATCCTTCACTGTATGTTTTGCTGGATCCTCCTCCTCTCACCTTCCCCTTACTGTTGGGGTTCCTCAAGGATCAGTCCTAGGCCCCCTCCTCTTCTCTTTGTATACTGCCCCTATTGGACAAACAATCAGTAGATTTGGTTTCCAGTACCATCTCTATGCTGACGACACCCAATTATAAACCTCTTCTCCTGCTTTCACTCCGACCTTCTTAGAAAACACCAGTGATTGTCTTACCGCTGTCTCTAACATAATGTCCTCCCTCTATCTGAAACTGAACCTGTCAAAAACTGAACTCCTCGTGTTCTCTCCCTCTACTAACCTACCTTTGCCTGACAGTGCCATCTCCATGTGCGGTTCAATCATTACTCCCAAGCAACATGCCCGCTGCCTTGGGGTCATCCTTGATTCCGAGCTTTCATTCACCCCCCACATACGATCACTGGCTCGCTCTTCTTATCTGCATCTCAAAAACATTTCTAGAATTCGCCCTGTTCTTACTTTCGACTCTGCAAAAACTCTTACTGTCTCACTTATTCATTCTCGTTTGGACTATTGCAACTCTCTACTAACCGGCCTCCCTCTTACCAAACTCTCCCCGCTCCAATCTGTCCTGAATGCTGCTGCCAGGATCATATTCCTCACCAACCGTTACACCGATGCCTCTACCTTGTGCCAGTCTTTACACTGGCTACCCATCCACTCCAGAATCCAGTACAAAACTACTACCCTCATCCACAAAGCACTCCATGGCTCAGCACCACCCTACATCTCCTCTCTGGTCTCAGTCTACCACCCTACCCGCGCCCTCCGCCCTGCTAATGACCTCAGGTTAGCATCCTCAATAATCAGAACCTCCCACTCCTGTCTCCAAGACTTTACACGTGCTGCGCCGATTCTTTGGAATGCATTACCTAGGTTAATACGATTAATCCCCAATCCCCACAGTTTTAAGCGTGCCCTAAAAACGCATTTGTTCAGACTGGCCTACCGCCTCAACGCATTAACCTAACTATCCCTGTGTGGCCTATTAAAGGAAAAAAAAAAAAACATTATCAGGTTCCTCGCATCATGTTCTCATACAGTTTATGCAGTCAATAGCCTCTGTGTCTGTACTGCTACATACTTAGGCTGTTAACTGGTTCATGCAGCTTTACATGAACACCCGAGCCTTACACTATGGCTGGTCCAAATAACTAAAGCAATTGTTACCATCCACCTCTCGTGTCTCCCCTTTTCCTCATAGTTTGTAAGCTTGCGAGCAGGGCCCTCATTCCTCCTGGTATCTATTTTGAACTGTGATTTCTGTTATGCTGTAATGTCTATTGTCTGTACAAATCCCCTCTATAAGTTGTAAAGCGCTGCGGAATATGTTGGCGCTATATAAATAAAAATTATTATTATTATTATTATAAATATATGCCCAGGACCTACATACAAACGGCGCATACATGCGGATCATATTAGAATAATCAAAACATGCTCATAGGATATGAGAAAGCCAGTACTCATGATGACCGATCATAAATATCCAAACATATGCACAAAAATGTAGAGGATATGCAGTAGAGCATGCTTATAAAACAACAATATATAACCCCTACCATAAGGATATTAATATTAAAAGGGCCACATGTCTCATAGTGATGTATACTGTACAATGAAGACAACTAACATCTATATCTAATACATATGCCAAAGTTTGTCAACATAGACTAATAAACAATAAATAATAAATAATAGATAATAATAATAATCATAATAACAATAATAACAATAACATACAGGTCACATAAACCATCAGAAAAAACATATTTATTGTGACACATCATATAAATCATGTAACAAACCAGGACATATTGCATCAGCTAATGTACATATTATCAAAAAATAATTTGATCACTGCACATAACATTATTGAGACACGTGGATATAAAGAATAATAAATACATAAAGCATGAATTTTCATCACATGATGGACTGATTACTGTAATGAACCAGGGCTCCATTATTCAGCATTCAAAATCTCCATGACCCATCTTCATGTAGGCGCACAAGCCGCAATCATAACACTATAAATAGGAGAGAAAAAAGTTAAAAACACAACTAAAAGCAGCAAATGCAGATAATAGCACAACTCAAAGATGCACAACAGCCAAAGGACTAAAGAAAAGGCGCAAACGAGAGGCATTCATTCAGACCAAAGGGTTGAACTGTATTAAGTTGCCAAATCCATCTCGTCTCAAGCCTACCCAATCTCTTGGACAGACCTCCACCACGAATGTTAATGTTAAGGGCATAAATACCCATAACCCTAAGGCCGGTACTGTCACAATTATGGAAATCTTTAAAGTGGTGAGGTAACGTTTTAAGAGTGGATGCGTCCGTGTGGCAGGATGCCGCCTGAATACACAATAGATGTTCCCTTATGCAAACCTTCATTTGTTGTGTTGTTAATCCCACATAAATAAGTCCACAAGGACATGTCGCATGGTAAACTACATAACGAGTAGTACAGGTAATATACTGTCGGATTTTATAATATTTGGTGCCATCAAAATTGGCAAAAGTATCAGACCTATCAATATTAGGACAGGCAACACACCCGCCACACGGAAAACATCCACTCCTTCTTGGGAATTTATCCAAAAATGTCATCTTGTTGTTACAAGAGTAATGACTCGAGACGAGATGGTCCTTAAGATTTTTCGCACATCTAAATGCTAAAGATGGCTTGTCCGGTATAAGTTTGGCAATCACAGGGTCCACACACAAAATCGGCCATGCTCCCCTAAGAACTGATCTTATCCTATCAGATTGTGAGCAAAAAGTAGTAATAAATCTTAACTTAGGAGGGTCATCAGAGTTGGGCGAAGAATCATTGCCATATAGGAGGGTCTGACGTGTGGTGTGCTTAGCGCTAATAAATGCATGCTTGATTGACCTATTGCTATATAAACGTTCCTTTAGGTCATCCACCCTAAGTAAAAAATCAGCATCAGATGAACATATCCAGCGGAGATGGAGAAACTGTCCGACCGGTACTGATCTGATCATATGGCGCAGATGACCCGAAGAGGCATGAAGGAGTGTGTTGGTTGATTTCTCCTTCCGATAAATATCAGTTTGTAGGCCACCTGTAGGGTCCCTCCTTATTGTCACATCAAGAAAATCCAAAGAAGTGACACTATAAACAAAAGTCAAATGAATATTGAGATCATTGTTATTAAGGGATTGGATCCGCAGCTCAAGGGCGACCGGAGTGCCCTGCCAGATGAAAAAGATATCATCAATGTACCGCGTCCAGAAAAGGACATGGTCCATAGACCCCAATTCATCAGACAGGAAGAGTTCCTTCTCCCACAGCCCCAGAAAAAGGCCAGCATAGGAGGGTGCAAAGGCCGTCCCCATGGCAGTCCCCTGGAGCTGTAGGTAGAAGCGGCCCTTGAACACAAAAAAGTTGTGTGTGAGGGTGAACTCTAGAAGTTCCAGCAGAAGGTCCCTAAAACCTATAGACAAAGAAGATGTACCAAGAAAAAATCGAACTGCAGATAAACCATCACTATGTTTAATGTTGGTATATAGGGATTCAACATCCGCCGAAACCAACAGAGTATCACCCTCCAATTGCAGTCCGTCGACCCTGCGCAGCAGATCACTGATATCCTTCAGGAAGGAAGGGAGGCCTGAGACAAGAGGTTGTAGATGGAAACCAATCCACCTATTTATGTGCTCCAGAAAGTTGCCCCTACCAGAGATGATTCTTGCGAATTTTAGGAAGGAGGTAAAGGGTAGGGATAGTGGGTTCAGGAACCACCAGAGCGGACTTTAAGTCCTTGGTGATAATGCCGTCCTTAAATGCTCGTTTAAGAATATTATCAAGTTGGGCCGAGTATGCAGAGAGAGGATTATATGTCAACCTCCGGTAACAAGTACTGTTATTAAGTTGACGGAAGGCCTCTCTCTCATACATACTGGTAGGCCAGAGGACAACATTACCACCTTTGTCAGCTGGTTTTAAAACAACATCCGGCAGCTCCTGAAGCCACCTCAACCGATTCCTCTCTTCCCGTGTAAGATTATCTTTAATCACAAATGTTGGAATTTTGTATAACTCATCCATCACCACCTTAACAAACAAATCAACATTGGAACATGTAGATAGCGGAGAAAACCTGCTGGAGCGTGGACGAATTGTGGGAGGAATCTTACCTCCTCCTCCGGTGTGTTCAATTGCTAACTCCTCCAAAATTCTCAGAGCCTCCTGTTCCTCTTCTGTTGGAAAAAGAGATTGAACATTGTTGGTACTGAAGTATTTTTTAAAAAGCAATGATCTCGCAAACATATGAAGATCTTTAATTGTGGCAAACAAGTCAAATCCAGATGTAGGTGAAAAGCAGAGACCCTTACCAAGTAGCCCCAAATCTACATCTGAAAGAGTAGAGTGGCTCAAATTAATCACCTTATTGTCCCTGTTGGTCCTAGATGGTGGAATATTTCTCTTATACGGGTGGTAAGAATGATCACGCAACCGATTACTATCCATAAATCCCGCAGTGGAAGTAGAGGCAGTGGACACATCAGAACATCCACTCACAGATGAGATAGACGTGTTAGATATAGTGTTGAGCATTCCGATACCGCAAGTATCGGGTATCGGCTGATACTTGCGGTATCGGAATTCCGATACCGAGATCCGATACTTGCCGCGTATCGGATACCGGAATCGGAAGTTCCCAGGATTCAAACTGCATGAATTCAGCCAATGAGGAATGATTCTGAGTGTGGGCACATCCTGTTCAGCATGGTGGGCATGAAACTACTGGCAAGGCTGTGATTGGCTGCTGAAATGATGTCATGCTGCAGTTTAAAAGTCGCTGGCGCCATTTTGCGCTCACTCTGCTGTGAATTCAGTTAGTGACAGGACGCTGTTTGCTGACTGAGGGCCAGTTGAGATAGCGATTTGCTTCATTGTTCTTTTCCAAGGCTAATTTAGCAACCGCTGTGTTCACCTACTAATCACCTTGCTTTTGCCTTGCAGCGCTGTTTTCACAGCGATCTGCAAGGTCTGTGTGTGTGTGTGTGTGTGTGTGTGTGTGTGTGTGTGTGTGTGTGTGTGCAGCCCACTCTCTAGTCTGTGTGCAGCCATAGTCCATAGCTGGTTGTATTCAGTTCAGGGAGGGTGGTTCACTGCCTCATACTGTTCAATTTTTTTTTTCTTTTTCAAGTAGTGCAGGCTGCTGCACATTTTTTCTAATAATTCCTATTAGTGTCTTTCCACCCGTATCCAGCTAAATTGTGGAAAAACACTACATAGGATAACGTAGAGGAGTGTTTTTGGGCCTTGCAGCGCCGTTTACGGCTGTCTGCACTGTCTCCGTGTAACTGCAGCTCTCCCTGTTGTCAGTTCAGCCCCCAAAAAATAAATAAATAATAAAGTTCACCAAACACACCACTTTACAGTTGTGTAGGCCACATTAGCTGATATTAAAGTCTAGTCCACACTTTTAGAAAATTATTGTTTCTTATACCTGTTAGGAGCTGTTCAGGAATAAGCACACAAAGCCGTTAGTACTTTTCTGCTTATCTTTATCAGTCAACCAAGATGAAGAAGGCAGGGAGTAAGGCACGTGGGCGTGGGCGCGGAGCAGGGAGAGGACGTGGGGATTCTATGCCTGCTGCGGGCACCGGTGACACATCAGCACCCAGTTTCACCAGGGAACAGTCCTTCATGCGCAGCTTTGTCGTAGAGCGCCGTACACCGCTGCTGTGTGAAGAACAAATTGAAGCCGTTGTCGGATGGATGGCAGCTAACGCATCAACTTCAATTAGTGCCACATCCTCTCAGACACAGAGCACTGGAGAGCACCCATCTGTCTCTTCACCACCTGCCAAATTGCCCAGGCAGACAGAGAGCCCAGGACAGGAGCCGTCTCTACTTCTGTTCTCTGAATCTCTTGGCTTGGAAACAGGGGGCCAGCCAAGCAGCATTGGAGAAATGGAAGAAGAGGCAGTGTGCAGTGATGCCCAACAGCTTTTTCTCTCTGAATCTGAAGAGGCGGGTGGGCCGGTCACCACACCGCAGAACGCATCCGCTGATGACACTCAGGTGCCACTTTCTGGTGCGTGCTCTGCTGCTGAGACTACCCAGGAGGAGCAGTTGGTGACAGAGGGTAGTGTAGATGATGAGGTCCTTGACCCATCGTGGCGTGAGGGACTGGAAGGTGGTGGGAGCAGCTCTAAGGAAGAGATTCCCCGAACGGGCCAAAGAGGGAGAGGGAGGGGGAAGACTGCGGATCCTGTAGCCTCCACTTTGGCACCCGTTAGGAGCATGTCTCTTCCAACAGCCAAAAAGGGCGCTCCCAAGACTTGCAGTGCCTGGTCCTTTTTTGACACAGTTGCAGATGACATTTGCTATGTCAAATGCAAGGTGTGTCATCACAAAGTCAAAAGAGAGAGAAATGTCAGCAACCTCAATACCTCCAACATGTGGAAACATGTGCGGACCAGGCACGCGGCGGAGTTACAGAAACACACTGAAGAGCTAGGCCAACCAACAGCGGCAGCTACCACCTCTTCAGCTCGTGTTGCCTCGTGTTGGGGGTTAAAGGTTCCCTTTTGACTTTCTCCAATCAGGCTTCAGCCTACACTGTGTTCCTCTGCTCCTCCTGCTGTCCCTGGACTCCAACACCGCTAGTTGGTGCCTGGAAGTGCTGTCCACACAGTCAACACTTGCTGCCGTGTTATTGGGGTTCAGTAACGTCAGCTGCTCCCCTGCTGTGTGTGCTGCAATACCTCCTATCTGCTCCTCCTTCTGTCCCTGGGCTCCAACACCGCTAGTTGTTGCCTGGAAGTGCTGTCCGCACAGTCAACAGTCGCTCCTCTGTTATTGGGGTTCAGTAACGTCAGCTGTTCCCCAGCTGTGTGTGGGGCAATCCCTCCTCTCTCCTCCACCTCCTCCTCCTTCTGTCCCTGGGCTCCAACACAGCTAGTTGTTGCCTGGAAGTGCTGTCCGCACAGTCAACAGTCGCTCCTCTGTTATTGGGGTTCAGTAACGTCAGCTGTTCCCCAGCTGTGTGTGTGGCAATCCCTCCTCTCTCCTCCACCTCCTCCTCCTTCTGTCCCTGGGCTCCAACACCGCTAGTTGTTGCCTGGAAGTGCTGTCCGCACAGTCAACAGTCGCTCCTCTGTTATTGGGGTTCAGTAACGTCAGCTGTTCCCCAGCTGTGTGTGTGGCAATCCCTCCTCTCTCCTCCACCTCCTTCTGTCCCTTGGCTCCAACACCGCTGGTTGTTGTCCGGAAGTGCTGTCCGCACAGAGCCAAACACCTCACCAATGTGTTAGTGGGGTTCAGTAATGCCTGCTGCTCCCCTGCTGTGTATACGGCAACGTGTCATGCGACCGCCACGCAGGCACAACAACTTAAATTTAAGGGAACCTGTACCCCCCCAGGCGTTTGTTACTGAAAGAGCCACCTTGTGCAGCAGTAATGATGCAAAAGGAAAAAGTGCCCCTTTTCGTGGTGCTCCTTGCACATGCTGAACCTAACACTTATGAAATGTGTCCCCTCACACCGTTAAACCGTCCGGTAGGTGGAACTTTCATTTGTCATGTGACGCAGCACAGTCGTCATTCTTACCCCCTTGGCGCCGTGCTCTGCCTCCTCAGCGTTGTTTGAATCTGTCCCGGAGCCTGCGCTGTTATGTTAGCCCTTGGCCATGCACACTTAGCGCTGCCCGTCTTCTGACATTATTTGGTGTCAGGCTGGCTGCGCCTGTGCGGCCGCGCTGGACGAGATCCCGCCTCATAGTGTCTTCTGATTTAATCCCACTGCGGGCCTGTGATCCATGGACATGCGCAGTGCATATCTTAACCTCCGCCTCTCACTCATCTCCCTACGCCATATTCAGACCGTGCGCCGTCAGCTGATCCCTAATAGCATGCCACGGCCGTGACGCCGCACAGTCTGAAGAAGCCGTAGGGAGGGGAGTGAGAGGCGAGGATATGCACTGCTCATGCCCATGGATCACAGGTCCGCAGAGTGATTACATTAGATGACACAGCGAGGCGGGATCTTGGCCAGCGCGGCCACACAGGCGCAGCCACCCTGACACCAAATGATGTCAGAAGACGGGCAGCGCAAAATGTTTGCATGGCCAAGGGCTAACATAACAGCGCAGGCTCCGGGACAGATTCAAACAACGCTGAGGAGGCGGCGCACAGCGCCAAGGGGGTAAGAATGACGGCTGTGCTGCGTCACATGACAAATGAAAGTTCTACCTACCGGACGGTTTAACGATGTGAGGGGACACATATCATAAGTGTCAAGTTCAGCGTTTGCAAGGACCATAATTAAAAGAGCTAAGTTTAGCTTTTTCAGCATTAGTGCTGTACAAGATGGCTCCTTCAGCTACAAACGCCTTGGGGGGGGGGTTAAAGGTTCCCTTTCAACTTGCTCCAGTGCAGGCTTCGGCCTACACTCTGCTCTTCCTGCTGACCCTGGGCTCTAACACCGCCAGTTTGCGCCTGAAAGTGCTAGCTGCACAGAGAAAAACACCCACCAATGTGTCAGTGGGGTTCAGCTGTTCCCCTGCTGTGTAGCTGGCAACGTGTCCTGCAAACGCCACGCAGACACAAAGCTGCCTCCAGTGCAGGCTTCGGCCTACACTCTGCTCCCTCTGCTCCTCCTGCTGACCCCGGGCTCTAACACCGCCAGTTGGTGCCCCGAAGTGCTGGCTGCACAGAGAAAAACACCCGCCACTCTGTCAGTGGGGTTCAGCACCGCCAGCTGTTCCCCTGCTGTGTAGCCGGCAACATGTCCTGCAAAAGCCACGCAGACACAAAGCTGCCGCCAGTGCAGGCTTCGGCCTACACTCTGCTCCCTCTCCTCCTGCTGACCCTGGGCTCTAACACCGCCAGTTGGTGCCCGGTAGTGCTAGCTGCACAGAGAAAAACACCAGCCAATGTGTCAGTGGGGTTCAGCAATGTCAGCTGTTCCCCTGCTGTGTAGCCGGCATCGTGTCCTGCAAAAGCCACACAGACACAAGAACTGAAATTGAAGGGAACCTGTCCCCCCCCAGGCGTTTGTATGTATTACAGCCACCTTGTACAGCAGTAATGCTGCATTTGTACAAGGTAGCTCACTAAGTTATTCTCCTTGCACACGCCGAACGTAACACGTCTAAAATGTGTCCCCTGAGACCATTAAACCGTCCCTGAGGTGTGACTTTCCTTTGTAATGACACGCTGCAACCCCCTTGGTAGCGCTGCCCGTCTTCTGACATCATTGTTTGGCTGGCTGCGCCTCTGCGGCCGCCCTGCCCGACACAACGCCCCTCGGTGTCTTATTTATTGGGACTGCGAGGGTGTGATTGACGGGCATGAGCAGTGCATATCTTCGCCTGTTGTCACTCAGCTCCTTCCGCCTTCTTCAGACTGTACGGCTTCATGGCCGTGGCATGCGATAAGGGATCAGCTGACGCCGCACAGTCTGTAGCAGGTGTAAGGACCCGAGCGAGAGGCGAACATATGTACTGCGCAAGGCCATGAATCCCAGCACCGCAGTGTGAAACACTGTAAAGGCACTGCGGGGCTGGGATTCATGGTCATCGCGAACCGCACCGGCCGACATTAAATGATATCAGAAGACGGGCAGCGCTAACAGCGCAAGGCCAAGGGACAACACGACAGCGCAGACTCCTGTACAGCAAATAACGATGCTCAGGAGGCCGCGCCCAGCACCAAGGTGGGATTCTTGACATCTGTGCTGCGTCTCATTAAGAAGGAAACTCCCGCCTCCAAGACAGTTTTGATTGTTTAAGGGGCTAAATGTCATACGTGTTTCATTCAGCGTGTGCAAGGAACAGAATTTAAAAGAGCAATCTTTGACTTGTGCAGCATTACTGCTGCCCAAGGTGTGGCTCTTCTAGTTTGTAACCCCTGAGGGGGGGTTAAAGGTTACCTTTAAAATTGGTTCAATTAGGCTTCGGCCTACACTCTGCTCCTCCCGCAGAGCCTGTGCTCTAACACCGCCAGTTGGTGCCCGGAAGTGCTGGCTGCACAGAGCAAAACACCCGCCACTCTGTCAGTGGGGTTCAGCACCGCCAGCTGTTCCCCTGCTGTGTAGCCGGCAACGTGTCCTGCAACAGCCACGCAGACACAAAGCTGCCTCCAGTGCAGGCTTCGGCCTACACTCTGCTCCCTCTGCTCCTCCTGCTGACCCCGGGCTCTAACACCGCCAGTTGGTGTCCCGAAGTGCTGGCTGCACAGAGAAAAACACCCGCCACTCTGTCAGTGGGGTTCAGCACCGCCAGCTGTTCCCCTGCTGTGTAGCCGGCAACATGTCCTGCAAAAGCCACGCAGACACAAAGCTGCCGCCAGTGCAAGCTTCGGCCTACACTCTGCTCCCTCTCCTCCTGCTGACCCTGGGCTCTAACACCGCCAGTTGGTGCCCGGTAGTGCTAGCTGCACAGAGAAAAACACCAGCCAATATGTCAGTGGGGTTCAGCAATGCCAGCTGTTCCCCTGCTGTGTAGCCGGCATCGTGTCCTGCAAAAGCCACGCAGACACAAGTACTGAAATTGAAGGGAACCTGTCCCCCCCCAGGCGTTTGTATGTATAACAGCCACCTTGTACAGCAGTAATGCTCCATTTGTACAAGGTAGCTCACTAAGTTATTCTCCTTGCACACGCCAAACGTAACACGTCTAAAATGTGTTCCCTGAGACCATTAAACCGTCCCTGAGGTGTGACTTTCCTTTGTAATGACACGCTGCAACCCCCTTGGTAGCGCTGCCCGTCTTCTGACATCATTGTTTGGCTGGCTGCGCCTCTGCGGCCGCCCTGCCCGACACAACGCCCCTTGGTGTCTTATTTATTTGGACTGCGAGGGTGTGATTGACGGGCATGAGCAGTGCATATCTTTGCCTGTTGTCACTCAGCTCCTTCCGCCTTCTTCAGACTGTACGGCTTCATGGCCGTGGCATGTGATAAGGGATCAGCTGACGCCGCACAGTCTGTAGCAGGTGTAAGGACCCGAGCGAGAGGCAAACATATGTACTGCGCAAGGCCATGAATCCCAGCCCCGCAGTGTGAAACACTGTAAAGGCACTGCGGGGCTGGGATTCATGGTCATCGCGAACCGCAGCGGCCTACATTAAATGATGTCAGAAGACGGGCAGCGCTAACAGCGCAAGGCCAAGGGATAACACAGTGCAGATTCCTGTACAGCAAATAAGGACGCTCAGGAGGCCGCGCCCAGCACCAAGGTGGGATTCTTGACATCTGTGCTGCGTCTCATTAAGAAGGAAACTCCCGCCTCCAAGACAGTTTTGATTGTTTAAGGGGCTAAATGTCATACGTGTTTCATTCAGCGTGTGCAAGGAACAGAATTTAAAAGAGCAACCTTTGACTTGTGCAGCATTACTGCTGCCCAAGGTGTGGCTCTTCTAGTTTGTAACCCCTGAGGGGGGGTTAAAGGTTACCTTTAAAATTGGTTCAATTAGGCTTCGGCCTACACTCTGCTCCTCCCGCAGAGCCTGTGCTCTAACACCGCCAGTTGGTGCCCGGAAGTGCTGGCTGCACAGAGCAAAACACCCGCCACTCTGTCAGTGGGGTTCAGCACCGCCAGCTGTTCCCCTGCTGTGTAGCCGGCAACGTGTCCTGCAACAGCCACGCAGACACAACAGACCTACAAATGCCTCCAGTGCAGGCTTCGGCCTACACTCTGCTCCCCCTGCTGACCCTTTGCTCCAACACCACTAGTTGGGGCTCTAGGAAGACAAGCTTGAATAGGTCCCCATCCTGGTCCCAGCACCGTCAGCTGGTTCCGGGCAGAGCCTTTGGCTTAGGTGCCTCCATCTGGGTATCCGAGTTCCAAGAACGTCAGGTGGTCCTTGGTAGTGCTTTCAGGCACGGGTACCTCCTGCTTAGTAACCGGGTTCCAGTAACGTCAGCTGGTCCTCGGTAGTTCCATTGGCTTTTGGACCTTCGGCTACCCATCCGGGTTCCTGTACCGTCAGCTGGTTCTCGGCAGTGTCTTTTGCTCTTGTACCTTCTGCTCCCCATCCTGGTTCCAGTACCGTCAGCTGGATCCGGGCAGAGCCTTTGGCTTAGGTGCCTCCCTCTGGGTATCCGAGTTCCACCAACGTCAGGTGGTCCTTGGTAGTGCTTTCAGGCACAGGTACCTCCTGCTTAGTAACCGGGTTCCAGTAACGTCAGCTGGTCCTCGGTAGTTCCATTGGCTCTTGGACCTTCGGGTAGCCATCCGAGTTCCAGTTCCATCAGCTGTTTCTCGGCATTTTCTCAGCCTTCTTGTACCTTCTGCTACATTTCCAAGTTCAAGACCCTAAAGACGATGACCCGGAAGACTACCCCTAAGATGACGACGACACCAGAGACGACAACCACTGAGATGACGACGACCCTGGAGACGATGACCCTGAAGACCACCCCGATGACGACGACCCTGGAGACGATGACCCTGAAGACCACCCCGATGACGACGACCCCGGAGACGACAACCACCGTGATGACGACGACCCTGGAGATGATGACTCTGAAGACCACCCCGATGACGACGACCCCGGAGACGACGACCCTGGAGACGACGACCCTGGAGACGACGACGACCTGGAAGACCGAGAAGCAGAAGAACAAGAGGCTGCAGAACAAAGAGCAGAAAAACATTAAGCATAAGACTAAATATCAGAGCAAAAGATATTATCTAAATTATAAGCAGAAGAAGACTCAGCAGTGTATGGGGGTGAGTCCGTTCCTCCTCGTGGTGCCCCTGGATAAAGCCTGATGCTGCAGGCCAAACTGAACGCGGACAAATCTAACTGTTTTGTGACAGGCAGAACGGAAGGTGTAATCTTCAAACTTTTATAGATAACAACTACAAGAATGCCTGTCACAAATAAGAATATGATGAAGAAGTTGAATATGAAGAAGAATAATAGTTAAATAAAATAATATGAACAATGTAGCAAAAAAAATTATAGGTAGAAGATGAAGAAGAAGATGAATAAGGTGAAGAAGAAGTTGATGTCAAAGATGCTGATGATGATGAAGAAGAAAGTGTGGGAGAAGTAAAAAAGAGGGTGAAGGGCGTGGAAGTAGTGAAACATCAATATCTGACAAAATAAAAAAAATCTTAACATAGTCAATATCTTTGTAACTCCGAACGTCTTTAAAAAAAATTAAAATTCCTGCTATTCTATTTGATTGGGCTAAACCTCTATGCCTTTAATGTCTCCGCCACCTCCCCCAATACATCCTACATTATTCTTATTTGTTTTCCTTCATATAGAATGAACCTACAAGGAAAGAAAGGGTTTATTTTAATTCTGATATTTTTGTCTCATTGACTTGCATTGGGATCGGGTATTGGAATCGGCGAGATCCGATACTTTGCCGGTATCGGCCGATTCTTTCCGATACCGATACTTTCCGATATCGGAAGGTATCGCTCAACACTAGTTAGATATGCTTTTTGGTAAATTCGCATTATTTTTACTCCGCCACAAATATACCCTTTTAGATTTATAATCATTGGAATCTCTGGTATATTTTAGCATTTGTGTCTCCTGAATTTTCTTTACCACAGTGTCCATAGATTTATCCAGATTGATTCCAAACTGATTAATTTTATCAGTAGAGCATCCTGCCCGAACTTCAGCTTGTAAGTTATCAATGACACTGTCCAGTTCATTGATCTTGGTGGTATTCAGGTCAATCAAAAGCTGCATAAGTGCACCAGAGCAATTATTGCATATCTCCTCCCACTTGGCAATGAATCCCAAATCTTCAACCGGGAATGATGGAATAACCCTGACTCTCAATCCTCTCGGAATCATCTTATTACTTATGTATCTTTCCAGGAACATTTTATTCCACCACAGTCTGCCTAATATATGGCATTTGGTTTTTGGTATCTTTTAAAGCCTAACTCTTATTACTTGGGTGTTTGCGCCGCTCTGTTTTTCTACTGCAGCTTGCAGGTGATTGCCGATTTTAGCTTTTGTTGTCATTTAAGACTTGTTGTAACTTTAATAAAATTTATATCTGTTCATAATTTTTGGACTAGTACACTATTTTCTTTGTGGTTTACACTATTTCTGAAAGTAGTTTCTTTGCAGCAGTCTTCGCCGACTGGTTCCTCACTGGGAAAGCTTCTGGCCATCCTGAGAACACATCTACGATCACAAGGGCATATTCAAATCCTCCACTTGGCGACATCTGGATGTGGTCTATCTGGATCCTCTGGAAGGGCTACAGTGGTCTGGCAAGATAATGTGGGGGAACTTTCTCCACTCATCCATGGTTGCATTTGCTGCAGTTCAAACAGCTGCTTGTGAATTTGGCTGTTAGGGTGGAAATCCCTGGAGCGAACCAGTAAGCACCGATCAGATCATTCATCTGTGTCTTCGATCGGTGTGTGGGCCCATGTGCCCACTGAACCACCATAGGGTACATGCTTCAAGGTAGACAGGGTGTTACATCTATACTCACCCCTGTCGGCGCCTCTGTCACCGCTGCGTCCCTCTCTTCAGCCGGCGCTCCCTCGTCACTCCCGGCTCCTTCCTGGTCCGGGTCCCGGCGTGTGTCTCGGCGTGCGCGTCGGCGCGCCTCCCCACTGCTGCCTGTCACGCGCCCAGTCTCCTCCCATCTTCTCCTTAGGGACCGGGCGCGCGCACACTCCCTCCCTTTATCCCTGGCTGCGACCTGACCCGGCAGGGTTACCTGGCCAATGGGAGGCAGTCACTTAGTATTTCAGGCCGCCCTTCCTTTGTGAAGGTGCCTGATTGTTTAGTTAATCTTACCAGAGGTTCTCTGTGTCTTTGGCTCTGCACTCAGGTCCATTACTAGCCCGTCTAGTCCTGTTCCCTGCCTTCCTGCTCTGTTCTCCGTTCCTCTCCTCCCTAGTAGTTCCCCAGTCACTACCGTCTCCTTGGTTCTCCCTCCACCTTCTCCTTTTGTCCTCTCCTTTGTTTATTTTCCCTTCCTGAGCCGATCCCTGGTCCTGGCATCCGTAGTACTAGTTACCTTCGAGCCTGCTCCCTAACTATCCCTGTATAGGGGTTGTCCAATCTGGTTTGCTCGCTCGAGGGAGGTTCGGTATTATGGACCAGTGGGTCCACTCTTGTCTTCTGCACCTGCGTGACAGTACAATCAGGCCATGGATCCCGCCGGGGCCGCAGCTCAGAAGGAGTTGGTCTTTCTTCGTGAGAATCAGACCCGCATTATGTCTTTTATGAAGACAATGGACTCCCGTTTGTCTACTTTACAGGCCGCGGATCCTAGTAACGCTTCCCAGTTGGCGGGCCTCCAGCAAGAGTTGGTCCAACAACGGGACACCCAAGCTCATATTTTGTCTTACATGGCCTCAGTTGATGATCGTTTGCTCGCTTTGCAAACCTCCTCGCGCACCCCTGATCCTTTGCCAGTTTCTTCTCCACGTTTGGCCAAACCTCCTCGCTATGGCGGAGATCCCAAGCTCTGTCGAGGTTTCCTCAATCAATGTCGCCTACATTTTGAGTTGCTGCCTCAGCTGTACCCTACCGATCGGGCCAAAGTGGCTTTTATCGTGTCCCACTTAGAAGGAGAGGCCCTATCTTGGGTAAATCCTCTTTGGGAGCGAGACGATCCGGTGGTGTCTAGTTTAGCCATCTTTTTGGACACCTTCCGGAGGGTCTTTGATGAACCTGGTCGTCTCGCTTCTACTAACGAGTCACTCTTTAATTTACAGCAGGGTTCTCTCACTGTCGGGCAATACGCCATCCGGTTCCGCACATTGTCGTCCGAACTTGGGTGGAACAACGAGGCATTGGTAGGGGCTTTTTGGAGAGGATTGTCCGGCAAGATTAAAGATGAACTTGCTGGCCGAGATACTCCTACTACATTGGAGGATCTCATCTCTCTTGCTACGCGTATAGATTTACGCTTTCAGGAGCGCTCTCGTGAGGCTACTAGGGAGAGGAGACCCATTAGGCCATCTTCTTCTTCTGTCTCTAGACCACCTAGTCCTTGGCCCTCTAGTTCAACCCCTGGTTCCATCCCGGAACCTATGCAAGTTGACCGGGTGAGGTTGGCTGAACGCCGTCGTAAAGAGAGGTTGGCACAGGGCTTGTGTTTATACTGTGGTGGAGCGTCGCATTTTCTTCGTTCCTGTCCTGAGAGGCCGGGAAACGCCTCCACCTAGGTCAGGTAGGAGAGGCCTCCTTAGGTGTATCTGTTTCCTCTCCACCCCTTACTTTTTCTGTTTTGATTATCCAAGGTCAGACTCGTGGTTCGGAGGTTGCTTACGTGGATTCGGGTGCGGCAGGCAACTTCATTCGCCTAGCGGAGGTGAAGAAGTATCAGATTCCCGTGATCTCCCTGGAACAGCCTCGTATGATAGCCTCTGTAGATGGAAGACTTTTACAAGAGACTGTCGTCATGGTCACCGAGGAACTTGTTCTTCAAGTAGGAGCCTTACATCAAGAGAAAATAGCCTTTTACGTCTTGCCCCACTTGTCTCATGCCTTACTCCTCGGCCTTCCATGGCTTCAGACACACGAACCCGTTTTGGACTGGCGCACCGGCGAGGTCCTCCAGTGGGGACATCCATGTCAACAGAGATGCTTAGGTTCCGTTCGTCCGATTATTTCCTCTCAAACTTCTTCTGGACCGGCTGGTCTGCCTTCCGCCTATTGGTCCTTTGCGGATGTGTTTGATAAAAAGGAGGCTGAATCTTTACCCCCTCACCGTCCCTACGACTGTCCAGTGGAACTACGACCAGGGTCCACCCCGCCAAGAGGTCGAATCTACCCACTCTCTCCAGCCGAGACGTCTGCCATGTCCGAATATATCCGTGAGAATCTCGCTAACGGGTTTATACGTAAATCCTCTTCTCCCGCAGGTGCTGGCTTCTTCTTCGTAAAAAAGAAGGACGGTTCTCTCCGGCCGTGCATTGATTACCGGGGTCTGAATGAGATTACCATTAAGAATAAGTATCCTCTTCCACTCATCCCTGAGCTCTTTGACCGTCCACGAGGGGCCCGTGTATTTTCTAAACTAGATTTACGTGGAGCCTATAATCTCATTCGAATCCGACCTGGTGACGAATGGAAGACCGCATTTAATACCCGGGATGGCCATTACGAGTACCTCGTCATGCCGTTTGGACTGTGTAATGCACCTGCGGTTTTTCAAGAATTTGTCAACGACATCTTCCGGGACATGCTCTACTCCTGCGTTGTGGTCTATCTGGACGATATCCTCGTTTTCTCTCCTGATTTATCCTCCCACCGGAGAAGTGTTCGTCTGGTGCTGCAACGTCTACGGGAGAACCGGCTATACGCTAAGATGGAGAAGTGTCTCTTTGAGCAAGCCTCATTACCCTTCCTAGGGTATATCGTTTCTGAAGCAGGCTTGGAAATGGATCCAGAAAAACTTTCGGCAATTAGCCAGTGGCCTCGGCCAATCGGAGTAAAAGCGATCCAACGCTTCCTCGGGTTTGCCAACTACTATCGTCAGTTTATTCCGCATTTTTCATCTGTGACCAAACCTATCTCAAGCCTTACACGGAGGGGACTCAGTGCTGCAACCTGGTCTCCAGAGGCTGAGGATGCTTTCCTAACTCTTAAACGGTCTTTTGCAGCCGCACCTGTTTTACATCGACCCGAGGCAAACAAACCATTTGTTCTGGAAGTGGACGCATCTTCCATTGGTGCAGGTGCAGTCCTGTCCCAAAGATCCTCTACTGGGCGATTGGCTACCTGCGGATTCTTTTCTAAGGCTTTTTCTTCTGCGGAGTGTAACTATTCCATCGGAGACCGGGAATTGCTTGCCATTAAAATGGCCTTGGAGGAGTGGCGTTACTTACTGGAGGGGGCTGTCCATCCTTTTACTATCTTCACGGACCATAAGAACCTTTCCTACCTTCAGTCGGCTCAGAGGCTAAACCCCCGGCAGGCCAGGTGGTCCCTATTCTTTGCCCGCTTCGATTTCAAGTTGCACTTTCGTCCTGGTCTGAAGAATGTCAAAGCCGATGCCTTATCCCGGTCACTTCAACCTTCTGATTTGGAGGAGAGTCCTTCACACATAATTGATCCATCCAAGGTTATTTCTGTGGCTCCCATAGATCTGATTACTCCACCTCCGGGCAAGACCTTCGTACCTGAGATTCATAGGCGGACAATTCTACGTTGGGGACATTCCTCCAAGATCTCTGGTCATGTCGGCATTAAGAAGACTGTGGATCTCATTTCTCGCTTCTATTGGTGGCCATCTATCCGTAAGGATGTGATCGATTTCACTGCTTCGTGTTCTTCTTGTGCTAAGATCAAAGTTCCCAGGCGTTTACCGTCTGGACTTCTACTCCCATTACCGATTCCATCTCTCCCTTGGCAACATGTCGCTTTGGCTTTCATCACGGATCTGCCTCGCTCCTCCGGATATTCTACCGTTCTGGTTGTAGTGGACCGCTTTTCTAAGATGGCGCACTTTGTTCCGCTGCTGGGCCTGCCTTCTGCTCCCGAATTAGCTAAGCTCTTTGTTCAGCACGTCTTCCGACTTCACGGTTTCCCCCTACATATTGTCTCGGATCGCGGGGTTCAATTTACATCTCGTTTCTGGAGGGCTCTGTGTGGTCTCTTGGAAGTTAAGTTAGACTTCTCCTCTGCATACCATCCACAAACCAACGGTCAAGTAGAACGAGTAAATCAAGTGCTGTCTTCTTATCTGCGTCACTTCACCAACTCTCTTCAAGATAACTGGTCTGGACTTCTTCCGTGGGCTGAGTTTGCCTATAATAACCATCCTAATGAATCTTCTGGCAAATCTCCATTTTTTGTTGTTTACGGCATGCATCCCAACATTCCTTTACCGATTTCTCCCTCATCCGGAGTTCCGGCAGCTGATTCTGAAGTCTTAGAATTTTCCAGAGTATGGCTTGAGACTAAAGAGGCACTTGGAAGAGCCAGTGAACGCATGAAAAGACATGCCGACAAGAGGCGCC
The DNA here is from genome assembly GCF_051348905.1 of Ranitomeya variabilis. Taxonomy (NCBI): domain Eukaryota; kingdom Metazoa; phylum Chordata; class Amphibia; order Anura; family Dendrobatidae; genus Ranitomeya; species Ranitomeya variabilis. Next base: position 853,659,564 of record NC_135232.1, read on the forward strand.
TTGATGCTCCAACTTATCTTCCGGGCGAAAGGGTTTGGCTTTCTTCCAAATACATCAGACTGAAGATACCTTCCTACAAGTTGGGTCCTCGTTACATTGGTCCTTTTGAAGTCCTCCGCCGCATCAACGATGTGTCCTACAAGCTGAGGTTGCCTGCTTCGCTCCGCATTCCCAACGCCTTCCACGTTTCTCTCCTAAAACCAGTCGTTCTTAATCGTTTCCATCCTACCTATGACTCTTCTCCTCTTCCGGTCTGTGCAGATAATGTTTTTGAGGTAAAAGATATTTTAGCCTCCAAAAAGGTCAGGAACAAGACCTTTTTCTTAATCGATTGGAAAGGGTTTGGTCCCGAGGAGAGATCTTGGGAACCTCAGGAGAACATTAATGCACCTCAAATTCTTAAGAGATTTCTGTCCAAGAGGGGTAGGGGAGGTTCTAAGAGAGGGGGTAATGTTACATCTATACTCACCCCTGTCGGCGCCTCTGTCACCGCTGCGTCCCTCTCTTCAGCCGGCGCTCCCTCGTCACTCCCGGCTCCTTCCTGGTCCGGGTCCCGGCGTGTGTCTCGGCGTGCGCGTCGGCGCGCCTCCCCACTGCTGCCTGTCACGCGCCCAGTCTCCTCCCATCTTCTCCTTAGGGACCGGGAGCGCGCACACTCCCTCCCTTTATCCCTGGCTGCGACCTGACCTGGCAGGGTTACCTGGCCAATGGGAGGCAGTCACTTAGTATTTCAGGCCGCCCTTCCTTTGTGAAGGCGCCTGATTGTTTAGTTAATCTTACCAGAGGTTCTCTGTGTCTTTGGCTCTGCACTCAGGTCCATTACTAGCCCGTCTAGTCCTGTTCCCTGCCTTCCTGCTCTATTCTCCGTTCCTCTCCTCCCTAGTAGTTCCCCAGTCACTACCGTCTCCTTGGTTCTCCCTCCACCTTCTCCTTTTGTCCTCTCCTTTGTTTATTTTCCCTTCCTGAGCCGATCCCTGGTCCTGGCATCCGTAGTACTAGTTACCTTCGAGCCTGCTCCCTAACTATCCCTGTATAGGGGTTGTCCAATCTGGTTTGCTCGCTCGAGGGAGGTTCGGTATTACGGACCAGTGGGTCCACTCTTGTCTTCTGCACCTGCGTGACACAGGGTTTGGAGTCCATTGCGTATACCCTTCCTTCTTCATGTGTTGCTCCCTTCCACATCCAGTTCTCCTCCTCCTTTGGAGCTTGGTCCTGCAGCTTCTTGAACAGATCTCAGGACGTCATGTTGTCAGGTTTCTTGTCAGGTGAAGTGTGTGTTAACTGAAATGTGAAAGTAATTGTCATCTTTACTATTTCTCCATTGTGTGTGCGGCTAACCACCTCATTGATCTTATTTTGCTTCTTTGGCAAGAAAACAACAGATCCATCAATACCACGTGCTTTTAATATTAAATCATCATGCTGGTAAAGTAGAGGTGAGATCTACATAACATCTGTGGACTGTAGTCAACATGACACTGTGACAAGACCCACTGGGGTCTAGCTACCAATTTGACATAGTTGTGCACAGCTGAAAAGAGTTGCAAGAAAAAAAGATTTTGATTCAATAACATGTTGGATGGATTGTCTAGTGTAAACACCCATATAGTAGAAGTCACATCTATGACCACCACTCTCTCCAATTGACACCTCTTGAAATACAGCCGAAATGTCAAAATCTCTAGCTTCTGTTCTTGAAACTGCTAGAGCTCCTTTTTTATGTCCTCTTCCAACAAGATCAGAATTAGTAGGTGATGGATTGTCAGAATCCGGCCCAGGAACGCAAGGCTTCAGTAGTTGCAAGTCTTGGCCCCGTGCTCTTCCATGTGCTTTTACTCTGGCTCTTCTAGTCGTAATTTCATCTAGAAGATTTTGCCTTCATAATCCAGTGACAGAGTACAACACCGCCCAAGCATTCACCCTCTGCTCCTCAGACTTTCTATTTGCTCAGTGACTGCTTCTAGGCAGAAGATGATGATGGTGGTAGTAATTGGTGCATTTAAGACACAATCCTGAAGCAACCATAACAACTTGAAACAGAATTATTTTTACCGACATACCACACTGTAATGTAATATGTGGCCTGTGTTTTTATTTTGTCCCCAAAAATAGTATATAGAAATAGGGTCACAGAGAGTAAATACAGTGGAATGTACCCCTGAAATGACACAATTTGTGGGCCACAAGTAGCTCAGCCGCCTGACAGCGATACCAGAACGTTCAATATGTGGCCAGTATTTTTTTATTTTTTTACCCCAAAATAGTGTTTTGAGCTAGGGTAACACACAGCAAAAAAAGGTGAATGGAAGCCTCAAAAGCATACTTTGTAGCCCATAGATAGATGAGGCGTGTCACAGAGATACCAGACTGTTCAATATGTGGCCGGTATTTTTTTTATTTTTTACCACAAAATAGTGTATACTAGACTTATGGTAGCAGACAGCAAAAAAATGGAATGTAGGCCTGAAAAGCAACTATTTGTAAAGCACAGATAGACCAGGCGTCTGACAGAGATAACAGACTGTTCATTACGTGGCCTGCATTTTTTTATTTTTCACCCCAAAATAATGTATAGACCTAGGACAGAAGACAGCCTAAAAAGTGGAATGTAGGCCTGAAGAGCAACTATTTGTAGAGCACAGACACACCAGGACTCTGGCGGAGATATCACACTCTTCAATATGTGGCCTGGAGGGTTTTTTGTTTTTTTTTTACCCCAAAATTTTGTATAAACCTAGGGTAGCTGGCAGCCAAAAAGGTGGGATGTAGGCCTGAAAAGCAACCATTTGTAGAGCACATATAGACCAGGAGTGTGACGAAGATATCACACTCTTCAATATGTAGCCTGTATTTTTTTATTTTATAACCCAAAATAGTGCACAGAACTAGGGTAACAGAAAGCAAAGACAGTGGAATGTAGGCCTAAATTGCCACAATTTGTATGTCACAAATAGATCAGGCATCTGACAGCGATACCAGACTGTTCAATACATGGCCTTTTTTAATTTTTTTTACCCCAAAATAGTGTATAGATCTAGGGTAGCAGCCAGCAAAAAAAGTGGAATGTAGGCCTGAAAAGCAGCTATTTGTACAGCACAGATAGACCATGCATCTGACAGAGATAACAGACTGTTCAATATGTGGCCTGTATTTTTTTATTTTTTTACCCCAAAATAGTGTATATATCTAGGGTAGCAGGCAGCCAGAAAAGTGGAATGTAGGCCTGAAAAGCAACTATTTGTAGAGCACAGATAGACTAGGAGTCTGATGGAGATAACATACTGTTCAATACGTGGCCTGTATTTTTTACCCCAAAATAGTGTATAGACCTAGGGTAGCAGACAGCTAAAAAACTGGAATGTAGGCCTAAAAAGCATGAAAAGCAACTATTTGTAGAGCACAGATAGGCCAGGAGTCTGACGGAGATATCACACTCTTCAATATGTGGCCTGGAGTTTTTTATTTTTTTTACTCCTAAATACTGGATAGACCTAGGGCAGCGGAGAGCCAAAAAGTGGAATGTAGGCCTGAAAAACAACTATTTGTAGAGCACAGATGGACCACGAGTGTGACGAACATATCACACTCTTCAACATGTGGCTTGTATTTTTTTATTTTATACCCCAAAATAGTGTACAGAACTAGGGTAACAGACAGCAAAGATAGTGGAATGTAGGCCTGAATTGCCACAATTTGTAGGCCACAAATAGATCAGGCGTCTGACAGCGATACCAGACTGTTCAATACGTGGCCTGTATTTTTTTATTTTTTACCCCAAATTAGTGTATAGACCTAGGGTAGCAGACAGCAAACAAAGTGGAATGTAGGCCTGAAAAGCAACTATTTGTAGAGCACAGATAGGCCAGGAGTCTGACGGAGATATCATACTCTTCAATATGTGGCCTGGAGTTTTTTATTTTTTTTACTCCTAAATACTGGATAGACCTAGGGCAGCGGAGAGCCAAAAAGTGGAATGTAGGCCTGAAAAACAACTATTTGTAGAGCACAGATGGACCACGAGTGTGACGAACATATCACACTCTTCAACATGTGGCTTGTATTTTTTTATTTTATACCCCAAAATAGTGTATAGAACTAGGGTAACAGACAGCAAAGATAGTGGAATGTAGGCCTGAATTGCCACAATTTGTAGGCCACAAATAGATCAGGCGTCTGACAGCGATACCAGACTGTTCAATACGTGGCCTGTATTTTTTTATTTTTTACCCCAAATTAGTGTATAGACCTAGGGTAGCAGACAGCAAACAAAGTGGAATGTAGGCCTGAAAAGCAACTATTTGTAGAGCACAGATAGACCAGGCATCTGATGGAGATAACATACTGTTCAATATGTGGCCTGTATTTTTTTTACCCCAAAATAGTGTATAGACCTAGGGTAGCAGACTGCAAAAAAAGTGGAATGTATGCCTGAAAAGCAACTATTTTTAGAGCACAGATAGACCAGGCATCTGACGGAGATAACAGACTGTTCAATACGTGGCCTGTATTTTTTTATTTTTTACCCCAAAATATTGCATAGACCTAGGGTAGCAGACTGCCAAAAAAGTGGAATGTAGGCCTGAAAAGCAACTATCTGTAAAGCACAGATAGACCAGGCGTCTGATGGAGATATCACACTCTTCAATATGTGGCCAGGAGTTTTTTGTTTTTTTTACCCCAAAATAGTGTATAGACCTAGCGTAGCAGACAGCCAAAAAAGTGGAATGTAGGCCTGAAAAGCAACTACTCGTAGAGCACAGATAGACCAGGCGTCTGACAGAGATAGAACACTGTTAAATGTGTGGCCTGGACTTTTTTGGGCCCACCAAAATTGTGTCAATAAGTAGGCTATGACACACAAAAAAAATGTTGGAGTACTAAAATTGTAAAATATTTAGCGCAATGATATGCAATGCGTGTGGCGTACAAAACACAGTGATAAATATAAGAACTGTAGCTATATATTTTTTGGACAGATAAAGATTTTTTTGGTCAGCATAATGGTGTCCAAAAATGTTGTAATATTCAAGGATATGGAGCGCACTCAGCCAACTACGTGGTGCAGGCTGTACTTGGGAAAACCCAAAGTAGTCCAATAAACAAGAAAACAGCCTCAGGTTACATCTTGCAAAGGGTGATGTATTTATTCACATGTGTTAAAACATAAATATATATACACACACAGCAGGATAAGAAACGGAGTAACGTTTCTACCCTATTTCTGGTCTTTCTCAAACTGTGTTACTGATAGTGGACGAAATGAAGTTTGGTCCCTTTAAGGGCTCCTCCTGGCGTAGTGCTGGGGTATCCTGCTTCTTTAAGGTGTGACAGAAACTGAGTGAGGGCTTACTTTTGTGGGTTGAGTTGAAGCTTTTATTAGTAGCATTTTGGGTTACAAAACATTTTGGATCAGTTCACATTTATCCTGTGCACTACACTGAACACTTACATTGGGGTTTCCATCTAAATCTCTGAAACACATTATTCAGATGAAACCCACAATGGATGCAATCACTATAATAAGGCAGCAGAGTTACTCCGGACTGCATTTGGCATCTGTTCAGCGTTGTCTGTCTTTTCAGATATATACAAATTTGTTCCAGACAATGCTTTTGTGCATGTCTTAAACGATGTGTAAAAAGACGGACACCATCGGATCATAACGCACATGGACTCTAAAATTCCATCAGCACCTTATAAGAAATGTTCCATTGGGCATTTTGTGTGAATCATGTATTTCAGAGACTTACATGTAAACCCCAATGTAAATGTGCAGCACAGAGCGCAGGATAAATTTGAGCCAAACATTACTGAGATCTTTGGGAGGCAGAATAAAAAAATCAACAGCTGATCAAGAATTGGTTTTATTTGTTTATTTTTTATGCTGTGCACCATGTACAAGTGATATGACAGCTTTATTCTTCGCTTCAGAATGATTACAGCTATACCATATTTATATCTTTTTTTAGGTTTTGCTATCATCACACACTAAAAAAAGTTAAGTTGCATCACCATGTTTTCAGCACTATAATTTGTATATTTTTCTGCTGACAGAGTCAAGGGATGGCATGTTTTTTTCAGAATATAACATTATTTAATCACTTTCTATTCAGATTTTTGTGAGGCAGAATAGGCATAAAAAACAGCAATTTAGGAATTTTTTTTGTTGTTGCTTTGTTATGCCACTCACCGCATAGTTAAAGTGATAAGACAGCTTTATTCTTCAAGCCTCTAAATTGCAGCGACACCACATTTATATCATTTTTCGATGTTTTGCTGATTTCATACAATAAACACAGTGTTATGGAAAAAAAGTTTTTGGTCTTATTCTGACAGCTACAGCTTTTTTTATTTTTCCATTAATGGTGCTGTTTGGGGGCTTGTTTTTTGTGGAACAAGATGCCATTTTTAATGATACCATTCCTATTTACATATAATGTTTTGATCATGTTTTATTCTATGTTTTGTTCGGCTGTATGATGAAAAAAAGTAATTTTTGCTACTTTTTTTTATTTTTTTTAATAATAAATAAAATGTGTTTTTTTTCATTTAATGTTGTTTTAACATAAATATGCGTATTTATTAATGTAATTTTTTTTGCGATTTTTTGGGAAATTGTGTTTGAAACACATTTGTCAATAGGAGTCATTAAAAAACATGTAAAACTTGAACTAGAATGAAATTTGCAAACATTTACTGTAGTTTAGTGATGCCTATGTCTAAAATTAATGTATAATGCTATGTTTCTTTATGAAGAGGTTTTTGTTCCATTTGACAAGTTTTAGAAGAAAAAAATAGTGTTAATTCTTTCTTGGATCTTTGAAAAAGTGATGATCTGTTGAACTGTAGAAAATTAGATGTTTGAAAATGGAGTTGCACTGAAGCTAAGGCCAGAAAGAAAAAACAGTTTAGTTAAAAATGCTTATGGATGCATGAATTTACAATGGTGCTTGAAAGTTTGTGAACCCATGAGTATTTTCCATATTTTGTATAAATTTGGCCTAGAGCTACATTAGATTTTCACACAAGTCCTAAAAGTAGATAAAGACAACAAAATCAAACAAATGAGTCAAAAATATTAAACATTGTCATTTTTTATTGTTAAAAACCAGCTGTGTGTGTGTCTGTGTGTGGCAAATGCATGTGGACCTTTAATATTCACTCACATATAACAGAGGAATGCACCTTGGAGTGGAGGATGGGGAAAAAACAAAATAAGAGGAGGGAAAGGATTTATCACAGTTACAAACCCACGCAACAGTCACAGATAACTCCTCCAAACTCCTCATATAAGCACCAAAAGCACCTCTCCTCCAAGCCATGCAGCATAAGCTAGCTCTGACATGTGTTTGAATCAAGACCCAGATTATACAGGGGATAGGAGTAGTTAACCAAGCTCAGCTGAGAGCTCAAACTGCAAGAGCTTCCAACATGACTGATTAACCCCTCTTCTGCACTATTCTGAAGTGGCCTTCTATGAGCCCTGACCTAAATCATATTGAGCATCTTTGGAAAGAGCTGAAACATGTCAACTGGAAAAGGCAACCTTCAAACACGAGACATCTGGAGCAGTTTGCTCTTGAGGAGTGGGCCAAAATACCTGTCGAGAGGTAGTTTCATTGACAGTTACAGGAATTGTTTGATTGCAGTGATTGCCTCAAAAGGTTGTGTAACAAAATATTAAGTTAAGGGTACCATCATTTCTGTCCATGCCTATTTCATGAGTTTTATTTTTTTTTTTTAATTCTGTGAAAGCATGGTTGAAAAGCAATGTCTGACTTTCATTTGCTCATTTTCATAGATTTTTAATTATTATTACTTTTGTCAGATTCAAGTTATTCCTGTGACCATTGTGGGTTTTTCTGTCATTAAACGAGGAGTACCAACAATTTTGACCACGTGTGTATATTGTAGCGCTCCCATACATTGTGCCCAGCAATTGCTTCTGGTGCTACACAACCGTAGATTAAGTGCCTTCTCTCCATTACCGTAATGCCAAACATGTAGCTGCTTACTGTGGTTTAGCAGGGCAGTAAGGGTCAGAAGGAGGGGGGTGTTTGGATTTTGGAGCACAGAATTCACTGGATTTTATTTATGGTGGTGGGAGTCATGTCATTTTTTCAGAGTCTTTGTTCTATCAGCAACGTGGGAACCCCCTAAAGTTCCAGTGACAGATGATGGACCTGAGTTGGGGCTGGTTTTCTGAAGAATAAATTAGGGTATTTATTGGTAAAATTTTGGGGTACATAACATCTTTTGATCGCTTCCAGTATAAAGCTGAATCACATTCTTGTGTTCTAAGCTGAGCAATTTCGTCATTACCATGTAAATCCCACAAAAAAAGGGATACAGACAAAACCCCTAATGGAACTACCCACCATGCACCGGGGGTATCCATCTTTTTAGGTGTGCACAGATCTGTGGTTGCGCATACTTTTGCGCTAAAAAAGACACCTAAAATAATGGGACACTGCAAGAACACAGACCGTTCCAAAGTGACTCCATCTGCCCCATAAGTGAGTGGTTTTGTACAAAGGTTTGTCTGAATCATGGTTTTGAGAAATGTACACGAAAATGAAGATGTATGTGCTCAGCGGAGAGTGCAGGATAAAAGTGAGCCGAGCCTTATTCCGATTTTTGGGAGGTAGAATGAACAAATAGACAGCAGTACAAGAATAGTTCTTATTTTTATTTTTGCGTGGTTCACTGTGCGATTACATCGATAGCAGATTTATACAGCTGTAACTTTTTTAATTTTTGGCGAACAGAGCTGTATGAAGGCTTCTTTTTTGCAGACTTTTTTGTTACCATTTTGGGCTAAATAATATTTTTTTATTGCTTTTTATGCAGATTTTTCAGACACAGAATGAACAAAACCTAGCAGTTCAGTTATTATTTTTATTTTTTGCACCATTCACCATGCAGAAAAAGTGACATGACCAATTTGTTCATCGGGTCGGGTTCATACGATTACAGCGATATCAGATTTATATATTATTTTTTATGCCTTCTTCTTTTTACAGACTAAAAACAATATGTTACAAAAATGAATTTGTTTTTGCATCGCCATATTCGGAGAGCTGTAACTTTTACATTTTTTTGCTGAATGAGCCATATTAGGGCTTGTTTTTTGAGGGAGGGTTTAGTGTTTTCATTTCTTTTAACCACTATCTGACATCGGACGTAATATTCTATTTATGTGACCTGGGCCTATTTGACCGTTGACGGAATATTACGTAGTTTTTTTAATGCGACACTCTGGGGTAGATGGTGTCGTTATCCTGGGGTGTCACCGCCCTCCCGCAACCACATCAGATTGCCTGAAACACTGATGTCCCTGAATACGATCAGTGCTCCAAGAGCACCGATCCTAGGCTGGTGCCTGGCAATGCCAGATATTGCTGAACCCACTCTGATTTGTGTGATCGACGATTACATCGATCGCACCAATCACAGGGCAGAGCTGCTGTGTGACCGTGCTGTGCTCTGCCTGTGACCTGCCTAGGATTGGAGCTGTAAGAGCACTGATCCTAGGCTGGTGCCTGGCAATGCCATGCATTGCCTGGACCTGCTGATTGGCACGATCTATGATTTCATTGATCGCGTCAATTACAGGGCACAGCCAAGGTGTGACCGCTCTGTGACCTGGCTGTGCCCTGGCTGTGACCTGCCTATGATTGGAGCCATGAGAGCACCAATCCTAGTCTGTTGCCTGGCAATGCCAGTGTCATGAGGGCCAGCTCTGATTGGTGTGATCGTTGTAATCATCGATCACACCAATGACAGGACACAGCAGCGATATGACCGCTCTGTGACCTGTCTGTGACCATGTTGCAGGTCCTCATAGTAGCTGAGGATTTCTGCAGAGCAATCGCGCTACAGGATCTGCGCTGCGCTGGGCCTTTTGGTGCCACAGAAGACTGTGACACCATAATCCCTGCTGAAGAAAGAAGAACAAAGAACAGAAAAGAAAGAAGACAATACACAAGAAAGAAGAAAGACAACAAGTGTAAGTGTCTTGATCCCTGCCCAATCTCTCCTCATCCACCACAATCTCCCTCTTCCCCTCTTACTCCCCTTTCACCTCTTCCCCCTTACTCCTCTTTTTACCCCCTCCTCGGCTCTTTGTGCCACTTTCATGCACACATCCAGCTGACGCCGAGCGTTGATTGGTGACTCAGTTCACCAATCAGCACTCATGCCTGCTGTTTTACTCTTTTCTTTTTCACCAACCTTTTGCGCCACCCCCATGCGCACATCCAGCAGCCACCAAGCTTTGATAAGTGATGCAGTTCACTCATCAGAGCTCGTGTCTGCTGTTTTAGACACTTTTCTCTTTTTCCATCTCAGTGTACACATCCAGCAGCCGCCGAGCTTTGATTAGTGACGCAGTTCACTCATAAGAGCTAGTGTATGCTGTTTTACACTTTTCTTTTCACTGACTTTTTTTCTCCCTGGTTGCTGCTTTTTTTCTTTTAGCTTTTTCTTTTCAAACAAAAAAAGTGTACGCCAAGCACTATCTCACACACACACACACACACACACACACACAAACAATTAAATAAAGTATTGACACAATCACCACATACATAAAAAATATATTGTTGCGCTCTTCCTGTTCGTCCCAAAAGCGCTATTCAGTGGAGGAGGCATATGCTTTCCTTGCCCCCAACACTGATAGTGAGGGAGAGAATCCCACACTTCTTTATTTTTCAGATTTGTCCTCCTCGTCCTCTTCCTCCTCATCTTCTTCATCAGGTGCTGCTGAACTGCCATGCAGATGTCCAAGGACAGAAGGTGAACCAGCGCCCCCCATTACTGACCCCATATGGACCTCCCCCCCCCCCCCCCCCGAAAATTATAAGCCACTGATTCCTGATTTTGTGGATCAGGAATCAAGTTTGACACCACCGGCCTCACAGAGCTAGACTTTTTCAAAGTCTTTTCTCTGAGGATTCTGTTAACCTCGTGGTGGGCCAAACTAATTTGTGTGCTCATAAATTTTTGGCACAAAACCCCGATTTATCATTTTCTAACTGGTCTCCTGTAGACGGAGTTGAAATTATGCAATTTTGGGGGCTCGTCCTTCACATGGGGATCCTGAAAAAGCCAGAATTTCTGCAATATTGTAGTGTTGATTTTTTATACAACACTCCAGTTTTCTGAATGGTCATGGCCTGGACACATTTTGAGGCCATCCACAAATTCCTGCATTATACAGATAATGAACGGTGTCCTCCCCAAGATGACCCCAACTTTTACCGTCTGTTCAAAGTTCGGCCGGTCATCGAACACTTCAACAAAATGTTTGCTGAAGTGTACATGCCCTAAAGGGACATCTGCATGGATGAGTCCTTAATGCATTTCAACTGGAGGCTCAAACTCCATCAGTACCTGCCCAGGTATGGAACTAAACTCTATAAGCTGTGAGAGAGTACCTCAGGGTACACCCACAGGTTTAGAGTTTATGAAGGGAAGGATACCTAGATTGAACCCCTGAATGCCCCCTGTCCTGGGAGTGAGTGGGAAAATTGTGTGGGATTTGGTGCACCCACTGCTGGATAAAGGTTATCACCTCTACGTGAATAACTTTTATACCAGCATCCCATTCTTCAAATCCCTCTCTGCGTGAGGTACCGCAGCCCGCAAAAATCAGAGAGGCCTCCCAAAAACGCTAATTGGGCAGATGCTCAGAAGGGGTGACAGCAGAACCCAATGTTGCGTCCACCTGCTGGTGGTTAAGTACAAGGACAAGAAGGATGTCTTTTTCTTGACCACCATACATGGTGATGGCGACACCCTCGGCACTGTAAAAATATTTTTATTTTCGCGGCTCTAAATTATAAACTTTAATGAAATAATTGGGGGTTCAAAGTGCTCACCACACATCTAGATACATTCCTTGGGGAGTCTAGTTTCCAAATTGAGGTCACTTGTGGGGAATTTTCACTGTTTAGGCACATCAGAGGCTCTCCAAACGTGACATGGCGTCCGATCTCAATTTCAGCCAATTATGTTTTGAAATGAAATGTTATGATGGTGGAATAAAGTATTCTCTATTTTTTCACCTGGATTGGATGCTGTTCCTCATCTTTTTCTTGGAGTCATTTATGTATGACCAATTGGGTTTGTGGACTTGGAGCATGCATCCTGATGCTTATCTGGTGTGCTGTTGGCTGCTTTTTTTCTTAGGGTTTTTGCAGATTCTTGGTTGAGGAATGTACGGATCCATGTAATATATTTAAGTTGAAGTCAACAGGAAGTGGAAAGGGCTTGGATATGTGGTTTGAAGGTGAGATCAGGCTCAAGGATTACCCCGAGGCAGCGATTTTGTGGGACTGGGGTCAGTGAGCAGCCATTTAGTTTAATGGATAGGTCCATTGGGGGGTCAAGTGAGATGGGGAAAGATGATAAATTCTGTTTTGTTCATATTAAGTTTTAGAAATCTAGAGGAGAAGAAGGATGAAATAGCTGACAGACATTGTGGGATTCTGGCTAGTAGAAAGGTGATATCTGGTCCAAAGAGGTACATCTGTGTGTCATCAGCATAGAAGTGATACTGAAACCCATGAGATTATATGATCTGTCCCAGGCCAAAGGTGTAAATGGAGACGAGCAGGGGCCCTAGGACTGAACCTTGCAGGACTCCGACAGATAGTGGGCGAGGTGAGGAGGTGGTGTGCGGGTGGAGACGCTGAATTTCCGGTCTGTTAGATATGACAAGATCCAAACTAGGGCCAAATCTGTGATGCCAAGAGATGAGAGGATCTGTAATAATAGAGAATGGTCCACTGTGGATGTGTTGATCCAGTAGTTTTGAGGCATAGGGGAGAAGTGATATGGGGCTATAGCTACTGTAGATACAGAGGATGGGTCAAGAGAGGGCTTTTTGAGGATGGGTGTAATTGAGGCGTGTTTGAGGCATGAGGGGAACACACCAGTTGTTAGTGATAGATTGAAGAGATGTGTTAGGGTTGGGATGAAGACCGTGGTGAGGTTTGGGCTGAAGTGGGATGGAATTGGGTCAAGTGCACAGGTAGTGAGTAGTGATCTTGAGAGTAGAGTGGAGAGTCGATCTTCTGTAATGGTGGAGAAGTTAGTTTTGGAGGAGGAGGACTGAGCAGTTAGAATGAGGTGCTCTGGGGGTTATAGACCAAAACTTTCTCTGATGTTATCAATCTTCTGCTTGAAGAATGAGGCAAAGACTTCAGCTGAGATGAGTGGAGAGGGAGTAGGTGCTGGGGGACGGAGGAGAGAATTGAAAGTGTTGAATAGCTGTTTAGGGTTGTGAGACAGAGAGCATATGAGAGATGAGAAACAGGTTGGTTTTGCTGCAGCGAGTGTGGCCTGGAAAGTAGTGAAATACTGTTTGAATGGGATGAAGTGCTCATTGAGTGGGATCTTTTCCATCTCTGCTCAGCAACCCTATTTACCTTCAAGTGCTGTCATATTCCAGAACTGCAACCTTCCTGGAGTGCCTGGAAGTACAAGGAGTTAACTGCTCAGAGACATGGACAAAGTAAGGAAGACTAAAACCTGACCACAATTAAACAAGATGCATAAATTTGAAGTTGGAAAATATGTATATAAATTATGATATGATCAAAATAATCATTTGTCTAATAATTCTGCACACAGTGTAGTCTGCACGTGATCTCAGAGTTTTCATATTGACTGCTCCAATTAATCTTACTAGCGTCTTCTATTGGAATGCGCATTCTTTGCTTTCATGCGAAGGCATATGATGACAGTCCTTGTTCTTATGCCCTAACAGGCAGTTGAATATCTAAAGTGATCCTGCAGAATGCAGAGCTGCTCTGTAAAGTGACTCCTGCTCTAATGGTATAGATACATCCATGGATTACATACACAACCATTTATCTAAATGGCCACCTTGTAATACTATATTTTCCCCTGACTGACAAGTCTACTCTCCATGGGTGGACATACCACCTGTTCAATCGATGCGGCTGCACTGGGGCCAGGAGGCTCCGGGGGGCCCCTGCAGGGCGGCTAATAATGAGGGCAATCTGGCCAGTTTATCTGGGCTCCGGGGGGCCCCTGGCCAGATTGCCCACATGTGGGGTGGGCAGGGAGCATTCCCTGCAGCTCCGCTGCCTGCAAGAGAAAATGGCAGCAGAGCAGAGCTGCAGAGAATGGATCCATCCTGCTTCCTGCCCACGCTTCCTGTCTCACACAGCAGCGGCTGAATGACATCATCATTCAGTGCCGCGGCTGTGCGATACAGGAAGCTACAGGCGATGGTGCGGCTTCAGGATACCGTGCGCAGAAAGTGAGGTGTGTGTGCGTGTGTGTATGTGTATGCAAAGAGGTGAATGGTGCTGTATGTGTCTGTGTGTGTGTAGGTGGAGGAGAGGGCAATGGGGCAGAAGGCAATGATTGGGTTGATGGAGAGGGCAATGATAGGGGTAGTGGGGGACAAAGCAATGATGGGGTGGTGGAAAGGCCAATAATGGGGGTGGTGGGGAGGAGGAAATGATGGAGGTGGTGAATGGGTAATAATGGGGTGGTGAGGAGAAGGAAATGATGGAGGTGCTGTAATGGGCAATGGTGGGGGAAAAGACAATGATCGTGGTGGTGGAAAGGGCAATGATGGGGATGGTGGGGGGAGGCAGAAATGATGGAGGTCGTGGAATGGGTAATGATGGGGTGGTGGGGGAGAAGGCAATGATGGTGGCAGTGGAAAGGACAATGATGGGGTGGTGGGGAGGAGGCAATGAAGGAGGTGGTGGAATGGGCAATCATGGGGTGGGGGAGAGGGCAATAATGAGATGTGGGGGGAGGACAATGAGGGGTGCGGGGGATTGGGATGGGAGAAAGGGGATTTATAATGGATTTAGGAACAGGGAGAGGTGGAAGAAGATGTTATTATTGATTATTATGTCTAACACAGTCCCTTAGTATAAAGTGTACTCACTTATTATGTATAGCACAATCCCTTAGTATATAGTGTACTCACTTATGTATAGTACAGTCCCTTAGTGTATAGTGCACTCACTTATTATGTATGACACCATCCTTAGTTACATATTTTCCTCTTTTGTTATGTATAACACCGTCCCTTATTACATACCATCCTCTCTAGTTATATATGATGCCCTCCCTTATTATATAGCTTCCTCTGCTGTTATGTACAGTGCTGTCTCTTACATAGTGTATTCTTGTTATTTTTGTTATTCGCAGAGCCCTCTTTTATTACTTAGTCCCCTCTCTTATTAGTTATAAAATGACTACTGATGGATGAGCTGGTGACTAGACTACCAGTCCATCAGCTCCCCCTTTAGAAAAGAAGCTTTCCCATGCTCCATCAGCCATCATTGCTTTATACAGCTAACAAGACAGGACGGTATGTAATAAAATACAGGGCTCTATAAAATCCAATATGTAAGACATGGTGCTGTACATAACAAGAGAGGGCACAGTATAATAAAGAATGGTAATATACATAATAAAGGAGACTCTGTAATATATATGGAGCGCCTGCTAGGGCCGGGGAGGTATTCAGGCCGGCTCCGAGGGTTCTTTAGGGGTGGTCACGGCAGTGGTGACCTGGTCCGTGGCCCTAGGTGTCCAATAAAAGTAATGAAATTAAAGGGGAATAAAGTTTATGGGGAGATTGTTCGTGACGCCACCCATGGTGTTCATCAATGGATGACCGACGCTGCGGTTCAGGTCCACTGGGGCAGTTGGTGATGCAGCATAGTTGGTACAGCTCTCCACGGGTAGAGCTAGGCCCCAGGGCAGTTATGGTGCTAAATGTGATGGTGGTGGTCGTAGTGATGCAGGACAGGTGACGCTGTAATAATTCAGAGGACACAGCAGGGTGCAGTTTCCCCACTTTACTCACAGTTCTTAGATGCAATCCCCAGCCGAGTGCTGTGTCCTCCAAGTTTGTGGTCCAGTCAGCTCTCAGGTAATTTGGGGTAAACTTTGCAAGAACCCCCTTCTTATGTTCCTTCTCTGGCTGTCTCACTATGCTGGCTCCTGCCTCT
This sequence comes from Ranitomeya variabilis, assembly GCF_051348905.1. NCBI lineage: Eukaryota > Metazoa > Chordata > Amphibia > Anura > Dendrobatidae > Ranitomeya > Ranitomeya variabilis. The sequence goes on from NC_135232.1 coordinate 853,675,577, forward strand.
CCTGCCCTGCACCTTCACACACAGTGTCCAAAGCCAGCAGCCTCGGGTGTTGTTGGGCGACACTTTCTGTTGACCCCTGGATCCTGTACGGCTGCCTTTTCAGCGAATGTGTGTGGCTGTGGACAGTTGGAGCATATGTACGTGCCACAGCCTCTGGTTTGCTAGCTGAACCTTGTAGTTCTCCACTACTCTGGGGCCGGTCCCCTACTGCGACCTTGTCCATCCATGCAACTACGGTCGGCATGGGTTCGGGCCCCACGGGTGGATTTCTCTCTACCTGTGCCCCTAGGACTCCTTCTTCCTCTCTCACTCTCTGGAACTTCTCTCTATCTTCCTTGTTCTCTCTCTGCCCTCTGGTGCTGGGACAAGCTCCTCACTGCTCAAGTCCACAGCTCCAACTGACTAACTCACTAACTAACTCCTCCCTCTTGTTTCCATGACAACTCCTCTAACTGTGTCTCTCTCTACCCACACCCTCTACCTAGTTCCCTCCAGGCCTATAGAGGACTAGTGTTGAGTGCTGATGTGTGGGTACTGGGTAGTGTCCCCTCCTTACCCGAGTGTGGGGAACCAGACCTCTGGCTGAGGTGCAGTACCTCTGTGGCGACTGGCCCCCCGGGGGCGCCACATATACATGTATGTGTGTGTGACTACATATATACAGTATATATATATATATATATATATATATATATATATATATATGTAGCTTTGTCGCCTTAAAAAAAACTAATTTGTCAAGAGTAAAGATTGAAGTGGTCCTGTATAAGAAATTTTCTTAGTAAAGGTGAGTTAATCCAAGCAGTGCGTTAATTCCTGAATAAATTATCCTTAATATGTCACTATTACAGAAAGAGTGAGTCATTTACAACCAGTGGGAACCACAACTGTGATCTAACTTTGATGCTAGACTAAACAAAATAAAGGTTAATCAAGAATGTTCTATGAGCAGTTCAGAACTCCACAGTGGAAAAAAAAGACTTAACCAGGTTTAACCACTCATGAAATTGGTCCTGAGAATTAAAGGGCTTCTTTGAAAGGTAATTTTTATAAGTTCTGTAAAGATACAAATTGTCAAATGGCATATTTTCCGAATGTTAGGAAAGGCCAGCAAATGCAAATTTCCCAGCTTTATAAAACCTCAGCCTCCTCTAACCTTGTACTAAAACAGCAACCATGGGTTATTCTAAACAGCTGCCTAGCCCTCTGAAAATGAAAATGGTAGAGACCCACAAAGCAGGAGAAGGCTATTAGAATATAGCAAAGCGTTTGTAAGTTGCTCTTTCCTCAGTTGGAAATGTAAGTAAGAAATGGAAGTTAATAAGAACAGTGGAGGTCATGATTAGTGTTGAGTAGGGTTGAGCGAAACGGATCGGTCATTTTCAGAAATCGCCGACTTTTAGGCAAAGTCGGGTTTCGTGAAACCCGAGCCGATCCCAGTGTGGGATCAGCCATGCGGTCGGCGATCTTGGAGCCAAAGTCGCGTTTCGTATGACGCTTGAACCGCCATTTTTTCAGCCAATGAAGGAGTGTGGGCAGTGTGATGACATAGGTCTTGTCTTGCTTTCTGCGGCGTCACAGGGGGTGGGGGTACAAACGCCATCTCACCGTTTTGGATGTAGCAATGTACACAGTCCGAGGAGAGAGAGAGAGAGAGAGAAAAAAAAAAATCCCCATTGACTTGCATTGGGTTTCGTGTTTCGGTCGCCCCCCCCCCGACTTTTCACAATAATCGGCCGATTTCACACGATCCGACTTTTGAAAAAGTCCTAAAAAAGTAAAAGTCGCTCAACCCTAGTGTTGAGCATTCCGATACTGCAAATATCGGGTATTGGCCGATATTTGCTGTATCGGAATTCTGATATCGAGTTCCGATATTTTTGTGATATCGGAAATCGGAATCGGAAGTTCCTATAAGTTCCCAGGCGTGTGCGGTGCGTATGGTTCCCAGGGTCTGGAGGAGAGGAGACTCTCCTTCAGGCCCTGGATCCATATTCATGTAAAAAATAAAGAATAAAAATAAAAAATATGGATATACTCACCCTCGGACGGGCCCTGGCTCTCACCGGTGCAAGCGTCTGCCTCCGTTCCTAAGAATGGAGTGAGTGTAGGACCTGCGATGACGTCACGGCTTGTGATTGGTCGCGTGAGCGGTCACATGAGTGGTCACGTGACCAATCACAAGCCGCAACGTCATTGAAGGTCCTTCACTCTGCATTCTTAGGAACGGAGGCAGACGCTTGCAGCGGTGACAGCAGGGTTCGTCGGAGGGGTGAGTATATCCATATTTTTTATTTTTATTCTTTATTTTTTACATGAATATGGATCCCAGGGCCTGAAGGAGAGTCTCCTCTCCTTCAGACCCTGGGAACCATCCAGGATCACTTCCGATATTTGTGTCCCATTGACTTGTATTGGTATCGGGCATCGGTATCGGCGATATCCGATATTTTTTGGATATCGGCCGATCCAATCCGATACGATACTTTCAAATATCGGAAGGTATCGCTCAACACTAGTCATGATGAGATCTGGAAGACCAATCAAAATTTCAATGAGAGTGAGAGCTGCTAGTAGATTTGCTATAAAGGTAAATCACAACCCCTATTTGACTGTAGAAGTCCTTCCGAAAGATTTAACAGACTCTGGAGTTGTAGTACATTGTTTTACTGTTCAAAGACACCTGCACCAATATGGCCTTCATTGAAGAGTCATCAGAATACCTCTCCTGTGTGCTCACAGAGTCCAAAATATGCAAAAGAACATCTAAACAAGCCTGATACATTTTGGAAACAATCAAAGTGTATGAGAACAGTGTCCAGTCCAGGTGAAGAAGTTCAAAGGTGCTTTATTCCGCCATGGATGCAACGTTTTGACCTGTTATAGGTCTTTATCAAGCCTGCTGACAAGACGGAGAAACTTTTGAAGCAGTTGGTCCTCGCTCAGCAGCGGCAACATGAGCAGCACCAGCAGCAGTTGAAGTGTCAGCAGCATCAGGAACAGCAGCAACGGCAGCAGGAGCTATATAATCAGCTCATGGCTATGCGAGAGGCGGCCCCACCAGCGACCACATACTGGTCGGAGGCCCGGTACAAAGTCCGGTCATCACTGAGGAAGATGAGTCCTGAGGACGACATGGAGGCCTTCAGAGCACTGCAGAGCGGGAGAGCTTGCCATTGACCCAGTGGGCTGAAGTGGTGGCCCCCTTTCTGACAGAGATGCCCAGAAGGCCTACCTGGACCTCAGTCAGGACGATGCTCTGGACTATGAGAAGCTGAGAGGTGAGATTCTTCCCAGACTGGTGGTTAATACCTATGTGTGGGCTCAGTGGGTGTACCAGTGGTCCTTTGCAGAATCTCTGCCAGGAGCCATGCAGCGTTGAGTGGGAGAAGGGGACCCGGGCACTCTGGACCAGGTGGTAGGACTGATTGAGCGGTATACAGCCACTCAGGACTTTATATGAAATACTGCTCCACTCTGGCTGTCACATAAGGCCCCGCCAGCTCAGGAGCCTGGGAAAAGTCCATGACCCTCCCCTGAGGCCAATCCAGACCGAGCTCGTACTGAGGGGTATCCCAAAAGGAGAGTGACAACAGACCCGTGTCCCCTAAATCGGCCCCAAGGTCCCCTCGTGTTGCAGCTATTAAGTGTTTTGCAGTGCCAAGCGCCTGGACATGTGACTGCCAACTGCCCCCTTACAACTAAACCCATAGACTGCGGGTATACTTGTGTATTGTCTTTGTATGCCCAGCCCATCTGCACTGCAACTACAGGCACCGCCAGCTGCGAGCCCCAACTGTGCCAGGTACTCGTCAACGGGTACTAGACAGCCATTCTCTTGGACTCTGGGAAATTAGTGACTCTGGTTCATGGGTCCCTTGTTGCCAGGGACAACCCCAATGGATGTATAGTGCTCAAGAAGGTGGTCACCAAGGATGGGAGGGATTGGGACTTGTTACTGCCCTAGCTAATGTTTGCTATCTGCGAGGTACCACAGGCCTCCACAGGGTTTTCCCCATTTGAGCTATTGTATGGCAGGCACCCGAGGGGACTGATGGACGTGGCTAAGGAAATGTGGGAACAGGAGCCCACTTCGCATAAGAGTGTCATTGAGCATGTGGTAAGTATGCAGGACCAGATTGCGGCAGTACGGCCCATAGTAAAGGAGCATCTGTTGAATGCCCAGGCCACACAGAGCCCCAAGTACAATAAAAAAGCCACGGTCTGGACCTTTAAAGAAGGGAACCGGGAGTTGGTACTAGTGCCCACCCCAGAGAATAAGCTCATGGCCAAGTGGCAGAGGCCATTTGAGATACGGGGGAAGGTAGGAGAAGTGAATTATAGGGTGCACCAACCCAGGAAAAGGAAGCCTGAGCAGCTCTATCATATTAATCTGCTAAAAGCCAGGAAGGATCAGAAATGTTTAGTAACGGAGGCGACTTCGTCATACCAGTGGGGATGCGGCCGGGGGTGAGGTTAAAATAAATGGCGCCCTCACGAAACAGCAGCAGCCCGTAGCTTGGGCTCTGGTGCAGCGGAATACGGACGTATTCTCAGAGCTGCTGGGGTGGACCTCAGTGATACAGCATGCCATTGTCACTGAGTCCTGGGTAAGGGTACGGATTAAACCGTACCGAGTTCCAGAGGCCCGGCGGTAAGCCATTGCAGCTGAAGTGAAACAAATGCTCCAGTTAGGAGTCATTGAGGGATCCCAGAGTGAGTGGGCTAGCCCCATTGTGCTGATTCCAAAGCCAGAAGGGTCTTTACGTTTTTGTAATGACTTCAGGAAATTGAATGAGATATCTAAAGTTGACCTCTTATCTAATGCCCCAGGTGGAAGAGCTAACTGAGAGACTGGGAGAGGCCCAGTACTTCACCACACTCGATCTCACCAAAGATTACTGGCAGGTCCCGTTAACGGCATTGACAAAAGAAAAGACTGCTTTTATGCCACCAGAGGGTCTCTATCAGTATGTTGTCTTGCCTTTTGGGTTACATGGGGCTCCGGCCACATTCAAGAGGCTGATGGACATTGTGATAGAGCCTCATGAGAAATACGCATCAGCCTATTTGTCTTTAGTACCCACTGGGATACCCACCTGTCCCAGGTACAAGCAGTGCTGGAGTCTCTCAGAATCGCAGGGTTAACAGCAAACCCAAAGAAATGTGCGATAGGACTTACGGAAGTCTGGTACTTAGGTTACGTGATCGGCCACGGGGTTACTAAACCTCAAGTAAACATGATTGAGGCCATTCAAAACTGGCCCAAGCCGTTAAGTACCAAACAGGTGAGGGCATTCCTTGGTATCATTGAGTACTACCGTTGGTTTATACCCAATTTTGCTGGGAAATCGGCACCCCTAACGGACCTGTTAAAAGGTATGAAGTTGGTGATGGTCCGGTGGAATCTTGAAGCGGAGGGAGCATTCCAGTCCCTGAAATCGGCGTTGTGTGGTCAGCCAGTCCTCATCACCCCTAACTTCAAGAAAACCTTTATCGTGCAAACAGATGCCTTAGAGATAGGCCTAGGAGCGGTGCTGTGGCAAGAGGTGAACGGGGATGATATCAGAAATTAGTTTTACCAATCAGAAAAATCAATGTATAGCAGCAAGGTAAATATACAGGTCTGAAATATTAAAAATTAACCTTTAATAGATCCACTAAAATACCGTAGGGTATAAATATCCAGTCGGTCTAAGAAGAAAACATCCATACAATATCCTTAAGACAGGTTGAGAACCCTGATCATAACATCCCCAGAAATATGGTCCCGACGCATTTCCCTTGGCTCTGTTCATCAGGGGAGACAAGCCTTTCATAGTGTCACGGGGAGTAAAAGCGCGGTGTCGGTAACTCCTCAAACATGAGGACGCCAAACCTTACCGCGTGTGTTTGTGCTGATCTCAAATGGGATGCCAGTGAGAGAAGCGATACGTCATATCCGGTGCACATCACAACGGATCACATCATTTAAAATTCCACACAAAAATCCTCCTTTACAAAAACAGGAGGGGACCGGTGAATGTATGTCACAATATCATGAGGATTGTACTCCACCACAAAAAGCCCAAAGGCTAAGTCAAAACCCTGTAGCCTGCAGGCCACCAAAAAAGGACTATTCCATAAACTTAATAAATAACAGAACGATCTCACCCAGCGTTGCTCTTTTTTTCTCAAGATGCATTCATGGGGCTCAAAAGTGTCCGTGTATCCCGGGGGAGGCTTTAGAAGAACATCCATACAATACCCCGAGATGCGAACTCTGCTTCAGGAAAATGGCCGCCGCGATCTCCATCTGCGCACGCGTGGCATCCCGCTGCCATTTTCCTGAAGCCGCGGCCAGCAGAGCGCCGCTTTTGCGCACGCGCGGCCAAAGGAAGATGGCCGCCCCCACCGATCACCAATGAAATAGTGCACATCGCGCTCTTTTAACTCCCCTGTGCAGTGGATTCGGGACCTTGGGCATGCGCAAACCACTACGCCACCAACGGAAAACTAAGCAAGATCTGGGGGAAGACACCACGCCCTTTTGACCAGACCAGCCTGATTGACAGGCGAAAACGGCTACTTTGGTAACGTATTTTGGCAGCATAGGTGGGGAATCGGGGTCCACAAAATACACTGTTGTAATGCACAGCTCAGGCCCTATTTAACAGTATTTTTATCTCATACTGAAAAAACGAGGTGACAGGTGCCCTTTAAATAGTTGTGCTGAACTTTAGGCGTCGCCGATTATAGCTTGTGTCTTGTGCCTGGTGATGTCGGTCTGGAGTGGTGGTCTAGGAGAGGAAATATCGTATCTGGTGGTGTATTATCCTTCGTCTTATTTCTCCTTCCTATATTTGTATTTGTTTTGCCCTGTGCACATTATAGTGTTTTCCTGTGTGTCTGCGGTGTGGTGCGTTTTTAGTTTTCCCCGTCTGTGCTTTCTGTAGGGGTTGGTGTGAGGTTTTATCACTGGGTGGCGGGTGGAGGTTTCAGCTTAGTAATGAAACAGGAGTCAGGGTCAGGCCTGGCATCCCAGACATGCACACCTTCAGTGTAAACTCTAGGAGAGGGACAGACAGGGTTTCCCTAGTCTGAGGGATATTGCAGGGGCCCGGGTAATTAGCTGTAGTCTACCCAGTACCCCTGTGACACAGACGAAGGCAGGAGAACATCACGGGTTGATGCAGTCCAGGGTTATCTGGCACGGGCATACTAGGACGGCCTCGCTCTCAGGTCTCAGGCATAGCACAGGCTCAGCAGGAGAACATCAGACACCGACCTCGGACAGATGTCAGACAATGGCAGGGGTCATCACGGGTTGATGCAGTCCAGGGTCATCTGGCATAGGAATACTAGGATGGCTTCTCTCTCAGGTCTTAGGTGTAGCACAGGCTCAGCAGGAGAACATCAGACACCGACCCAGGACAGACGTCTTCACAGGGTGGACCCCGGTGAATCAGCAGGACATCGGGATACAGGCAGAACATCAGGACACAGGCTGGACATCAGGAAATCTGAACAGCAGAACACAGGCTGGACATCAGGACACAGGCTGGACATCAGGATATCTGACACAAGCAGGACATCGGACACAGGCAGGACATCAGGACATCTGAACACAGGTTGGACATCAGGACATCTGAACATCTGAACACAGGCTGGACACCAGGACATCAGGACACAGGCTGGACATCGGACACAGGCAGGACATCGGAACACAGGCATGACATCAGGTCACCGGCATGGCGGCCTAGGTCATCGGCTGGTACACGGATGGCACAGAACCAGGCAGTGGTGGTCAGGCTCCTGGATTCAGACAGCGGTCGCCAGTCTCCGGACATCGGACACCATCTACAGGCACCAGGCATCGGTCGTCAGGTTCCTAACTATGGCTGTCAGGCTCCGGGCATCGGACCTAGGAAAGAACTCAAGCAGGATGGTACAAGCACCACTGGGTCAGACTGGGGCCAGACGGAGTTAGCACCGCATAGCAGGCTGAACACAACATAGCAAATGCTCAGTAAAAACACCAGACTCCATCTTTAAAAAACAAACCCAGGTAGCTCACAGTCACTGGGTACAGGGTTCCAGACACAGAGGGGCTTTAGGACATAACACAGAGGACACAGCTTAGACAGGGACAGGTACAGGAATGAAAACAGGATCAAGAGTTCAGAGCTGAGAATGCAGCCCTCAGGGAGGCAGGAAACAATACACAACAGAAATGGGGCTGGATTTGCAGCCTCCAGCAAAGGTGGATCTGGTACTCAGCCCCCAGAGCAGGTGGAAAAAACTAGACACAAACAGAAATGGATCTGGGTACTCAGCCCCCAGAGCAGGCTGAAGAACAGGTATCAGCTTTCCCAGAACTGAACACAGGCAGAACTGGAGCTGAACACCCACACACATGGCAAGACTCAGAAACTTAAAGGGAACCTGTCACCCCCAAAATCGATGGTGAGGTAAGCTCACTGTCATCAGGGGCTTATCTACAGCATTCTGCAATGCTGTAGATAAGCCCCCGATGTATCCTGAAAGAGGAGAAAAAAAGGTTATACTATACTCCCCCAGGGGCGGTCCCGCTGCGGTCCGCTAAAATGGGTGTCTCAGGTCCGCTCCGGCGCTTCCTATCTTCATTCCATGGCGTCCTCTCCTGGTCTTCACGCCACGGCTCCAGAGCAGGCGTACTTTGTTTACCCTGTTGAGGTTCAGAGCAAAGTACTGCAGTGCGCAGGCGCTGGGCCTCTCTGACCATTCCGGCGTGAAGACCAGAAGAGGACGTCATGGAATGAAGATGGGAGGCGCTGTACTGGACCTGAGACGCCCATCGGAGCGGGACCGCCTCTGGGTGAGTATAATTTAACGTCTTTTTCTCCTCTTTCAGGTAACATCGGCGGCTTATCTACAGCATTACAGAATGCTGTAGATAAGCCCCTGATGACGGTGAGCTTACCTCACCATCAATTTGGGGGTGACAGGTTCCCTTTAATGCAAAGCTCTGGCAACACCTAACAAGAAAGAAGGAGTTTATATAGGAACTGTCCCTCAGCAATAGGCTGGGGAAAGCAATTCAGGTGCACACACAAACCCTAATAAAAGCAGGGAAGCTGTGGCCGCGCGCTCCCTAAGCTCAAACAGAAACCATTACAGCACAGTCAGAGCAGGGACTGAAGGCCTCTGGCAGTGGCTGCAAGCCTTGACACTCATGGAAAGTCATGCACCAGCTGCAGAGGACTTTGCAACCTGCGGAAAGCTTCCACAGAGGCAGCCAGGGACCGCACATGCGGATAGTAGTGCAGCAGAGCAAAGACATCAGAACACATGTACAGCTATACAGCGGAGCAGGGAACTGAGCAGCATCCATACAGGTAACAGACAACAGTATCCCTGCTAGTTAGGGGGAGAGGAGCAAAGGGTTAAAGCAGAGACATGCAGACTAACGCCGGAGAAATAAGGTACAAACCCACCAGCCTTACATACAGCACAGCTGAGTTATGTATTATTACAAACATTTCTAGATCTCATCTCACATTGCTGTCAGCTCTCACCATCCCCCCACACAGACTGTCTTGATGTTTGTAATAAAACATAGCTCAGCTCTGCTTTACCTCTACACAGTAACTGAATTAGATCAGTGAGGAGAGGAGTACGTGTTCTTTTGTCCCCATGATGATGTCTGATTATGATTGGTCAACCCTCATACAAGGGAATAAATACACGCCCCCAAAGACAAATCTCTACTAATGCCCAGTTGAACTATAAGATAAATATAACCTAATCTTTACAAGCTAATATCTATGCAACAGAGAGGAGAAATTAAAAAGTAAAGTAAAGAACTACATTTTATTCAGCTCTGTATTCACTAATCCATAATTTCATGATATGGTCAGTTTAATAGACTCAAGCTGGAAAAAAAGTTCTCTTTAAGTAATCATTTGAGATGTTTTTTTAACAATTGTAAAAAACTGTCATAAACTGCTTAATATATGTTGTCCACAGTCTGCTAGTGGTCTATTTTTTTTATTATTGATGTAGTGGTCACAGCAATCAGGATCTTTATTATTTTTACACATTTCTAATGAGATGTGATGATTTGAATTAAAAATGCTACAAGTGGTTGTTAAAGGGAACCTGTCACCCCGTTTTTTCGGTATGAGATAAAAATACTGTTAAATAGGGCCTGAGCTGAGCATTGCAATAGTGTAGTTTGTGGACCCCGATTCCCCACCTATGCTGCCGAAATACGTTACCAAAGTAGTCGTTTTCGCCTGTCAATCAGGCTGGTCTGGTCAAAAGGGCGTGTTGTCTTCCCCCAGATTTTGCGTAGTTTTCCGTTGGTGGCGTAGTGGTGTGCGCATGCCCAAGGTCCCGAATCCTCTGCCAGGGGATTTAAAAGTGCGCGCTGTTCGTTATTTCATTGGTGATCGGTGGGCGCGGCCATCTTCCTTTGGCCGCGCGTGCGCAGAAGCGGCGCTCTGCTGGCCGCGGCGCTCTGCTGGCCGCGGCTTCAGGAAAATGGCCGCCGCGATATCCATCTGCGCATGCGCGGCATCCCACGGCCATTTTCCTGAAGCCGCGGCCAGCAGAGCGTTGCGGCCAGCAGAGTGCCGCTTCTGCGCACGCGCGGCCAAAGGAAGATGGCCACGCCCACCGATCACCAATGAAATAACGAACAGCGCGCTCTTTTAAATCCCCTGGCAGAGGATTCGGGACCTTGGGCATGCGCACACCACTACGCCACCAACGGAAAACTACGCAAAATCTGGGGGAAGACAACACGCCCTTTTGACCAGACCAGCCTGATTGACAGGCGAAAATGACTACTTTGGTAACATATTTCGGCAGCATAGGTGGGGAATCGGGGTCCACAAACTACACTATTGTAATGCTCAGCTCAGGCCCTATTTAACAGTATTTTTATCTCATACCGAAAAAACGGGGTGACAGGTTCCCTTTAAAGTTTAAGTGGAGACAAGAAATATACTACAGTGAAGTACATCGTGGCACAGCTGTGTTGGTGCTCAAGATAGGTTGCCTACACCAGTAAATATATAAGAAGTAAATAACTTGGCACTCAACTTGTGTATAGTGATGATTTCAAGAATTAAATATTTATTACGTGGATAGCAGTCCAGCATAAACGTTTTGGTCAAAACAATAAGACCTTCTTCAGTAGACCGACTGCTTGTCAGATGTAGAGGGTCACAGAGTATAGGAAAGATCCTATATATTAATTGTAAATGGACCTCCAAAAAGAAAGGATTTCCAGATCAGCTGGATATGTACGTATAGTTCTTCAAATTGTGGTAAGGTAGATAACTAGGATAGCCAGGATGGGTATATGTCCCATAGAATTAAAGAGCAGGATAATTTCCAATGTGCTGGCATATAACAATGAGATCCTCACCATAAATGTTTATTGGTATTGTATATATTGGCCAATAGTTGCTCGTGCAGTGGCACAAAATTCTATTGCGCAAGGTCTCCTTGAGAGTCAACCAGCGGCGGACACCGCGTTGATGCACCTCATCCATTTACAACTTATTGGGGCCTGTAACACTGTGGCACCTATCCTATAGGACTCTCAAGGAGACCTTGCGCAATAGAATTTTGTGCCACTGCACGAGCAACTATTGGCCAATATATACAATACCAATAAACATTTATGGTGAGGATCTCATTGTTATATGCCAGCACATTGGAAATTATCCTGCTCTTTAATTCTATGGGACATATACCCATCCTGGCTATCCTAGTTATCTACCTTACCACAATTTGAAGAACTATACGTACATATCCAGCTGATCTGGAAATCCTTTCTTTTTGGAGGTCCATTTACAATTAATATATAGGATCTTTCCTATACTCTGTGACCCTCTACATCTGACAAGCAGTCGGTCTACTGAAGAAGGTCTTATTGTTTTGACCGAAACGCTTATGCTGGACTGCTATCCACGTAATAAATATTTAATTCTTGAAATCATCACTATACACAAGTTGAGTGCCAAGTTATTTACTTCTTAAGAAATATACTACGGCTGGTACACACTGGTTTCAATCTATAACGCATGGACTGGCCATGATTCTTCTAACGAAAGCTCGGCAGCATAATATAAGGATTAGTGTTGAGCGATACCTTCCGATATCGGAAAGTATCGGTATCGGATTGGATCGGCCGATATCGGCAAAATATCGGATCTCGCCGATACCGATACCCGATACCAATGCAAGTCAATGGGACGAAAATATCAGAATTAAAATAAACCCTTTCTTTCCTTGTAGGTTCATTCTACATGAAGGAAAACAACTAAGAATAATGTAGGATGTATTGGGGGAGGTGGCGGAGACATTAAAGGCATAGAGGTTTAGCCCAATCAAATAGAATAGCAGGAATTTTATTTAATTTTTTTAAGACGTTCGGATTTACCAAGATATTGACTATGTTAAGATTTTTTTTATTTTGTCAGATATTGATGTTTCACTACTTTCACGCCCTTCACCTTTTTTTTTACTTCTCCCACACTTTCTTCTTCATCATCCTCAGCAGCAACATCTTTGACATCAACTTCTTCTTCACCTTATTCATCTTCTTCATCTTCTACCTATTTTTTTTTTGTTACATTCTTCATATTCTTTTTATTCAACTATTATTCTTCTTCATATTCTACTTCTTCATCATATTCTTATTTGTGACAGGCATTCCTGTAGGTGTTATCTATAAAAGTTTGAAGATTACACCTTCCGTTCTGCCTGTCACAAAAGAGTTACAACAGGATTTGTCCTCGTTCAGTTTGGCCTGCAGCAGCAGGCTTTATCCAGGAGCACCACGAGGAGGAACGGACTCACCCCCATACACTGCTTAGTCTTCTTTTGCTTATAATTTAGATAATATCTTTTGCTCTGATGTTTAGTGTTATGCTTAATGTTCTTCTGCTCTTTGTTCTGCAGCCTCTTGTTCTTCTGCTTCTCGGTTTCCATGTCGTCGTCTCCAGGGTCGTCGTCTCCGGGGTCGTCGTCGTCGTCGTCATCGGGGTGGTCTTCAGGGTCATCGTCTCCAGGGTCGTCGTCATCTCAGTGGTTGACGTCTCTGGTGTCATCATCATCTTAGGGGTGGTCTTCCGGGTCGTCGTCTTTAGGGTCTTGAACTTGGAAATGTAGCAGAAGGTACAAGAAGGCTGAGAAAATGCCGAGAACCAGCTGATGGAACTGGAACTTGGATGGCTACCCGAAGGTCCAAGAGCCAATGGAACTACCGAGGACCAGCTGATGTTACTGGAACCCGGTTACTAAGCAGGAGGTACCCGTGCCAGAAAGCACTACCAAGGACTACCTGACGTTGGTGGAACTCGGATACCCAGAAGGAGGCACCTAAGCCAAAGGCTCTGCCCGGAACCAGCTGACGGTACTGGAACCAGGATGGGGAGCAGAAGGTACAAGAGCAAAAGACACTGCCGAGAACAAGCTGACGGTACTGGATCCCGGATGGGTAGCCGAAGGTCCAAGAGCCAATGGAACTACCGAGGACCAGCTGACGTTACTGGAACCCGGTTACTAAGCAGGAGGTACCCGTGCCTGAAAGCACTACCAAGGACCACCTGACGTTGGTGGAACTCGGATACCCAGAAGGAGGCACCTAAGCCAAAGGCTCTACCCGGAACCAGCTGACGGTACTGGAACCAGGATGGGGACCTATTCAAGCTTGTCTTCCTAGAGCCCCAACTAGTGGTGTTGGAGCAAAGGGTCAGCAGGGGGAGCAGAGTGTAGGCCGAAGCCTGCACTGGAGGCATTTGGAGGTCTGTTGTGTCTGCGTGGCGTTTGCAGGACACATTGCTGGCTACACAGCAGGGGAACAGCTGGCGTTACTGAACCCCACTGACACATTGGCAATTGTTTTTCTCTGTGCAGCCAGCACTTCTGGGCACCAACTGGCGGTGTTAGAGCCCAGGGTCAGCAGGAGGAGCAGAGGAGCAGAGTGTAGGCCGAAGCCTGCACTGGCAGCAGCTTTGTGTCTGCGTGGCGTTTGCAGGACACGTTGCCGGCTACACAGCAGGGGAACAGCTGGCGTTGCTGAACCCCACTGACACAGTGGTGAGTGTTTTCTCTGTGCAGCCAGCACTTCCGAGCACCAACTGGCGGTTTTAGAGCCCAGGGACAGCAGGAGGAGCCTAGTGTAGGACGGAGCCTAATTGAAACAATTTTAAAGGTAACCTTTAAACCCCCCTCAGGTGTTACAAACTAGAAGAGCCATCTTGTGCAGCAGTAATGCTGCACAAGTAAAAGGTTGCTCTTTTAATTTTGTTCCTTGCACATGCTGAATGAAACACATATAAAATTTAGCCCCTTATACAGTCAAACTGTCTTGGAGGCGGGGCTTTCCTTCTTAATGAGACGCAGCACAGCTGTCAAAAATACCACCTTGGTGCTGGGCGCAGCCTCCTGAGCGTCGTTTTTTGCTGTACAGGAGTCTGCGCTGTTGTGTTATCCTTTGGCCATGCGCTATTAGTGCTGCCCGTCTTCTGACATCATTTGATGTCGGCCGGTGCGGTTTGCGATGCCCATGAATCCCAGCCCCGCAGTGTCTTTTCATTTATTCACACTGCGGGGCTGGGATTCATGGCCTTGCGCAGTACATATGTTCGCCTCTCACTCATGTCCTTACACCTGCTTCAGACTGTGCAGTGTCAGCTGATCCCTTATCGCATGCCACGGCCATGAAGCCGCACAGTCTGAAGAAGGCGGAAGGAGATGAGTGACAGGTGAAGATATGCACTGCTTATGCCCATCAATCACACCCTCGCAGTCAAAATAAATAAGACACCGAGGGGCGTTGTGTCGGGCAGGGCGGCCGCAGAGGCGCAGCCTGCCAACCAATGATGTCAGAAGATGGGCAGCGCTACCTAGGGGGTTGCTGCATGTCATTACAAAGGAAAGTCACACCTCAGGGATGGTTTAATGGTATCAGGGGACACATTTTATACGTGTTGAGTTCGACGTGTGCAAGGAGAATAACTTAATGAGCCGAGGAGCAGAGGAGCAGAGTGTAGGCCGAAGCCTGCACTGGCGGCAGCTTTGTGTCTGCGTGGCGTTTGCAGGACATGTTGCCGGCTACACAGCAGGGGAACAGCTGGCATTGCTGAACCCCACTGACACAGTGGCGAGTGTTTTCTCTGTGCAGCCAGCACTTCTGAGCACCAACTGGCGGTGTTAGAGCCCAGGGACAGCAGGAGGAGCCTAGTGTAGGCCGGAGCCTAATTGAACCAATTTTAAAGGTAACCTTTAAACCCCCTCAGGTGTTACAAACTAGAAGAGCCACCTTGTGCAGCAGTAATGCTGCACAAGTAAAAGGTTGCTCTTTTAATTTTGTTCCTTGCACATGCTGAATGAAACACGTATAAAATGTAGCCCCTTATACAGTCAAACTGTCTTGGAGGTGGGACTTTCCTTCTTAATGAGACGCAGCACAGCTATCAAAAATACCACCATGGTGCTGGGCGCAGCCTCCTGAGCGTCGTTTTTTGCTGTACATGAGTCTGCGCTGTTGTGTTATCCCTTGGCCATGCGCTGTTAGCGCTGCCCGTCTTCTGACATCATTTGATGTTGGCCGGTGCTGTTCGCGATGCCCATGAATCCCAGCCCCGCAGTGTCTTTTCATTTATTCACACTGCGGGGCTGGGATTCATGGCCTTGTGCAGTACATATGTTCGCCTCTCGCTCATGTCCTTACACCTGCTTCAGACTGTGCGGCGTCAGCTGATCCTTTATCGCATGCCACGGCCATGAAGCCGCACAGTCTGAAGAAGGCGGAAGGAGATGAGTGACAGGCGAAGATATGCACTGCTCATGCCCATCAATCACACCCTCGCAGTCAAAATAAATAAGACACCGAGGGGCGTTGTGTCCGGCAGGGCGGCTGCACAGGCGCAGCCAGCCTGCCAACCAATGATGTCAGAAGACGGGCAGCGCTACCAGGGGGGTTGCTGCGTGTCATTACAAAGGGAAGTCACACCGCAGGGACGGTTTAATGGTATCAGGGGACACAATTTATATGTGTTGAGTTCGACGTGTGCAAGAATAACTTAATGAGCCACCTTGTACAAATGCAGCATTACTGCTGTACAAGGTGGCTGTTATACATACAAACGCATGGGGGGGACAGGTTCCCTTCAATTTCAGTTGTTGTGTCTGTGTGGCGTTTGCAGGACACGATGCCGGCTACACAGCAGGGGAACAGCTGGCGTTGCTGAACCCCACTGACACATTGGCGGGTGTTTTTCTCTGTGCAGCCAGCACTTCTGGGCACCAACTGGCGGTGTTAGAGCCCAGGGTCAGCAGGAGGAGCAGAGTGTAGGCCGAAGCCTGCACTGGCGGCAGTTTATTGTGTCTGCGTGGCGTTTGCAGGACACGTTGCCGGCTACACAGCAGGGGAACAGCTGGCGTTACTGAACCCCACTGACACATTGGCAAGTGTTTTTCTCTGTGCAGCCAGCACTTCCGGGCACCAACTGGCGGTGTTAGAGCCCAGGGTCAGCAGGAGGAGCAGAGGAGCAGAGTGTAGGCCGAAGCCTGCACTGGCGGCAGCTTTGTGTCTGCGTGGCGTTTGCAGGACACGATGCCGGCTACACAGCAGGGGAACAGCTGGCGTTGCTGAACCCCACTGACACATTGGTGGGTGTTTTACTCTGTGCAGCCAGCACTTCCGGGCACCAACTGGCGGTGTTAGAGCCCAGGGACAGCAGGAGGAGCAGAGTGTAGGCCGAAGCCTGCACTGGAGCAAGTTGAAAGGGAACCTTTAACCCCCCCCAGGCGTTTGTTGCTGAAAGAGCCATCTTGTACAGCACTAATGCTGCAAAAGGAAAAGGTGGCTCTTTTAATTATGCTCCTTGCAAACGCTGAAATAGACACTTATGAAATGTGTCCCCTCACACCGTGAAACCATCCCGGAGGTGGGACTTTCCTTTGTAATGTGACGCAGCACAGCCATCAGTCCTACCCCCTTGGTGCCGTGCACCGCCTCCTCAGCGTTGTTTGATTCTGTCACGGAGCCTGCGCTGTTATGTTATCCCTTGGCCAGGCGCACTTAGCGCTGTCCATCTTCTGACATCATTTGGTGTCAGGCTGACTGTGCCTGTACGGCCGCGCTGCCCGAGATCCCGCCTCGCAGTGTCGTCTAATGTAATCCCACTGTGGGCCTGGGATCCATGGGCATGCACAGTGCATATCCTCGCCTCTCACTCCCCTCCCTCTGGCTTCTTCAGACTGTGCGGCATCACGGCCGTGGCATGCTATTAGGGATCAGCTGACGGTGCACAGTCTGAAGAAGGCGGAGGGAGATGAGTGAGAGCCTGAGGTGAAGATATGCACTGCGCATGCCCATGGATCTCAGGCCCGCAGTGTGATTAAATCAGAAGACACTGCGAGGCGGGATCTCGGGCAGCGCGGCCGCACAGGTGCAGCCAGCCTGACACCAAATAATGTCAGAAGACGGGCAGCGCTAAGTGTGCATGGCCAAGGGATAACATAACAGCGCAGGCTCCGTGACAGAATCAAACAACGCTGAGGAGGCGGCGCACGGCGCCAAGGGGGTAGGAATGATGGCTGTGCTGCATCACATTACAAAGGAAAGTCCCACCTCCGGGACGGTTTAACGGTGTGAGGAGACTCATTTCATAAGTGTTAGGTTCAGCGTGTGCAAGGAGCACAACGAAAAGAGGCACCTTTTCCTTGTGCAGCATTACTGCTGCACAAGGTGGCTCTTTCAGTAACAAACGCCTGGGGGGGGACAGGTTCCCTTAAATTTAAGTTGTTGTGCCAGCGTGGCGGTCGCATGACACATTGCCGGATACACAGCAGGGGAGCAGCAGGCATTACTGAACCCCACTAACACATTGGCGAGGTGTTTGGCTCTGTGCAAACAGCACTTCTGGGCAGCAACCAGCAGTGTTGTAGCCCAGGGACAACAGGAGGAGCAGAGTGTAGGCCGAAGCCTGCACTGGAGGCACATAAATGTCTGTTAGTGTGCCAGCGTGGCGGTCGCATGACACGTTGCCAGATACACAGCAGGGGAGCAGCTGATGTTACTGAACCCCAATAACATGGCAGCAAGTGTTAACTGTGCAGCCAGCACTTCCAGGCACCAACTAGCGGTGTTAGAGCCCAGGGACAGCAGGAGGAGCAGATTGGAGGTATTGCCGCACACACAGCTGGGGAACAGCTGACGTTACTGAACCCCAATAACAGAGGAGCGACTGTTGACTGTGCGGACAGCACTTCCAGGCACCAACTGGCGGTGTTAGAGCCCAGGGACAGCAGGAGGAGCAGATTGGAGGTATTGCCGCACACACAGCTGGGGAACAGCTGACGTTACTGAACCCCAATAACAGAGGAGCGACTGTTGACTGTGCGGACAGCACTTCCAGGCACCAACTGGCAGTGTTAGGATGCAAAAGGAAAAGGTGGCTCTTTTAATTATGCTCCTTGCAAGCACAGAACTAAACACTTATAAAATGTGTCCCCTGATACCGTGAGACCGTCCCGGAGGTGGGACTTTCCTTCGTAATGGGACGCAGCACAGCCGTCATTCCTACCCCCTTGGTGCCGTGCGCCGCCTCCTCAGCGTTGTTTGATTCTGTCACGGAGCTTGCGCTGTTATGTTATCCCTTGGCCAGGCGCACTTAGCGCTGCCCGTCTTCTGACATCATTTGGTGTCAGGCTGGCTGCGCCTGTGCTGCACAAGGTGGCTCTTTCAGTAACAAACGCCTGGGGGGGACAGGTTCCCTTAAATTTCAGTTGTTGTGTCAGCGTGGCGGTCGCAGGACACATTGCCGGCTACACAGCTGGGGATCAGCTGATGTTACTGAAACCCAATAACACTGGGTCGTATGTTTTGACTGTGCAGCCTGCACTTCTGAGCCTCAACTGGCGGTGTTGGAGCCCAGGAATTACAGTTCAGGTGGTAGAAAGATGAACACAACAGGAAACCTGGATACTGTAGAGAGTCACCCAATTATGTAATCAGGAAGAGGAGTGGCAAATTCCTGGGAGATCCAGGCCTGGTTCATTTTCAGAAAAGTAAGCCGGTCAACGTTATCGGAGGATAGTCGCATGCGACGGTATGTTAGTACACCACCTGCAGCACTAAAGACGCGTTCCGATAATACACTAGCCGCAGGGCAAGCCAGCACCTCCAATGCATACTGGCTTAGCTCTGGCCATGTATCCAGCTTAGAGACCCAAAACTTGAAAGGGGAAGAGCTGTCTGGGAGTACAGTAAGAGGGCAAGACATGTAGTCTGTCACCATCTGACGGAACCGTTGCCTCCTGCTGACTGGAGCTGCCTGTGATGGTGTAGACATTTGTGGCGGGCACACAAAACTGTGCCACAGTTGGGCCATACTGGTCTTGCCTTGGGCAGAGGCACTCCTTCTGCTCCCTCTTTGTGCAGAGCCTCCTCCACTGGCTCGACGCACTGAGCTGCTTTGTAAAGCACTAGCAGCACTGCTCTCAGTTGGACTGGAGAAGATGATGGAATTCACCAGTGTGTCTTGGTACTCCTGCATTTTACGCTCCCGGTTCAACGGTGTGATGAGGCTTTGTACGTTGTCCTGGTAGCGAGGATCAAGGAGTGTGTACACCAAATAATCAGCCATGTTTAGAATGTGGGCGATGCGGCGGTCGTTTCTCATGCACTGCAGCATGTAATCAACCATGTGCTGCAGACTGCCAACTGGCCCAGAAACGCTGTCCCCTGCTTGAGGCGTGATCTCTGCCCGCTCTTCATCACCCTACCCTCGCTGTGCACACTGACTACTGGACAATTGTGTAACTCCCTCCTCTGGATGGATGTCTTCCTCCTCCATTGACTCCTCCTCATCCTCCTCACAAAGTGTCCCCTGCCTACGCCTTTGTGAGGGACCACGTGGCGCTGACTGTCCAGAAGCTGATGGAAATGGTGACTCCTCATCCTCCACCTCTTCCACATCATCCCTTAGCGCTTGCAGTGTTTGTTGAAGCAGGCAGATAAGAGGGACAGTCATGCTGACTAGTGCATCATCTGCACTCGCCATCCGCGTGGAATAATCGAAGGGACGCAAAACCTGGCAGACGTCCTTCATAGTGGCCCACTCTGTGGTTGTGAAGTCTGAATGGCGCGGAGTGCGACTTCTTTGCGCCTGATGCAGCTGGTACTCCATTACTGCTTGCTGCTGCTCACACAACCGCTCCAACATATGTAACGTGGAATTCCACCTGGTTGGTAGGTCACATATGATGCGATGTTCCGGAAGGCGGAATCGGCGCTGCAGAGCTGCAATGCGTGATCTTGCCGTGCTGGAAAGCCGCAAGTGAGCAGCAGTGCATCAAGATCCGGATAGTCCCTCAAAAAACTCTGCACGACCAAGTTGAGCACATGTGCCAGACATGGGATGTGAGTGAGGTTGCCGAGGCCCAGAGCTGCCACCAGATTTCGGCCATTGTCACACACTACCATGCCTGGCTGGAGATTCGTTGGCACAAACCACACATCGCTCTCCTGCTTGATGGCATTCCAGAGCTCCTGCGCTGTGTGGCTTCGATTCCCCAAAGAAATTAATTTCAAGATGGCCTGTTGACGTTTGGCCACGGCTGTGCTCATGTCGGTCGTAACAGGTAAACATTCACGGGTCCATGTGGAGGTGGACTGTGACGGCTCCTGCAGCAATGATTCTGAGGAACTTGTGTATGAGGAGGAGTCAATGCATACAGACTGGATTCCTGCAATCCTTGGAGTGGGCAGGACATGTCCTGCGCCACTCGCACGATCTGTACCCGGCTCAACAACATTAACCCAATGGGCAGTGAGGGAAAGGTATCGCCCCTGTCCATGGTGACTGGTCCACGCATCGGTGGTGAGGTGGACCTTGCTACTGACGGCATTCAGTAGCGCGTGTTTTATGTGTCCCTCCACATGCTTGTGCAGGGCAGGGACGGCTTGCCTGCTGAAATAAAAGCGGCTGGGCACATTGTACTGTGGGACTGCCAATGCCATCAAGTCACGGAAGCTGTCAGTCTCCACCAGCCTGAATGAGAGCATTTCAAGGGACAGTAGTTTTGCAATGCCAGCATTCAGAGCCTGTGCTCGGAGGTGGTTTGCCGAGAATGGCCGCCTTTTCTCCCATGCCTGTACTACCGATGGCTGTAGACTGGGCTGGGAGTGTGGGGATGACTGGGAACGTGGTGCTGTGGGTGGAATTACAGTGGGTCTCTGGACAACAGTGCCAGAGGTTCTTCCATAGCGATCCTGGGAGGAAGCCGAACCAGCTGTGTGCGAGCTGGAGGAAGAGGCAACACGAGCTGAAGAGGTGGTAGCTGCCGCTGTTGGTTGGCCTAGGTCTTCAGTGTGTTTTTGTAACTCCACCGCGTGCCTGGTCCGCACATGTTTCCACATATTTGAGGTATTGAGGTTGCTGACATTTCTCCCTCTTTTGATTTTCTGATGACACACCTTGCATTTGACAAAGCAAATGTCATCTGCAACTGTGTCAAAAAAGGACCAGGCACTGCAAGTCTTGGGAGCGCCCTTTTTGGCTTTTGGAAGAGGCTTGCTCCTAACGGGTGCCGAAGTGGAGGCTACAGGCTCCGCAGTCTTCCCCCTCCCTCTCCCTCTTTGGCCCGTTCGGGGAATCTCTTCCTCAGAGCTGCTCCCACCACCTTCCTGTACCTCACGCCACGATGGGTCAAGGACCTCATCATCTACACTTCCCTCTGCCACCAACTGCTCCTCCTGGGTAGTCTCAGCAGCACAGCACGCACCAGAAAGTGGCACCTGAGTGTCATCATCAGATGCGTACTGCGGTGTGGTGACCGGAGGCACTGGCCCACCCGCCTCTTCAGAGTCAGAGAGACAAAGCTGTTGGGCATCACTGCACACTGCCTCTTCTTCCATTTCTCCAATGCTGCTTGGCTGGCCCCCTGTTTCCAAGCCAAGAGATTCAGAGAACAGAAGTAGAGACGGCTCCTGTCCTGGGCTCTCTGACTGCCTGGGCAATTTGGCAGGTGGTGAAGAGACAGATGGGTGCTCTCCAGTGCTCTGTGCCTGAGAGGATGTGGCACTAATTGAAGTCGATGTGTTAGCTGCCATCCATACGACAACGGCTTCAATTTGTTCTTCACGCAGCAGCGGTGTACGGCGATCTCCTAAAAAGCTGCGCATGAAGGACTGTTCCCTGCTGAAACTGGGTGATGATGAGTCACCGATGCCCGCAGCAGGCACAGAATCCCCACATCCTCTCCCTGCTCCGCGCCCACACCCACGCCCATGAGCCTAAAGGTACCGTCACATTAAGCGACGCTGCAGCGATATCGACAACGATGCCGATCGCTGCAGCGTCGCTGGAGAGCTGTCACACAGACAGCTCTCCAGCGACCAACGATGCCGGTCCCCGGGTAACCAGGGTAAACATTGGGTTACTAAGCGCAGGGCCACGCTTAGTAACCCGATGTTTACCCTGGTTACCATTGTAAATGTAAAAAAAAAACAGTACATACTCACCTTCTGATGTCCATCAGGTCCCTGGCCGTCTGCTTCCCGCACTGACTGTGAGCGCCGGCCGGCCGTAAAGTAAAAGCAGAGCACAGCGGTGACGTCACCGCTGTGCTGTGCTTTACGGCCGGCCGGCGCTCACAGTCAGTGTGGGAAGCAGACGGCCAGGGACCTGACGGATATCAGAAGGTGAGTATGTACTGTTTTTTTTTTACATTTACAATGGTAACCAGGGTAAATATCAGGTTACTAAGCGTGGCCCTGCGCTTAGTAACCCGATATTTACCCTGGTTACCATTGTAAAACATTGCTGGCATCGTTGCTTTTGCTGTCAAACACGACGATACACGCCGATCTGACGACGAAATAAAGTTCTGGACTTTCAGCAACGACCAGCGATATCACAGCAGGATCCAGATCGCTGCTGCGTGTCAAACACAACGATATCGCTATCCAGGATGCTGCAACATCACGGATCGCTATTGTTATCGTTGCAAAGTCGTTTAGTGTGAAGGAACCTTTACTCCCTGCCCTCTTCATCTTGGTTGACTGATAAAGATAAGCAGAAAAGTACTAAGGGCTTAGTGTGCTTATTCCTGAACAGCTCCTAACAGGTATAAGAAACACTAATTTTCTAAAGTGTGGACTAGACTTTAATATGAGCTAATGTGGCCTACACAACTGTAAAGTGGTGTGTTTGGTGAACTTTATTGTTATTTTTTTTTTTTTGGCAGAACTGACTACAGAGCGAGCTGCACTCACACGGAGACCGTGCAGACAGCCGTAAACGGTGCTGCAAGGCCCAAAAAACCTCCTCTATGTTATCCTATGTAGTGTTTTTCCACAATTTAGCTGGATACAGGTGGAAAGCCACTAATAGGAACTATTTGAAAAAATGTGCAGCAGGCTGCACTATTAGCAAAAAAGGACACTGTATTTTTCGGTATGACGCAGTGACGCACCCTGAGCTGAATACAACCGGCTGTGACTGCACACAGACTACAGGGCGAGCTGCACTCACACGGAGACCGTGCAGACAGCCGTAAACGGCGCTGCAAGGCCCAAAAAACCTCCTCTATGTTATCCTATGTAGTGTTTTTCCACAATTCAGCTGGATATGGGTGGAAAGCCACTAATAGGAACTATTTGAAAAAATGTGCAGCAGGCTGCACTATTAGCAAAAAAGGACAATGTATTTTACGGTATGAGACGGTGACGCACCCTGAGCTGAATACAACCGGCTGTGGCTGCACACAGACTACAGGGCGAGCTGCACTCACACGGAGACCGTGCAGACAGCCGTAAGCGGCGCTGCAAGGCCCAAAAAACCTCCTCTATGTTATCCTATGTAGTGTTTTTCCACAATTTAGCTGGATACGGGTGGAAAGCCACTAATAGGAACTATTTGAAAAAATGTGCAGCAGGCTGCACTATTAGCAAAAAAGGACAATGTACTTTATGGTATGAGGCAGTGACGCACCCTGAGCTGAATACAACTGGCTGTGGCTGCACACAGACTACAGGGCGAGCTGAACTCACACGGAGACCGTGCAGACAGCCGTAAACGGCGCTGCAAGGCCCAAAATACCTCCTCTATGTTATCCTATGTAGTGTTTTTCCACAATTTAGCTGGATACGGGTGGAAAGCCACTAATAGGGAATATTTGAAAAAAATGTGCAGCAGGCTGCACTAATAGCAAAAAAGGACAATGGATAGAACAGTATGAGGCAGTGAAACACTCTGAGCTGAATACAACCGGCTGTGGCTGCACTCAGACTACAGAGTGAGCTGCACTCACACACACACACACACACAGAGACCTTGCAGACAGCTGTGAAAACAGCGCTGCAAGGCAAAAGCAAGGTTCTCACACAGCGGTTGCTAAATCAGCCTGGGGAAAGCACAATGAAGCAAATCACTATCTCAACTGGCCCTCAGTCAGAACACAGCATCCTATGCCTAACTGAATTCACAGCAGAGTGAGCCCGAAATGGCGGCAGCGTTTTTTATAGTGCATCATGACATCATTTCAGCAGCCAATCACAGCCTTGCCAGTAGTTACATGCCCACCATGCTGAACAGGATGTGCCCACACTTGTAATCATTACTCATTGGCTGAATTCGTGCAGTTTGAATTCTGGGAACTTCCGATTCCGGTATCCGATATGCGGTAAATATCAGAACTCGGTATCGAAATTCCGATACCCGATACTTGCGGTATCGGAATGCTCAACACTAGTAAGGATATATTGGACCAAACTAAAATTCTGAAACACGCTTTTCATCTATTACCTTTGTTCCAAATTCCTCAGAAAATTCATGGGAAAAGTTTAAAATTCTTCTTCGTTTTAGGATTTTACTATTTGTACAGTATTTGTTAAACAGAACAGTAAGTAGCCAATTGAAGCTTGTGCTGCAGAACTGTCGAACTCCACAAAAGTTCACCAGCCTCTTAAAATATTCCAGTAGGCTAACGTGGGATGATTTTCCATCACGACAAGGGTGGAAGACAAGACTTGTAAAAGCAAGTCACTGCAGGAAGCATTTCACATGGCTTCCAACGGGCGGATTTAATGCAAATGATTTACCAGAAAGTACTTTTTAATGTGCTGTCATGGACGCTGGGGGATGCAAGGGAAGGTATTTATTGTATGCATAAAGAATTAATCTAACGTTAACCCGCAAGCATTTCTCGCAACAGATTAAGTAACTCCTTCCCAGCTGCACTACTTCATGATACTTTGGATTTGATTAAATAAGGGAAATATTCAGATGTGAAACAGTTAATATGACTTGAACTTTACAAGCTTAGAAGGACATTGAGTGCCTGAGGCCTACGCTTTATGGCACTTATTTATCCTCTCCTGCGCCAGTCATATAGAGCAAGAGGTTATTTCATTAAAACAATGACTTTCACACATGTTTCCAGAATTCTGGGTCAGGCTTGTGTGTTGTACGTGAATCATTTTGAATTATTTTGAAAGTATGCAAGCAATTATTTGTATGGAATAATAATGTTCACGATGCATTTTTACATACTTTATTTTACTTCTTGATTGACTGAATCACTAAACCTAGAATGCTATAATTTCTTACGCATATTGCATTAATCCCTTCCCAGCATGGCGATTTTCCACTTTTGCTCTTTTATTTTTTTCCTCCCCTTCTTCTTTTCCTCCCCTCTTTCCATTCACATAGATGCATGAGGATTTGTGTTTTAGGAGACAAGTTGTAGTTTTCAATGGCATCATTTATTTTACCTTTCTGTGTGTCCGAAAAACAGAAAAAATTCCAAGGGTGGTGAAATTGTTCAAGAATACAATTCCACAATTGTATTTTGGGTTTTGTTTTCATGCCATTCACTATGCACTAAAAATGACCTAATTCTATACTGTATTGTACTTTAACGTGAAAAAGACATTCTTCTATGACACTCAGCACATGCCTTAGCTTCACAGGAGGACCAAGATGGCAGCAAGAGGGAACTTCAGCAGAACTGCCATGACAACCCATTTGTTCCCCGTAATCATATTGTGGGAGGTATTTATCAAAGTTAGAACTTCCACCGAGAAGAATTTATTAAGGGTGTGTCTTGAGAATTAAGCCTTTTTATATTTGTTTTAGTCATGTTGATTAAAGTGAACCTGTCACCAGGATTGTGCTCAGTAAACTACAGACAGTGTCAGGTTGGCTCTGTTATACTGATTAAAATGACACGTTGGTTGATTAAATCAGTCTTGTGGTTGTTGTTTAATGCTTATTTTCAGTTTTGAGTTAATGATATGCTCGTGCTTTGGGGCAGCATGTGGGAGGGGGGCTTTATGTGGTGCTCTGCTTACATATCTATCTGTATGGGTTTATGACAGTTCACTATGACCTGCCCCCTATTTTTCATAATGCATATAATATGGTTGGCTTAGGAAAAAATTTTTACATCCAGCAAAATGGCGCCTGCGCCTGTGCAGTAGCATCTATCTCTTACCGATAGACGCTACCACGCAAGCGTTGCCATTGGCGCATTTTGCTGCAGCCACATTTTTTTCCTTCAGCAAAAGGGCAGCGGTGCTTGCACAGTGGCATCTACTGGCAAGCGAGACATGCTACTGCACATGTGCCGCCGGTGTCATTTTCCTGGAGGATTTTTTTTTTACTTCCAGCAAAATGGCACTAGCGACGGTGCTTGCACAGTGGCATCTATCTGCTTGACGATAGATGTTACTGCACAGGTGCTGCCACTAGAGCCATTTTGCTGCAGCCACATTTTTTTCTCTAGAAAAATGGCTGTGGCGCTTGCGCAGTAGAATCTATTGACAAGTGATAGATGCTGCTGCACATGTGCTGCCACCGGCACCATTTTGCTGCAGGAAAAAAATCTACGTCCAGCAAAATAGTGCCGGCGATGGCACTTGCGCTGTAGCATCTATCTGATTGACAATAGATGCTACTGCACAGGCACCACCACTGGCACCATTTTGCCACATTTTTTTCCTCCAGCAAAACGGCGGCAGTGCTTGCACAGTGGCAACAGTTGGTAAGAAATAGATGCTATTGCTCATGCACCACCGGATCCATTTTGCTAGACAACCTTTTTTTTTTCCAAACCAACAATATTGCATACATTATGCAAAATAGGAGACAGGTCACTGAAGGATCAGTGACCTGTTATAAACCCATACAGATGCATATGTAAGCAGAGCACCACATAAAGCCCCACCCACAGGCCCATCCCAAAGCACTAGAATCTCATTAACTGAAAACTACAAATACAGATTAAACAACAACCACAAGACAGATTTAATCAACAAAGATTTTCATCAGATGATCATTTTAATCAGCATAAAGGCACCAACTTCACAGTGTCTGTAGTTTACTTAGCAAAATCCTGCTGACAGGTTCCCTTTAAACACATAGATTAGCGACCTATTAAAAACAAAATAGAATGCAATACAAATGAACATGTGCTGGAGGAAAACTCTGGGTTTTATATCACTGACACCATTAAGCGCAATGAAACATTTCTCCCCTCCAGAACTTTACCAGTGACTTTGTCACATATATATGCCTAATCTATCTACAACTATATTTTTAAAATCCTGACTGTTAGCAATGTTGTAATTTGTAAAGCACTTGATCGCATCGCTTCGCTCTTTACGCTATGTCCAAGACTACCGACTACACAACCTTATGACTTACATACATATATTTAAGAAAAAATACTAAATGAGACAGTAATTTCTTCCTCTAAATAACATTTACATTTTTTTCTATGTTGTGGATTATTTTATTATTTAGTTTGCATTTAGTAATAGTTTGCTTACTATTTTTTAGTCAATGAGGAGAAGTTTGATGTCAAGAAGAGTAATCAAATGTCTACCTACAGTTCTGGATAGACAAGCAAATGCTTAGCACTACTAGTGTTGAAGTCTCATGTGAGAGTATAAGTCAGGGGTCCCTAACCTGTGACTTACAGGCCAGCCCCGATAGTTCATATTGCTATGGAATACAGAAAAGTGCAATAGGGTCTTATCCTGTTAAAATGTTATTAAACACGTAAAAGTTATGCTAACCTTATTAACTTGTGATCACACAACATTTAAGTGAACATGTAATCCCAGCTAGCTGCAGGTCCATGGGTCCAAGGGTCCAAGGACCAAGTTGAATTATGTGGAAGGAAAAAGTGGAAAAATCTGCACTGCTAGTAGATGACAGTAAATCCAGGACCACAATAATATGCGTTTTTTAATAATTTTATTTAAGTCTATGCGTTTTGAAGAACTGTGTTTCTTCTTCAGGACAAAAAAACATGATACCACATATTATCTTAGTGTGGACCTGGATTTAATGTTATCTACCAGCAGTGTGGATTTTTCTACTTTTTACTTTCCACATAATTCATAATACGGGTTTAGCAGACAACTGAAACAACAAGGTAAAGGAGAAAAAGCCATGAAAACCCTGTAGCGGTTGTTAGCTACCCTCTCCTCCCACCTGGCTATATCATCCGTACATATCTCTGTGGCCACCTCCTTTTTCTCCTTACTCTTTCCCATTCTGTAGCCCCTCACCACTGACTGACTCTACCAAGTCCCAGCTTCCCACTCCCCGTTTACCATGAGTGTAGTCAAAGGACAGTGTTCTCATATTTGGGAGAGTCATGTGTATGAATATTTTCACAATTTGCTTTAACTCAAGTGTCTTGTCTATGAATTGTCATGCACAAACGCCAGCTAGATACAGCACACAGTTCTGACTGTAGATGGCTATTCTGTTATAGTATACCGATCATTTAATTTTTGTAATATTATGACCCTTTACGTGTCTTGAGACCCCAAAGATTGTTTAGGACACTGCTTAGAAGCAGCAGCTCAGTATGCAGAATCGCTCAGTTCCTACATGGGCACTCTCGCAGTGCAGAGGACAGACTCAGGCACTCTGGGAGTAGGATCCGCCCTTAATGATTGGTGGGGGTCTCGGGACCAGGAACCCCACCAGTCTACAGGATGAGTAAGGATAAAAATAAAATGATAGGTTAAAAGCTGAAGCAGGTCAAAGGTTCAATTACATAAATATATTATTTACATCCCACTAGGGTATTGTACACATATAGGCAGCTTTCTGTCATTTTTTTCATCTGCCATATTACTAAAACACCAGATGGAAATACACAAATTGAGCTCATTGATTTTGATTAATACGATCATCCGCACCTGTCTAGCTTCTCAGTTGCTGCACCAGATCTGTCTATTGGTTATGACTTCTACGATTTCTATGCATATGGTTTACGACCCTCTCTGAGCTGAATGTCCCTCTCAAGGTGAGAAAGCTTGGAGATCACTACTTTAAGGGAATGTACATAGGCAGCAGATGCTCTGCAGGGTTTCCATCTGAACAATTCTGGCAGAATGGATTTTAAATGTCAATTTATGTTACTGATCAGATGCAGATTTTGTTGTGGGTTTGTATTTACTGAACAAAGAAATGTTTACTGTTTAAAATCAATTTCCTTTATAAAGCACACAGCAAAACATGGGTCTGGTTTAACTATGCATATGTATTACATCCATATGTATTTTATAATGTGACTATTTTTTCTATTTTTTTCAAGCAGTATGTTCTAATTTAACTACTGGGACTTATGCAATTTATTCTGCTGCTTTAACTTTAATATACTACCTCCGTTTTGGCACGTAACACTTTATATGTGTTTTCATGCGGAGTAGTACAATATAATACCTACTATGGCTTTTATATCTTACACAAACCCTTTGCTTACACATCGTGCATATGATGTAATTTTCAACTAAATTATTGCATCTTCCACTTACTTGCATTATGTATTAACTGTATATATAGTCAATATTGCTCAAATTATATACCCACAGTGGTACTGTACCAATGCCAAATTTTCTGTATCTGAACTTCCTCTTTTTAACATACTGTGATAATTTTATTAAGCTACAATACAATTAAATTCTTAATCATTTTGTTGGTATGTACTAATTTCTGTATTTAAGTACCGTATTTTTCGGATTATAAGACGCTCCGGATTTTAATAAAATGGTGGTGCTTCTTATAATCCATGCGTCTTATTGCTTACCGGGGGTGGTGGCTGTGGTGAAGCGGAGTCCCAGGATCGCTGCTGGAGGAGGCAAGAGTGGAGCGTTGCTGCAGGCCGCAGGCTGGGATGAGGGTGTGTTTGGATATGCAGCGCACCGCTGCGGGTGGTGTCTGGTGCTGAGGGTGGTGTCTAGTGCTGAAGGGGGCTCTGTCGACATTTTGTGATAGGCCAGAGCCCCGCAGTTCCATGGTTTCCTATGCGGTGGACTCTGGGAAAATGGCTGCCGGGGCAGCGCATGCGCAGATGGAGATCTCAGCATCTTAGCGCTGAGATCTCATCTCCCGAGATCTTGATGCCGAGATCTCCATCTGCGCATGGGCTGCCGCAGCAGCCATTTTCCCGGAGTCCACCGCAAAGGAAACCATGGAACTGCGGGTGGGGCTCTGGCCTTTCTCAAAATGTCGGCAGAGCCCAGCGCAGCACGTGACACCACCCGCAGCACCGGACGCCACCCGCAGCTGCACGCCGCACATCCGAACACCCCCTGTGGCCTATAAACCTATAGAGAGGGCACTCAAAGTAAATGCTCCGCCATCTTAAAATATCATGTAAACCAAAAGAAGAATGGACACCAAAGCTAAAAAGTAAAGATTTTATTAAGAACCATTAAGACAGTACAAAAATACACGAATAAATGTAAGAATAGAAAACGATGCAATAGAAAGGCAACACTAGTGCCGCGTACGTGTGTATCCAGCTAAAGAGCAAAAGGGTAGATATACACTTATCCCACAACAATATATACAACAAAATATAAACGCGCGTTTCGCATATGCTCGTTTCGCATAGTCAACTAGCGCCCCTCGAGGAAGCAGCATATGCGAAACGCGCGTCGGGGCTCCTCTTTCCGCGTACGGCCGCAGGGTGGGATTCTGTGTGTGCTTATACCATCTCTACTCAGTAAGTATAACATGGCTTAATTCATGCATGTTTGTGGGATTTTTCCTGGTATATATGCACACTTGTGCTGAGAATAATACGATTACATAGGGCTTTATCGCCACATTATATCTTGCATGAGGCACTTTATCTATACTTTGATTCATATGTACACTCATTATCCCCCTGTACCTGCTTATTATTAATGAGCAATTATTTTATTGCTATTGGATATTCGGTTGGTTGTGTGTTACCACTAATAGTTAATACTATTACAACTTACCTTCTGTATTTTGTTGTATATATTGTTGTGGGATAAGTATATACCTACCCTTTTGCTCTTTAGCTGGATACACACGTACGCGGCACTAGTGTTGCCTTTCTATTGCATCGTTTTCTATTCTTACATTTATTCGTGTATTTTTGTACTGTCTTAATGGTTCTTAATAAAATCGTTATTTTTTAGCTTTGGTGTCCATTCTTCTTTTGGTTTACCCCCTGTGGCCTGCAGCAATGCTCCACTCTTTCTTCCTCCAGCCGCGACCCTGGGATCCTGCTCCACTGCAGCCGGTAAGGTATATCTGCATTATAAGACGCACCTCTATTTTTCCCCAAAATTTGCGGGAAAAAAACTGCGTCTTATAATCCAATATGTATAAATACAGTATTTAATTGTTCTAGTACTGAGAAGCATGTATGTTCTTGTGCTATCCCTCTAAAATTGGGATGAGCAAAGGCCAATTCATATATACAATGTACTCAAGGGCACACATAGAAATCATGGTACCCCATAACAGAAGTCCTAATTGGGCCTTTCCCCACTACCACCCACACACAAAAAATTATATTTAGCAGGGTCACAGAAAAGCATATCCCACAGCTTTTAGCCCTTACAAAGTAACATTGACTCTATTGTATCCTGCACACAAAGTTGCACACAGTGTAATGGACCCCAAACAGCCCTCCAAACAGTATAATTGGCCCCCCACACAGCCCTGAAAACAATATATTAGCCACCACACAGCCATATAAACAGCATAATGGCACCCACATAGCTCTACAAATTGTATAATGACCCCCTCAAGTAGCATGATGGCCCTCTTCCACATAGCCCTCCAAAAAGTGTGATGACTCCCAAATAGCCCTCCAAATAGTATGATGGCACCCCACATAGCTCTCCAAATAATGTGATTGCCTCCCACATAACCCTCCAAATAGTATGATAACCCCACAAATAGTCATTCAAATAGGATGATGGACCAACTTAGCCCTCCAAATACTGTGATGGTCCCCAACATAGAACTCCAAATAGTATGACGGCCCCACAAAAAGCCCTCCTAATAGTATGATGGGTTCCACATAACACTCAAAATAGTATGATGGCCCCCAAATAGCCTGCCATATAGTATTATGGCTCCCAAATGGCCCTCCAAATAGTATAATACCCCAAATAGCATGATGGCACCCCAAGTAGCACTCCAAATAGTATGATGGCCACCCCAGAAGCCATCTAAATATTATGACGGTCCCCCAAATAGCCCTCCAATAGTCAATAGTATGATATCCCCCCATAAAGTACTCATTAATTTAAAAAAATACCTCTTCCCGCTCCCCCGCTGCTCTGGTCTCTGTACTGTGTGGTTTGCACTGTTCGGCACAGCTATCATGATGGAATGACATAATTGCACCTGCTGCACTGAGACGTCGGAGGCACAGGAAGAAAGATGGATGAGGGAGTGTCAGTCGATGGCCCCCTTTTCCAACATTAGTTTCAACTGTATCTGCATCTAGGATGCATATACAGATGAAAGTGGGGTAGGGAGACCCGTAGCCAGAGCTGACAACAAGTCCCCAGACTCACAGACCCCATAGCAGCTGCATGGTCTGCCGCTATTAGCAGTACACAACTGGTTATATTTTTACTTTGAAAATACATGTCAGAATGGCTGTATAATCCTGATATTAACATGACCATTTTATGAGTCTAACTATAGAATTGAAATAGCTTGAGTCCAAGTATATCCAATCTGCTCTGCGCCCAATCACTCAGTCTGACTGACATCTGTAGCTTGTACTGAGCAGTGTGAGATCTCAGCAGCAGGAGAGACACTGAAGAGCTTTAAAGCAGGCTGTGTGGGAGGGCATTTAGTTAAACTATCGAGCATGGGTTTTGAAAAGACAGCATCCTTATCAGGTCTAAGCTATTAGTCTATCAATATACAGTATGCAGTCTATATTATAAAATCCAAAGCCAGATTTAAGAACTTACTACTAGAGTTGAGCGACTTTTACTTTTTTCGGATCGAGTCGGGTTTCGCGAAACCCGACTTTGTCAAAAGTCGGGTCAGGTGAAATCGGCCGATTATTGCGAAAAGTCGGGGGCCGACTGAAACACGAAACCCAATGCAAGTCAATGGGGAATCAAAGTAGGCAGTGAGTGGAGGACAGGAAAACACCTACAGTGCCCATTTTAATGCCAAAAACATCAATTCTTATTACTTAAGCTTGTCAATCTTAATCTATATATATAATTGTCTAAGGGTTTTTCTGTCTGTCCTGGAAATCCCGCGTCTCTGATTGGTCGAGGCTGCCTGGGCCTCGACCAATCAGCGATGGGCACAGTATCGACGTAGAAATCCCGCGTCTCTGATTGGTCGAGGCCACCAGACCTCGACCAATCAGCGACGGGCACAGTATCGACGTAGAAATCATAATGGTTGCCATGGCGACGATGATGTCATAAAGGTTGCCTTGACCAATCAGCGACGGGCACAGTCTGCCGTGAATTCTGGAATCATCATTGTCCATGTACTACGGGGACATGCATATTCTAGAATACCAGATGCGTTAGAATGGGGCCACAATCTAGTTTACTTTATAATAATAGTTAGGCATTGAAAACTGGGGGTCATTTGACTAAAGTTGTGGGGGGGTAGGGCTGGCTCAAAATTTTCGTGGGCCCAGGAAACGTGGAATACGTCACGGCGGTGGAGCAGGGAGAGGTAAGTATTTAAACTTTGCAAGTAAAAGAAAGAAATGCGGCACTCACCATTTATCTTCAGCTAAAACATGTCCTTTATTTAGCACTTTACATCTTCAAAAACATGCTGCGGCATCGGCAGAAATATACGAGGGAGCGGGGAAGTGACAAGTGCTGTGATCCTGAGCAAGCAGGGGGGCCCGCTTGTTGGCACTGGCACAGGGCCCCTCATAGTACGGCGGTGTGTTTGACGGCGGGTGGCGACTCCCACCGGCAGAGACACTTTTGCGTACTATGAGGGGCCCTGTGCCAGTGACGTCACCAACGAGTATGCCCCCTCACCTAATGAAGTAACCTGCACTTTTATCTGCACCTTCCTCTTTGTCCCCGTGTAAGGTGGTATAGTATGCGGGAAGGGGAACCTGACTTTCAGCAGGGTCAGATTCTGGCTGTGTAGAGTGCAAGGGGAATGTAGTGGTCTGGGTCAATGTACCAGCAGACTCATCTAGCAGTGGCTGGGCAATGGGCAGGATGAGGAGGAAACACAGATATAGGCCCAAATAATAAAGTAGGCTAAATGCAGTTCAAATGTGGTAACAGGTCTAAACAGGCGGCATTGCTTTGTTCAGTGGAGGAAAACTGTAATAAGTGGCAGACACAGTTAGTAAGCCCAAATAATAAAGTAGGCTAAATGCAGCTCAAATGTGGTAACAGGACTAAACAGGCGCCATTGCTTTGTTCAGTGGAGGAAAACTGTAATGAGTGGCAGACACAGTTAGTAGGCCCAAATAATAAAGTGAGCTAAATGTCTGCCAACAAATTGTTCATGAATAAACAGGTGGCATAGCTAGGTACAGGGGTGGGCTCCTCTGCTGAGTAGCAGACAGTGGTAGTAGGCGCAAAGTATTAACTGGTCTAAATGGAGGCCAGGGCCCCTGTATATTTTAACTATCATCTATTATTTCAACAAATTTGTATTGGCAGTGCCATTGAAGGATTTAACAGCACAGACTACACAGTGGTGGAGCAGGGAGAGGTAAGTATTGCAAGTGGTAGAGCACTGTTCGAGCTGGGGGGGACCACTCTCTCGTGGGTGGCGGTACTGGCACAGGGCCCCACATATTACGACGGTGTGTCTGACATTGGCTGTGCACCACCACCGTCAGAGACACTTCATTGTACTATGAGGGACCCTGTGCCAGTGCTGTCGCCCAAGAGTGGGCCCACCCACCTGTCCAGGCAAACGGCACTCGCACGGGTGCTTGCGCCAGGTGGTGACCACGGCCCTGTGGGGGGAGTCAGCCCATTTAGGGAAGTATAAAAATGGCCTATGGTGGACATTCAGCAGCTGCAAATGGAGGAATTGGAGAAGTCAGTAAGAGGAGGCCAAAAGCAAGACATTTTTCAGGCAAGCTACGTGTCAGCAGGGGAAGGTGGGGCAAAATAATTTGAAATCCATGATTGGTTCATTTTAATGAAGGTTAGATCATCAATATTTTGGATAGCCAGACGTGTCTTTTTTTCAGTCAGTATTGAACCAGCAGCACTGAAGACTCTTTCTGATAGCACACTAGCAGCAGGGCAAGCGAGCTCCTGTAATGCATATTCTGCCAATTCAGACCAGGTGTCTATTTTAGATGCCCAGTAATCAAAGGGGAATTGTTGTGAAATTGGATTCTGGGCTCCCCCGGTGGCCACTTGTGGAATTGTACTTGTGTGCATCATCCCCTCTGTTCACCTGCTCCTATCAGGATGTGGGAGTCGCTATATAACCTTGCTCCTCTGTCAGTTTCATGCTGGTCAACAATGTAATCAGAAGCCTTTCTGTGCATGTTCCTGCTACTAGACTACTCCCAGCTAAGTTGGACTTTTGTCCTTGTGTGTTTTTGCATTTTGTTCCTGTTCACAGCTGCTGTTTCGTTACTGTGTCTGGAAAGCTCTTGTGAGCGGAAATTGCCACTCTGGTGTTATGAGTTAATGCTAGAGTCTTAAAGGAATTTCTGGATGGTGTTTTGATAGGGTTTTCTGCTGACCATGAAAGTGCCCTTTCTGTCTTCTTGCTATCTAGTAAGCGGACCTCGATTTTTGCTAAACCTATTTTCATACTACGTTTGTCATTTCATCTAAAATCACCGCCAATATATGTGGGGGCCTCTGTCTGCCTTTTGGGAAAATTTCTCTAGAGGTGAGCCAGGACTGTCTTTTCCTCTGCTAGGATTAGGTAGTTCTCCGGCTGGCGCTGGGCATCTAGGGATAAAAAAACGTAGGCATGCTACCCGGCCACTTCTAGTTGTGCGGCAGGTTTAGTTCATGGTCAGTATAGTTTCCATCTTCCAAGAGCTAGTTCTCATATATGCTGGGCTATGTTCTCTCGCCATTGAGAATCATGACAGTTTGACCGGCCTAAAAAAAAGGGTTAAATTACTGGCTGAGAAAGGAGAGAAAAAAGAAGTCTGCTACAATTTTTTTTTTTTTTTTTTTTTTCCTCTAGTTCTGAGTGTGCTCTTAATTGAATCTCTTGCTAGTCTGCCTATACTGCAGCCTTCCTCTCTTTCTCTCCTTCTTATCCTTGAATGGCTCTGTGTTCACCTGTTTCAAATGGATCTTCAGAGTGTAGCTACAGGTTTGAATAATCTCGCCACAAAGGTACAAAATTTGCAAGATTTTGTTGTTCATGCACCTATGTCTGAGCCTAGAATTCCTTTGCCTGAATTCTTCTCGGGGAATAGATCTCACTTTCAAAATTTTAAAAATAATTGCAAATTGTTTTTGTCCCTGAAGTCTCGCTCTGCCGGAGACCCTGCACAGCAGGTCAGGATTGTAATTTCCTTGCTCCGAGGCGACCCTCAAGACTGGGCTTTTGCATTGGCACCAGGGGATCCTGCGTTGCTCAATGTGGATGCGTTTTTTCTGGCCTTGGGGTTGCTTTATGAGGAACCTCATTTAGAGCTTCAGGCGGAAAAGGCCTTGATGTCCTTGTCTCAGGGGCAAGATGAAGCTGAAATATACTGCCAAAAGTTCCGCAAATGGTCTGTGCTTACTCAGTGGAATGAGTGCGCCCTGGCGGCGATTTTCAGAGAAGGTCTCTCTGATGCCATTAAGGATGTTATGGTGGGGTTCCCTGTGCCTGCGAGTCTGAATGAGTCCATGACGATGGCTATTCAGATCGATAGGCGTCTGCGGGAGCGCAAACCTGTGCACCATTTGGCGGTGTCTAATGAGAAAACGCCAGAAAATATGCAATGTGATAGAATTCTGTCCAGAAGCGAGCGGCAGAATTTTAGACGAAAAAATGGGTTGTGCTTCTATTGTGGTGATTCAACTCATGTTATATCAGCATGCTTTAAGCGTACTAAGAAGCCTGACAAGTCTGTTTCAATTAGCACTTTACAGTCTAAGTTTATTCTATCTGTGACCCTGATTTGTTCTTTGTCATCTATTACCGCGGACGCCTATGTCGACTCTGGCGCTGCTTTGAGTCTTGTGGATTGGTCCTTTGCCAAACGCTGTGGGTATGATTTGGAGCCATTGGAGGCTCCGATACCTCTGAAAGGGATTGACTCCACCCCATTGGCTAGTAATAAACCACAATACTGGACACAAGTGACTATGCGTGTTAATCCGGATCACCAGGAGGTTATTCGCTTTCTGGTGCTGTATAATCTACATGATGTTTTGGTGCTTGGATTGCCATGGCTGCAATCTCATAACCCAGTCCTCGACTGGAGAGCTATGTCTGTGTTAAGCTGGGGATGTAAAGGAACTCATGGGGACGTACCTTTGGTTTCCATTTCATCATCTATTCCCTCTGAGATTCCTGAATTCTTGTCTGACTTTCGTGACGTTTTTGAAGAACCCAAGGTTGGTTCACTACCTCCGCACCGGGAGTGCGATTGTGCCATAGACTTGATCCCGGGTAGTAAATACCCTAAGGGTCGTTTATTTAATCTGTCTGTGCCTGAACACGCGGCTATGCGAGAATATATAAAGGAGTCCTTGGAAAAGGGACATATTCGTCCTTCGTCATCTCCCTTAGGAGCCGGTTTTTTCTTTGTGTCTAAGAAAGACGGCTCTTTGAGGCCGTGTATTGATTATCGACTTTTGAATAAAATCACGGTTAAATATCAATATCCGTTACCACTGCTTACTGATTTGTTTGCTCGTATAAAGGGGGCCAAGTGGTTCTCTAAGATTGATCTCCGTGGGGCGTATAATTTGGTGCGAATCAAGCAGGGGGATGAGTGGAAAACCGCATTTAATACGCCCGAGGGCCATTTTGAGTATTTGGTGATGCCTTTTGGTCTTTCAAATGCCCCTTCAGTCTTCCAGTCCTTTATGCATGACATTTTCCGCGATTATTTGGACAAATTTATGATTGTGTATCTGGATGATATTCTGATTTTTTCGGATGACTGGGACTCTCATGTCCAGCAGGTCAGGAGGGTTTTTCAGGTTTTGCGGTCTAATTCCTTGTGTGTGAAGGGTTCTAAGTGTGTTTTTGGGGTTCAAAAGATTTCCTTCTTGGGATACATTTTTTCCCCCTCTTCCATCGAGATGGATCCTGTCAAGGTTCAGGCTATTGGTGATTGGACGCAACCCTCTTCTCTTAAGAGTCTTCAGAAATTTTTGGGCTTTGCTAACTTTTATCGTCGATTTATTGCTGGTTTTTCTGATGTTGTAAAACCATTGACTGATTTGACTAAGAAGGGTGCTGATGTTGCTGATTGGTCCCCTGATGCTGTGGAGGCCTTTCGGGAGCTCAAGCGCCGCTTTTCTTCCGCCCCAGTGTTGCGTCAGCCTGATGTTGCTCTTCCTTTTCAGGTTGAGGTCGACGCTTCTGAAATCGGAGCTGGGGCGGTGTTGTCGCAGAGAAGTTCCGACTGCTCCGTGATGAGACCTTGTGCTTTTTTTTCCCGTAAATTTTCGCCCGCCGAGCGGAATTATGATATTGGGAATCGGGAGCTTTTGGCCATGAAGTGGGCTTTTGAGGAGTGGCGTCACTGGCTTGAGGGGGCCAGACATCAGGTGGTGGTATTGACTGACCACAAAAATTTAATTTACCTTGAGTCTGCCAGGCGCCGGAATCCTAGACAGGCGCGCTGGTCGTTGTTTTTCTCTCGGTTTAATTTTGTGGTGTCTTACCTACCGGGTTCTAAGAATGTTAAGGCGGATGCCCTTTCTAGGAGTTTTGAGCCTGACTCCCCTGGTAATTCTGAGCCCACAGGTATCCTTAAAGATGGAGTGATATTGTCTGCCGTTTCTCCAGACCTGCGGCGGGCCTTGCAGGAGTTTCAGGCGGATAGACCTGATCGTTGCCCACCTGGTAGACTGTTTGTTCCTGATGATTGGACCAGTAGAGTCATCTCTGAGGTTCATTCTTCTGCGTTGGCAGGTCATCCTGGAATCTTTGGTACCAGGGATTTGGTGGCAAGGTCCTTCTGGTGGCCTTCCCTGTCACGAGATGTGCGAGGCTTTGTGCAGTCTTGTGACGTTTGTGCTCGGGCCAAGCCTTGTTGTTCTCGGGCTAGTGGATTGTTGTTACCCTTGCCTATCCCGAAGAGGCCTTGGACGCACATCTCGATGGATTTTATTTCGGATCTGCCTGTTTCTCATAAGATGTCTGTCATCTGGGTGGTGTGTGACCGTTTCTCTAAGATGGTCCATCTGGTTCCCTTGCCTAAGTTGCCTTCTTCTTCCGAGTTGGTTCCTCTGTTTTTTCAAAATGTTGTTCGTTTGCATGGTATTCCGGAGAATATCGTTTCTGACAGAGGGACCCAATTCGTGTCTAGATTTTGGCGGGCATTCTGTGCTAGGATGGGCATAGATTTGTCTTTTTCGTCTGCTTTCCATCCTCAGACTAATGGCCAGACCGAGCGGACTAATCAGACCTTGGAGACATATTTGAGGTGTTTTGTGTCTGCGGATCAGGATGATTGGGTTGCTTTTTTGCCTTTGGCGGAGTTCGCCCTCAATAATCGGGCCAGCTCTGCCACCTTGGTGTCCCCGTTTTTCTGTAATTCGGGGTTTCATCCTCGATTTTCCTCCGGTCAAGTGGAATCTTCGGATTGTCCTGGAGTGGATGCTGTGGTGGAGAGGTTGCATCAGATTTGGGGGCAGGTGGTGGACAATTTGAAGTTGTCCCAGGAGAAGACTCAGCTTTTTGCCAACCGCCGTCGTCGTGTTGGTCCTCGGCTTTGTGTTGGGGACTTGGTGTGGTTGTCTTCTCGTTTTGTCCCTATGAGGGTTTCTTCTCCTAAGTTTAAGCCTCGGTTCATCGGCCCGTACAAGATATTGGAGATTCTTAACCCTGTGTCCTTCCGTTTGGACCTCCCTGCATCCTTTTCGATTCATAATGTTTTTTATCGGTCATTGTTGCGCAGGTATGAGGTACCGGCTGTGCCTTCCGTTGAGCCTCCTGCTCCGGTGTTGGTTGAGGGTGAGTTGGAGTACGTTGTGGAAAAGATCTTCGACTCTCGTGTTTCCAGACGGAAACTCCAGTATCTGGTCAAATGGAAGGGATACGGTCAGGAGGATAATTCTTGGGTCACTGCCTCTGATGTTCATGCCTCCGATCTTGTCCGTGCCTTTCATAGGGCTCATCCTGATCGCCCTGGTGGTTCTGGTGAGGGTTCGGTGCCCCCTCCTTGAGGGGGGGGTACTGTTGTGAAATTGGATTCTGGGCTCCCCCGGTGGCCACTTGTGGAATTGTACTTGTGTGCATCATCCCCTCTGTTCACCTGCTCCTATCAGGATGTGGGAGTCGCTATATAACCTTGCTCCTCTGTCAGTTTCATGCCGGTCAACAATGTAATCAGAAGCCTTTCTGTGCATGTTCCTGCTACTAGACTACTCCCAGCTAAGTTGGACTTTTGTCCTTGTGTGTTTTTGCATTTTGTTCCTGTTCACAGCTGCTGTTTCGTTACTGTGTCTGGAAAGCTCTTGTGAGCGGAAATTGCCACTCTGGTGTTATGAGTTAATGCTAGAGTCTTAAAGTAATTTCTGGATGGTGTTTTGATAGGGTTTTCTGCTGACCATGAAAGTGCCCTTTCTGTCTTCTTGCTATCTAGTAAGCGGACCTCGATTTTTGCTAAACCTATTTTCATACTACGTTTGTCATTTCATCTAAAATCACCGCCAATATATGTGGGGGCCTCTGTCTGCCTTTTGGGAAAATTTCTCTAGAGGTGAGCCAGGACTGTCTTTTCCTCTGCTAGGATTAGGTAGTTCTCCGGCTGGCGCTGGGCATCTAGGGATAAAAAAACGTAGGCATGCTACCCGGCCACTTCTAGTTGTGCGGCAGGTTTAGTTCATGGTCAGTATAGTTTCCATCTTCCAAGAGCTAGTTCTCATATATGCTGGGCTATGTTCTCTCGCCATTGAGAATCATGACAGGGAATGACCTGTGAGGGAGAACATCGATAAGGGAGGAAAAGTAGTTCGTAACCATACTGGACAAATGCTGTCTCCTGTCACTTTGAATCGATGCAGCAGTACCTGTCATGTCAGCGGTCATTGCGAAATCACTCCACAACCTGGTCATAAAACCCCTCTGTCCAAAGCCACTTCGGATTTGTGCACCTCTAACACCTCTGCCATGTTGCCCCCTACGGCTTGTGTGAGAACCATCACCCCCGCTGTGTGCTGGGAATGCCTGAACCAAACGGTCTACAAGAGTTGCTTGTTTGGTAGCCAGTATTTGCTCAAGGTTCTCATGTGGCATGATATTTTGTAATTTTCCTTTATATCGTGGATCCAGGAGGCAGGCCAACCAGTAATCGTCATCGGTCATCATTTTGATAATGCGGGGGTCCCTTTTTAGGATACGCAAGGCATACTCAGCCATGTGGGCCAATGTTCCAGGTGTCAATTCACTGCTTGTGCAGGGTTGAGGAGCACTTTCTTGCAAATCAACATCACTTGTGTCCTGCAAAAACCCTGTACCTGACCTTGCAACGCCACCAGATTCTATTGCCCCTGAGAAGCATCCTCCTCCCATATTAATCCCCATCATCCTCCTCCTCTTCGTCCGCCACCTCGTCCAGGAGAGTTCCCTGAGCAGACAATGGCTGACTGTCATCAAGGCTTCCCTCCTCCTCGGCTGCAGACGCCTGCTCCTTAATGTGCGTCAAACTTTGCATCGGCAGACGCATTAGTATGATGCTCATGCTTATGATGGCGTCGTCTGCACTTACCAGCCGTGTGCATTCCTCAAAACACTGAAGGACTTGACAGAGGTCTTGTAGCTTCGACTACTGCACACCAGACAACTCCATGTCTGCCATCCAAGTGCTTGCCTGTGTATGTGTATCCTCCCGCAAATTAATTACAGCACGCCTCTGTTCACACAGCCTCTGAACCATGTGCAGTGTGGAGTTCCACCTTGTTGCAATGTCGATTATTAGGCGGTGCTGGGGAAGATTCAGCGATCGCTGATGGTTCAGCATACGGCTGGAGTATATGGGCGACCGGCGGATGTGCGAGCAAAGTCTTCGCACCTTCAGGAGCAGGGCTGGTAACTCTGGATAATTTTTGAGGAAGCACTGCACCACCAGGTTAAAGGTGTGAGCCAGGCAAGGTATGTCTTTCAGTTCTGAAAGCTCTATGGCAGCCATAAAATTCCTTCCGTTATCACTGACTACCTTGCCTGCCTCAAGATGTACACTGCCCAGCCATGACTGAGTTTGTTGCTGCAAGTACTCGGCCAGTACTTCCGCAGTGTGTCTGTTGTCGCCTAAACACTTCATTTGTAACACAGCCTGCTGACGCTTACCACTAGCTGTTCGATAATGGGACACCTCGTGTGCAACACTAGCAGCTGCGGATGGAGTGATCGTGCGACTGCACTCTGTGGACGAGCTTTCGCTTCTGGAGGAGGAGGAGGAGGGGTGGTGAATGCCTACAGCCAACTGTTTCCTAGACCGTGGGCTAGGCAGACCTGTCCCACTATGGCTGTCCCCTGTGGACCCTGCATCCACCACATTAACCCAATGCGCCGTGATGGACACGTAACGTCCCTGGCCGTGCCTACTGGTCCATGCATCTGTTGTGAGGTGCACCTTTCCACTGACTGATTGCCTCAGTGCATGGACAATGCAGTCTTTGACATGCTGGTGGAGGGCTGGGATGGCTTTTCTCACAAAGAAGTGCCGACTGGGTAGGTCATAGCATGGTACTGCATAGGCCATCAGGTCTTTGAAAGCTTCGCTTTCAACCAACCGGTAGGGCATCATCTCTAACGAGATTAGTATAACAATATGGGCGTTCAAACCCTGTGTATGCAGATGAGAGGCTGAGTACTTTCTTTTCCTAACGAGAGTCTCTTGTAGGGTGAGCTGGACTGGAGAGCTGCATATGGTGGAACTAGCGGTGATGGTGGTGGTGGACATGGCAGATTGAGAGAGGGTTGGTGATGGTATTCTTGATGTTGGCCTACATACAGTGTTTCCTACCAATAACCTTGTGATTCCCTGACTGCTTTGGCCTTGCGATGATACCTCCACATTTGCTGCTGCTGGTGTCCTAACCGGTGGGCTTACAGTGAGGGAAGCAATGTAGCGTTGCTGACTACCTTCATTCTGAGCAGGTGCACCAACGGTACGGGACATTTGGTAGTTAGTCCAGGCTTGCAAGTGCATGCTGGTTAAATGTCTAAGCATGCACGTTGTATTGAAATTTTGAAGATTCTTCCCTCTGCTAAAGGTCTTTGAGCATTTCTTACAAATAACTTTTGACTGATCATTCGGATCTTGGTTAAAAAATTGCCACACTACACTCTTCCTACTATGGAATACCTTTTTCAGACATTGCACGCTGTGCTACTTTCACCGGATGGCCACGCTGTCCTAAAACTGTTTTTGTTTTTGACAAATGTTTTTGGCCTGATACGGGCCTGCCAGATGACAGCTGTTGCGATGTAGATGACTGCTGCGGATCATCCTCCTCCGCTTCTGAGCTACTGGCAGCGGCACCCTCTTCCCCCAATGGCTGCCAATCTGGGTCAACAACTGGGTCATCTATCACCTCCTCTTCAATGTCATGTGCA
Organism: Ranitomeya variabilis; assembly: GCF_051348905.1. Classification (NCBI taxonomy): domain Eukaryota; kingdom Metazoa; phylum Chordata; class Amphibia; order Anura; family Dendrobatidae; genus Ranitomeya; species Ranitomeya variabilis. Next base: position 853,719,601 of record NC_135232.1, read on the forward strand.
CCTTCCTCTGTGTCACCGTGTAAGCTGCTATAGCGTTCGGGACGGGGCACCATAGTCTCATCAGGGTCAGATTCTGGCTCAGTACACTGCGAGGGCAATGTAGTGATCTGAGTCAATGGAACAGCATAATAATCTAGCTGTGGCTGGGCATCAGTGCACTCCATGTCCGATTCATCTTGTAATGGGCAGTTAACAATTTCCCTTTCTAACCCAGGCACGGTATGTGTAAAGAGCTCCATGGAGTAACCTGTAGTGTCGCCAGACGCATCCTTCACTTTTGGTTTGGGTGAAGGACACAAGGAAACGTCTTGTTCCTGACCGGGAGCATCCACTGACGACTCGCTGCTTCTATATTTGGAACTTTCTGAAGAGGAGGCGAAAGAGCTAGAGGCTGAGTCAGCAAGGAAAGTCAAAACTTTTTCCTGCTGCTCCGGCTTTAAAAGCTGTTTTCCTACTCCCCGATAAGGGAGCCTTCGAGGCATTGTGTAGCCAGACGATGACGCTGGCTCAACACCTCCAGCCTTAGGTGCTATTGTGCTTTTGCCACTACCACCAGATGCACCACCACCACCATTAGTACCAGCTGGCAACCTACGCCCACGGCCTCTTCCACCAGACTTCCTCATTTTTTGGAAAATCTAACCAAAATAACAACCGTTATATGGTACTGTAAAACAAGGTAGAAGTATAAACTTGTTGAGAATTTAAATCTCCCTTTTTTGGGGGAGACTGAACCAAAACTCAGGCCCTGTGCATAAAACAACACAATGTAAGTGGCAGAAAGTGGCTGGCTGATATACGACAAACTAACAGGACTGAAGTATATCCACTTTGTGAGAATTTGAATCTCACTTTTTTTTTGGAGACTGAACCAAAACTCAGGCCCAGTGTATAAAACAACACAATTTAAGTGGCAGAAAGTGGCTGGAAGATATATGAAAAAATACAACGACTGTAGTACAATTTCAATCTCCCTACAATGATCTCAGGACAAGTATGGCAGCAATAAAAAGGACTGCTGCACACAAAAGTGTGGACAAACAAACAAGATAACTGTGCAGAAAGGAGCAACAGGATTTTTGCTTTTAAAAAAGCAGTTGGTTTGCACAGCAGGGTGCAAACAGCAATGCAGCAATCAGGGAGCCTTATAAGGCAGCCTAATAAGCTACAGAGCTGATGCACAAAAATATAGCCTCCACTGTCCCTGCAAAAAAAAGGTGGTGTTGGACAGTGGAAATCGCTACAGCACAAGCAGTTTGGGGGTTAATCTTCCCTCCCTAACTATATCCCTTCTTCTGATGAAGCTGCAGCAACCTCTCCCTATGCTAAGATCGGCAGAAGTAAGATGGCGGTCAGCGTGCACGCCCCTTTATAGCCCCTGTGATGCCGCAGAAAGCAAGCCAATCACTGTCATGCCCTTCTCTAAGATGGTGGGGACCGAGACCTATGTCATCACGCTGCCCACACTCTGCATCCTCCTTCATCGGCTGAAAAATGGCGCTGAAAGCGTCATATGAAACGTGACTTTTGCGTGCAGATCGGCGACCTCATGGCCGATCCCACACTAGGATCGAGTCAGGTTTCATGAAACCCGACTTTGCCGAAAGTCGGCGATTTTTGAATTTGTACGATCCGTTTCACTCAACCCTAATTACTACATACAGTTATGTATTGAACTCAATAACAAAACAGCATGCAGTAAACTTCTACGCTCCTTCTAGTGGTGACTGCAGACAGTCTTGCATATTTGCATTTTTGCAGTGAGAAATAAGTATTTGATCCCTTACCAACCATTAAGAGTTCTGGCTCCAACAGACCAGTTAGACGCTCCTAATCAACTCGTTACCTGGATTAAAGACAACTGTCTTACATAGCCAACTTTATAAAAGACTCCTGTCCACAGACTCAATTAATCAGTCAGTCTAACCTCTACAACATGGGCAAGACCAAAGAGCTTTCAAAGGATGTCAGGGATAAGATCATAGACCTGAACAAAGCTGGAATTGGCTACAAAACCACACTTAAGACGCTGAGTGAGAAGGAGACAATTGGTGCAATAGTAAGAAAATGGAAGAAATACAAAATGACTGTCAATTGACATTGAACTGGGGCGCCATGCAAAATCTCACCTCGTGGGGTATCCTTGATCATGAGGAAGGAGAGATCAGCCTAAAACTACATGGGGGGGTACTTACTAATGATCTCAAGGCAGCTGCGACCACAGTCACCAAGAAAACCATTTGTAACACATTACGCCGTAAAGATTTAAAATCCTGCAGTGACCGCAAGGTCCCCCTGCTCAAGAAGGCACATGTGCAGGCCCCTCTGAAGTTTGCCAATAAACACCTCGATGATACTGTGAGTGATTGGGAGAAGGTGCTGTGGTCAGATGAGACAAAAATTTAGGTCTTTGGCATTAGCTCAACTCGCTGTGTTTGGAGGAAGAGAAATGCTGCCTATGACCCAAAGAACACCGTCCCAAATGTCAAGCATGGAGGTGGAAACATTATGTTTTGGGGATGTTTCTCTGCTAAGGGCACAGGACTACTTCACCGCATCAATGGGAGAATGGATGGAGCCATGTACTGTAAAATCCAGAGTGGCAACCTCCTTCTCTCTGCTTGAACATTAAAAATTGATCATGGCTGGGTCTTCCAGCAAGAGAATGACCCAAAACATACAGCCAAGGCAACAAAGGAGTGGCTCAAAAAGAAGCACATTAAGGTCATGGAGTGGCCTAGCCAGTCTCCAGACGTTAATTCCAAAGAAAACTTATGGAGGGAGTTGAAGCTCCGAGTTGCCAAGCAACAGCCTTAAAATCTTAATGATTTAGAGATGATCTGCAAAGAGGAGTGGACCACAATTCCTTCTGACATGTGTGCAAACCTGTTCATCAACTACAAAAAAAAATTGACTGCTGTGTTTGCCAATAAGGGTTTTGCCAGCAACTATTACCGTATATACTCGAGTATAAGCCTACCTGAGTATAAGCCGAGACCCCTAATTTTGCCACCAAAAACAGGGAAAACTTAATGACTCGAGTATAAGCCTAGGGTGGGAAATGCAGCAGCTACCGGTAAATGTCAAAAGTAAAAATAGATACCAATAAAAGGAAAATTAATTGAGACATCAGTAGGTTAAGTGTTTTTGAATATCCATATTGAATCAGGAGCCCCATATAATGCTCCATAAAGTTTATGATGGCTCGATAAGATGCTCCATATTAAAATATGCCCCATATAATCCTGCATAAAGGTTAATAATGGCCCCAAAAGATGCTCCATAGACACATTTGCCCAATATAATGCTGCACAAATGTTGATTATGGCCCCATAAGATGCTCCATAAAGACATTTGCCCCATATAGTGCTGCACAAACCTTGATTATGGCCCCATAAGATGCTCCATTCAGACACTAGCCCCATATAATGCTCCACAAACGTTAATTATGGCCCCATAAGATGCTCCATAAAGATATTTGCCCCATATAGTGCTGCACAAACGTTATGGCCCCATAAGATACTCCACACAGAAATTTGCCCCATATAATGCTGCACAAACGTTAATTATGGCCCTATAAGATGTTCCATATAGACACTTGCCCCATATAATGCTGCACGAATGCTGATTATGGCCCCATACAGACACTTGCCCCATATGGTGCTGCACAAATGTTGATTATGGCCCCAAACAGACACGTGCCCCATATAGTGCTGGACAAACATTGATTATGGCCCCATACAGACACTTGCCCCATAGAGTGCTGCACAAACATTGATTATGGCTTCATACAGACACTTGCCCCATATAGTGCTGCACAAACGTTTTGGCCCCATAAGATGCTCCATACAGACACTTGCCCCATTTGCTGTTGCTGCGATAAAAAAAAAATCACATACTCACCTCTCCATCACTCGGGCCCCCGGCACTTTCAATATTCACCTGACTTCATTCCGGAGCCACTCCGTCTTCAGCGTCTTCTGCACTGACACTCAGGCAGAGGTCGGGCACTAACCACGTCATCGCGCCCTCTGACCTGAGCATCACTGCAGAAGATGCTGAAGATGGAGCGGCGCCCGGAACGAGGAGCAGGTGAATATCGCGCAGCGCTCCCCCTCCCCATTATACTCACCTGCTCCTGGTGCGGTGCAGTCCCTGCTTTCCCGGCACCGCAGCTTCTTCCTGTATTGAGCGGTCACTGTTACCGCTCACTACAGTAATGAATATGCGGTTCCACCCCTATGGGAGGTGGAGCCGCATATTCATTACTGTAATGAGCGGTACCATGTGTCCGCTCAGTACAGGAAGAAGCTGGGGCGCTGGGGAGCCAGGGACCTGCAGGGACCGCATTTGGAGCAGAAGAGTATAATTAGACAGCCCCCGCCCCCCTTCCACTGCCGACCCCTGGGTATGACTCGAGTATAAGCCGAGAGGGGGACTTTCAGCCAAAAAAAATGAGCTGAAAATCTCGGCTTATACTCGAGTATATACGGTAAGTCTTGTTTGCCAGAGGAATCAAATACTTATTTTCACTGCAAAATGCAAATAAATTTATATAATTTATACAGTGTGATTTTCTGGATTTTATTTTTGATATTCTATCTCACAATGTTAAAATTAACCTACCCTTAAAATTACAGACTGTTCATGTCTTTGTCAGTGGGCAAACTTATAAAATCAGCAATGGATAAAATACTTATTTCCTTCACTATATATATATATATATATATATATATATATATATAAAAAATGCATAAAAAATTATGAAGATATAAAAAAATAATCAACACAGTTTAATTTATGAGAAATTATTAATTGATTCAATAAAATATTAATTTATGAGAGATTAAAGATAATGGTCTTATTACAACTATTTCTTTCCTCTGCAAGGTGATTGAACAAGGGCAAATGTATAATACTGATTAGCGTCATGTTTGCAGAAAAGAGGATCATGACTCCATCTATCCTTAGCCTAAAAAAGGTGAAATGTTTTAATAAGAGATCTTCGCAATTTGAAACAGATGGTACAGATATTAGAAATTCAACAACACACAAAGAGTTTCTCTTGCCAAGAGCTTTGCCAGTTTTAGCTCCACCTAAAATAAACTAACAGAGGAGAAAAAAACCTGTGTTAGAAGAAAAACATGCATTTTTGTGCTTTCAGTTCTGTTTTTATTTTTTATATCCTATATGGTTAACATCAAACTTAAAAGGAAAAAAAACGGATATTGTATTTCTAAAGCCAAGCTTTATGGGGCTTCTTGGGGAAGTCAATGGAAGCTTTTGCAAATTCCAGAAAATGTTACCAGAATAATTGCAAGGTTAAATTAGTACATTTTGCTGAAAAAAACCCTATAAAAAACCCTAATTGCCCCCAGTTACACCTGCTACCTGACCAGTATGTTGGTAGCTTCAAGGGGGAGTTTGTAGACTGTGATTTTATCATAATATGGTTTTTGGATTTCTAGCATTCCAGCATCGTGTTCTTAGTTCTATGCACTCATATTCAACTGCGACTCCATTAAAACCTTTCACGTTTATTGCTCAGGAGTCTCAGGACCACTGTTTTAGTAATCAATGGAAGCCCCCTAGAGGGTCCCCCAGAGTTCCAGCAATCATGCATCTATTTCCTATTCTTCTCTATGGAGAAGGAATATAAAAGTATTTAAGAACCCCTCTTTGTTAGAATGGTCCCCAATGATAATCTGATCCCACTGCTAAACTGTAAACTGTGGCGAAATCCAGCAACAAATTTTCAATTTCCTGGCAATGCCACAGCAAGAGAAATTTCAAATTAGGAAGTATGCAGTTCCCATATGTAAAAGGTCAATGCATGGATATTAGATGTGCGTGATACATCAGTCTGGCTATTAGATGAGGGGTCTGCCTGGGGACCAGACGGTATTACGTCAGCATTCTTGTAAATGAATTGGGAATCATAAATAATATCCAAACGAATAGTCAGCCAAAAAAAAAATCTAAGGAATTAATATCAACATGATGTGATACTCTGACAAAAAAGCCAAAGTGTCCATTTAGAAAGCTCTAGATATTTAAAAAAAAATAGTCAAAAATGAAAAAATGAATCTTTTCTCAATCTCATAAAGGATGTCCATTTCAATCACCAATTTTACTTAAAACATAATTATTTTCAAATTATTAATTAAGGTTACAAAGTTGAAAAATATCAATAATAAATGTGTGTTTATTTATCTGCTGCTGCTGCCATAGACTTAGAATCCATTGTTTAATGCCTGGCATTTAATGTATTTATATTGGATAAGTCTGGTAACTAAATATTTCCATGTCTCAGAAAAGTTTCCTGAAAATAAAAAAACACTTTAAGACTGCATTCACATATCCATATAACACATCTGTGTGTGGTCCAATTTTTTGTCAGACAGCTCACGGACCCATATAGTTACACTGATCTATACACACATCCATTATAAAAATGGATCTGTGTGTCCGGTATGTGAGACACAGACATGTTCCATTCTCATTTCTATTTGATCTTTCACAAAGAGTCAATGGATAAAAAAGCTCTGACCCTCACTTGCTTCAGTGAAAAAAAAGAAAGTGAAACAAAGGATGTAACACACTTATAACAGCTGCACACGACCATTTTCTCTTCATAAGAGCAAAACGATCCGATTATTCTGATCAGATCCTGAAAAAAACAGTCCGATTAGGGCTCATTCCCACTTGCAATGAAATTTGATTAATGCAATCCGATAAAAAAATCGGATTGCATTCGGACCAATGTTATTCTGTCATTGTCAAATCCGCGTTTTTTTTTTTCCAGCTCAGATCAGATCAAAATCAGACAGGAAAAAAAAGTGGCAGCATGCTGCGATTGTAATCAGAAATCAGATCATATCCTACAATAGAAGTCAATGGGTGCGAGAATAAAAGTCGCACAGCACTAGGACCATGCGAGTGCTATTCGATTTTTACACACCGATCGCATTTGAAAAGCCTGTAATTCATCTGCCGCTTACAGTAATATCACAGTGTAACACCCCAGGAATTCAGTTGTTACAGTGGTATTGCCTTCCTCACGGGGAGGGTGGTGCCATGCCTGGAAGCGAGGAAGATCCCTTTAACATGTAACACGTACACACAACACTGTTCTGACTCCAGGACAGAAGGAGGAGTTCTAGACCTGGTTTGAGGGTAGCTTCCCTAGATATTCTGGTTGGAGGAGGAGTTAGAGAGTCTGTGAGGAGAGCTGGAGCCGAGCAGCGGCTCTGCAGCTTCTGACAGGAGAGTCAGGCAGATTGTAGGAGACAGTGAGGGGAGAAGGCGCAAAGGAGGAGATAGAGAAACTGGAGAGGAGCTGCGATTGGGCTCACTCCAGGATCAAGTGCAGAAACTGGAGGCCGGAATTCCGAGGTTGTGGGGGTAACTGTATGCCCCACAGCAGAAACCAGTGGGCAGGAGATTCCAAGTCTCCTGGCCACCATTACACCCGAAGGCACAGCAGCAGATAGAGCCTGGAGTCACCACGAGAAGGGACACCTGTAAAAAGGCTCGAGTTGCCTGCCATGTGGGTAGTGCCCACCTAAAAGAACAGAGAGATGACCTTGTACAGAGCCTCAGGCAGCTAGGGACTGAGAACACAGTGCAATAAGGAAGGCTTCCAACCCCACCTTGCTAGGGGGACTCCGAATCACTTCCAGGCTGCCTGGATTCCAAAGACCACCTGTAACCTGTACCTGAACTGCATCAGTAAAAGGTAAAGAGACTGTAACCTTGTGTCCGCTAGTTCTTTCCTGCACTCATCATCGTCAATCATCTCTTTTACCAGCTACACCGGGAGCCCTGAGGACCAAGGTCTACCTGTGGGGAGCTATATCATCTAAGCTGCATTACCATCAGCCCCAGAGGACCCCTTTAAGAAGCGTCGGGCACCCCTGGCTGAATACCACAGGTGGCATCACAAACATTACTCTTTAGACTTTATTTCCCACTACACTTTCCCTTTTATTTGATGCCCAGGGCCACGGACTGGGTCACTGCCACTGTGACCACCCCTTTAAGAACAAAACCAGCCCGGTACTGAGTACCTCACGGTCCTGGCAACAGCGTGACAGGTTAGAATAGAATACATAGATATATAGATTTCAGTGACACGCATATATGTGTATTTTTATTAGATAGATAGATAGATAGATAGATAGATAGATAGATAGATAGATAGATAGAAGAAAAGCCGGCAATTCTTCTGCCGTGTACTGTAAAATCACTGCAGGAGGCAGGAAAGAAGAAATGGATTATATTCAGTAAATGCACATAGAATAGATAGTTATACAGATGTCAAGGACATATACTATTAGTACAGTGTGTGAGCAGCTTACTGTACATGTATTTAATTAATAAAAGATTATTTTTCTGAAAGAAATGGTGTGGGCTCCCGCATAATTTTGTTAACTAGCAGAGGGAAAGTCGTCAGCTGGGGGCAGATTTTTGGAGCCTGGGAAGGGGGTAATATTAGCCCATGGAACTTCCCAGGCTATTAATATCAGTTCATAGCTGCATAATTTGCCTTTACTGGCTACTAAAATGGGGGACCCCCCAAAAATGATGTGGGGTCCGCCTATATTTAATAACAAGCAAAGGCTATGCAGACAGCTGCGGGCTGATGTTAATAGCCTAGGAAGGAGCCATGGATACTGGCCTCCGCCAGGCTTAAAACATAAGTTCTCAGCCACCCCAGGAAAGGAGTATCTCTAAGTGAGGTCATTGGCTGTGAACTCCCAGGACCTGCCTGATGGCACCATGAGCAGGAGAACTTTCTCATGCGGTGCCATCAGATAAGTAATAGGAGTTAGTGATGAGAAAATATACTCGTTATTCAAGACTTCCAGAGCACGCTCGGGTGTCCTCCGAGTATTTGTAAGTGCTCAGAGATTTCGTTTTCATCACTGCAGCTGAATAATTTACAGCTACTAGCCAGCATAAGTACATGTGGGGGTTGCCTGGTTGCTAGGGAATCCCCATATGTAATCAAGCTGGCTAACAGATGTAAATCATTCAGCTGAGGCGAAGAAAACGAAATCTCCGAGCACTAAAAAATACTTGGAGGACACCCGAGCATGCTTGGGAAATCTCGAGTAATGAGTATATTCGCGCATCACTAATGGGAGTTCACAGGGAGACACTGAGCACACGGTACTCAGTTTCTCTGCTGGATGATGGGCTGTATGGTCGCATCATGCAACCATGCAGCCTGCCATCTAGATGTAGCAGAGATAAACCCGTAGTGGGAAAAATGGATTAGTAGCATCTCTACAGAAAGGTAAAGAATATTGTTGTTTTTTATTTTTAACTCTTTTGCAGACAAGGGCAACAAGGGAATGGACGAGGTCATAAGTATGGTTTACTTAAGATTTATTAAAGGAGTCTGTGTCATTCATTCAATTAAAGGACTTTATTCTGGGTGTCTGTGTTTTCATACAATGTTACTATGGGGTTAGTAATGGGGGCATCTTATTGATGCCTCTCCATTACTAACCTTGGGGCTTGTGTCACCTGACAATACAAAGATGACATCAACCCCCCAACTATCACCCCACATGCCACTGCTACAGGGCAAGTGGGAAAAACAAGGCTAAGTGCCAGAATTGGTATATCTTAGAGATGTGCCTTTTCTGGGGTGGCTGAGAGCTGATGTTTTTAGCTGGGGAGGGGGCCAGTATCCATTGCCCCTTCCTAGGCTATTAATATCAGCCAGCAGCTGTCAGCATAGCTTTTGCTGGTTATTAATTATAGGGGGACCCACATCATTTTTTGGGGGTCTGCCATTTGAATAGCCTTTAAAGGCTAATTATATAGCTGGAAGCTGATATTAATAACCTGGGAAGCTCCATGGATATTACTCCGTTCCCAGACTCTAAACATCTTCCCCCAGCCTTCAGCTTTCCCTCTGCTGGTTAACAAAATTATGCGGGAGCCCATGCCATTTTTTCAGAAAAATAGTCTTTTATTAATTAAATACATGTACAGTAAGCTGCACACTGTGTACTAATTGTATATGTCACTGACATCTCTATAACTACTATATCTATTCTATGTGTTTTTACTGTATGTAATCCATCTCTTCTATCCTGTTGGCTCCTGCAGTGATTTTACAGTACACGGCAGATGATTTGCCGGCTTTTTTACTATCTATCTACAGCTCGGGCAAAAATTAAGAGACCACCACATCAAAACCCTGTCATGGGCAGCCCAATGTCCAGACCTGAATCCCATTGAAAACCTCTGGAATGTAATCAAGGGGATGATGGATAGTCACAAGCCATCAAAGAACTGCTTAAATTTTTGCGCCAGAAGCAGTGTGAAAGATGGGTGGAAAGCATGCCAAGACGCATGAAAGCGGTGATAAAAAATCATGGTTATTCCACAAAATATTGATTTCTGAACTCTTTGGCTGGTTTCACACTTGCGTTTTTGTCTGCAGCGTTTTTTGCACAAAAAACGCATGCGTTTTTTTCCCTATATTTAACATTGAAAACGCATGCGTTTTTTGCACATGCGTTTGGTCGCGTTTTCAAACGCATGCGTTTTTTGTCTGCATGCGTTCATTTTCAAAAATGCTACCTGCAGTATTTTCTTGCGCGTTTTTTTGCCGCGAAAAAACGCATGCGTTTTTTCGCGGCAAAAAAATGCATTGCTGTCTATGTAAACGCATGCGTTTTTAAGCACATGCATTTGTTTGCGCTAAAAACGCATGCGTTTTTATAGAAAAAAACAGAAAACACACTGAAAAGCCACCCACCACCATCAAGGTGATAAAGGGATCCAAACCCTAACCCTAACTCTACCCCTAACCTCACCCCTAACCGTTTAATGAACATTTTCTGACAGTCATATTGCCACGTATTTAAGTGCCACGTATCACGTATTTCAGTGCCACGTATGCCACGTGCCACGTATTTAAGTGCCACGTGCCACATATTTAAGTGCCACGTGCCACGTATTTAAGTGCCACGTGCCACGTATTTAAGTGCCACGTGCCACGTATTTAAGTGCCACATGCCACGTATTTAAGTGCCACGTGCCACGTATTTAAGTGCCACGTATTTAAGTACCACGTATTTCAGTTGCACGTATTTCAGTGCCACGTATTTCAGTCACGTTTAGGGTTAGGGTTAGGGGTAGGGGTAGGGTTTTCTTGTTTTTTCTTGCGTTTTCTTGTGTTTTCTTGTGTTTTTCTATAAAAACGCATGCGTCTAAAAAACGCATGCGTTTTACCGCGTTTACATGCGTTTTTCACACATGTGTTTTTTTTAAAAACGCATGCAGATAAAAACGCAAGTGTGAAACCAGCCTTTCTGAGTTAAAACATTAGTATTGTTTCTAAATGATTATGAACTTGTTTTCTTTGCATTATTTGAGGTCTGAAAGCACTGTTTTGTTTTTTAATTTTTACCATTTCTCCTTTACAGAAAAAAAATAAAAACATGTATTGCTTGGAAATTCGGAGACATGTTTTCAGACGTTTATAGACTAAAAGAACAATTTACATTTTACACAAAAATATACCTACAAAGAGAAAAATCAGAGAAACCGAAAATTTTGCAGTGGTCTCTTAATTTTTGCCAGAGCTGTATGTCAGAGCTGCTGCTTAAAGTGTGGACAGTGTGTGCTGGCTTTCGGCGTTCTCACCATGCTGCTGCTCGCCTCTCTGCTCTGCAGCATCACTTCTGCCTTCCCACTCACCACCTCATATGTGATGTACCAATAAGATGGAACTCCACTCCATATGCTGGATAGACTCTGAGAGCAGCAGTAGGCAATAGTAGAGTTTCAGCTGCATCATTCACGGATGAGTTGCTCTGCAGAACTACACCTCTTCACCACCAATCAGTGGGCCTCCATGAGAGATATGTGTGTTGTGTTGGGCTGCTTTGAATACTCCACCAATATGGCCAGCCCTGATGATGCCATCATCAGCATTACTATATCACCTATATGCCTGCTGGAAAAAAACAATTCAGGCGATGATGGATGAGGTGGTGGCACAGGAGGAAGTGGAGCAGGGCCAATTCACACTGTTATTAGGCCTGTCATCCGAACATAGCTCAGAGGTTGGGTTACTGTCCCAGCAGTGGCCAGGTATCCAACTATACAGTCAGTGGACAGTTGGAGAGGAAGAGGAACAACCATGTTCACATCAGGGTGGCACTCAGATCAGCACATGGCCATTACTGTAGTGTGGCTAAGTGGATACAGCGTACCCAAACAATACACTTCCCACCAAGGAAAGCTTGTCATTGCCTATGGGCAGCCTGGTACACATCAGCCAATACATGCTGCTGTGCCTTAACAAACGAGTGCCGAGTTGCCCATATTGTTACCAGTATAGATTACAGTTTGGCCATCCTGCTGGATCCCAGCTAAAAGGACAATGTGTAGGAAGATGGACCAGAATAGCGGTCCCTCTTGCGTGTCCAGGCCAGAACCATCGGGACTGTCACCATTGTTGCTGAGGAAAGCACTTTCTGACCAAAGTAGACCTTCGCACCTGACTGATGGGAGCGGGTGTGATATAAAAGAGACTGAATGCGTGGGAATGGGGCTTTTGGCAGGGACCCATCATGTGCTACAGGAGAAGGTTGACTCCCTCTCCGCTGTCTGATGCCAACAGACAGGCCCGCTTTGCAGTGTTCCATTCGCCACGCATAGAGACTGTGCAACTCCAAAGACCAACTCCCCGCTATCCCCCGACCTTGAAGGCACTAACCGGTTGGTGCATCGGACATATGCTGACTCTCTTTGCAATGCTGATCCAGCATTGCACGGGGTTCGCAGCGGTGAGACTGCGTACTCCACTTCGGGACTTTGTACATCCATAACTGTGTAGCGGACCCTTCCCTGTGCTGCACCTCTTCCAGGATCACAGGACCACATGTAAGAAGATCAGGATACTTCGCCACCGTACAGAAACAGTGCTACACTTTTTTCCAGGACTGGCTCAGAGACTTCTTGCGCCACCATTGTGGGATTTTCCAGCCACCATCATCCAGGAACCAGAGACTGATAAGTTAACCCGTTATATTACCCTTTGTAGTTACTTTGTTGCTGTATACACATTTTGGGCATGTATATTTACACCCCCTTACTCCCTGCGTGGTGTATTTGGGCCATGTATATAGATACACCTAAATAAAATGGGAATGGTTGGTGATATCATCTTCCTGTTTGTGGCACATTAGTATATGGGAGGGAGAAAACTTTTCAAGATGGTTGGTGACCATGGCGGCCAGTTTGAAGTCAGCCATTTTGGATGCAACTTTATAAATGGCCCACCCAGGTGTATCCATATGAATGGCCTACCCTGGGCTGTTGAGATAAATACATATATAAAACCCGTTAACTCTTGCTCTGCTTCCTGCTCGTCACTGCATCCTGCGTTCCTGCTAGAACCTTACAAATGCACCATCACTACTTCCATTACTGAAACAAGATCACAAGATGTGTTAATACAAGCACATGGTAGAGAAATTACTGATGGCTTTCCCACTTGACAAGGGGTGCTCAGTGGAAGAAGGCAGAGGTGGAGGAAGAATTCGCCAACACAGCTGGGCACTGCCACCACCTCGGAAGGCAGGGTTAGTGGAGCGGCCCCCAAACGCAGGGCAGCGGGGTACTCGGTACCGGGTCCCTCGGTCTCGGTTCTTGGGGTGTCACGGTGGCCTGACCCGGTCCGTGGCCCTGCTAAGGGGCACCCAAATAAAGGTGTAGGTGAAAGTTTGTCAAGTGTTCGTGACACCACCTGTGGTATTCGGTCAGGGTGACGTAAGCTGCTAGGGGTCCACTGGGGTGATGGAATGGCAGCTAGATGTTGTAACTTCCCACAGGTGAAGTATGTCCCCAGGGCTTCCCTTGATGAGTAGATGGTAAAGGTGTATCCCACACTCATGCTTCCCCATTAACAATTCTCCTTGGCTTCAGACCGTGGGCGGTATTTATGGGGGTTGTGTTTCTGGGGTTGATGGTGTGAGCCTTCACATATCCAGCTCCCCCTCCCCCTCTTCCCCTCTCCGCAGGTTATATATATATTTTTTGTACCATTATTGAGACACTTATCTGTGTATATGTATTTGTTCATCTTTGTGATTTCTAGTGTCTCACTTATTATTTGGTACGCTTTTCTATGCTGGATACACCTTTCCTGCCATGCCATTTAAGCCTTCATGGATTTTGCTAGTTTTTGCACAGCTATTATGCACCTTATCAGGGGGATGTATGGTATTGCAATACTGCTCTGTGTGATTTCTATCTCTGCAGTCAGGTCATTATAATCATCTTATTGTGGGAAGCATCTGTTTTGTGGGCTGTCATTTTCCGTATCATGGGATATGACATACATATATATATATATAGGCATTGTGTTTGCATATTTGCATTTTTTAAGTGTTTTTAAGCTCTTTTGTGTTGTGTTGTTTATGTGCACATGTGTGCGTATTTTGTGGTTTGTGTCAGTTTAATAAAAACCTTTTTATACCATCATTCACATAGAGGTGTTCCTACTTATATGGGCATGATCTTTTCTTCTCTTTTTCTCGGTGCTAATTCACAAGCCCATAGTGAACCCTCTGTTTTTTGCGGTGCCCTCCATTCATCCATCCATTCATTAGATGGTAAAGGTGTAGGTCGCAGTAAATGATGAGGACACAGGGTTGCAGTCTCTTTACCTCTTTACTGAAGGCTTCGGCATCCGCAATCCAGAGCACTGCTAACAGGGCTGGCTGAGACCGGCCGGTCCGAAGGCACATCCAGAGTTCCCTTTGCAGGTGGAAATCAGTAGCCTTCCTACTAGTGCCTGGATGTTGTAGTACCTCCGTGCTGAGCACCACGGGATAGTCCTCACAACTGTCGTGTATGTTTCTGTTCTCTCTCTCTGTCCCCCAGATGATATGGATAGGACGCACCCATATGACGGGGTAGGCCTGGAGTTATTTTATAGGGACCCTAGAGACGCCCCTCTCCCACAATTGCCTCCTTTGTCTTCATTAGGTGTAAAGGTGAGACAGCCAACCTAGAGTTAACTGCCCTGCCGTAGTTTAAAGTAATGTGTAGAGTCTATTACTTCCTCGGCGTTCCGGCCGCCAGCTACGCACCTCAGAAGGATGTTGCCGATCTCGGGGCACGACTCCTTCTGGTTCTATCGCCTTTGTGCTGTGATCTCGTTTCTCACTTCTCCACAATATACTTTGCTTCGTGTCCTTTCTTAAGATGCCGCTGCAATGAGGTGCAGGCATGGCTCCATAACGATCTGTCCTGTGCTAGGCCACTGTCAGTATCCCACCCCTGACAGGGACACCCCTGACTCTTCCCAAGCAACCTCTTCTCTCACTAGATACCTGGGCAAAACCCAGTCAGCTTCTCCCTAACTTCCTATTCAACCCCCAGTTTTACCAGAGTGTGAGGAGTGGCCTAATACATAAAACCTTTTGCTCCCCCTGGTGGCCAGAGTGTGAAGTGTAATGTGTCACTGTGATACCTGGTCAGGTGAACTCCTTTAGTGCCATCAGACGTACCATCACTCCCCTTAGTGGCAGAGCGACAATACTTCAACGACCAGGACTCTGGGGTGCTGCATTAGCATGGCCGAAATGTAGCAAAACTTTATAATCATGCCACAATATCCAGCAATAACCATGTTATACAGTTCGTATTAGTAGGAGCCAATGTTACAAAAGTATGGTGGAAGAGTACCTGTCCACACATCTCCACATACTAACTGTTGGGTCAGCCCCATTTAACCTCTTGTTCTCCAAACTGGACACATGGCCTGAGCTTGCCCTTTATGTTTTGAAGGTGATGGTCTGCCGTGCGGCACGTGTACTGTTGGAACATGTGTTTAGCACGGCAGTGGGTGTGATCACAGACAGGTACATCTGCCTGTCCAACGTGGGAAAGCTAACATTCATGAACAAGGCATGGACCCAACAAGATTTGTCCATGCATTTGGATGACTAGACAACTATACCAACCGTACTCAGCCAGTATTCAACTCTATTTGCAATGTGTTTCATTTTGGTGCTTCTTCCCCAAATAGAAAAAAAACATGCTGGCTACCTCCTCCTCCACCTCTTCTACCTACACCGCCACATCCACTTCCTCCACCTCATCCTTCAGTTGGACCTTCACCCCCTGTTTGTAGCTTGTAATTTTAATTTGGGTTCATTCTATGTTCTTTTATCCCTTCATGACCGGAGGTATTTTCGTTTTTGCGTTTTCGTTTTTTTCTCCCCTTTTTTCAGAGCCATAACTTTTATATTTTTCTGTCAATATGGCTATGTGAGGGCTTGCTTTTTGCAGGACAAGTTGTACTTTTGAACGACACCATTGGTTTTAAGATATCATGTACTGGAAAATGGTTAAAAAAATTCAAAGTGCGGTGAAATTGCAAAGAAGTGCAATCCCACGTTCTTTTTTTGTTTTTCTTTTTTACTATGTTCACTAAATGCTAAAACTGACCTTTCTTTATGATTTTCCATGTCATTATGAGTTCATAGACACCAAACATGTCAAGATTCTTTTTTCTCAAAGTGGTGGAAAAAAAATTCCAAATTTTGCTAAAAAAAAAAAAGATTGTGCTATTTTCCAATACCCGTAGTGTCTCCATTTTTTGTGATCTTGAGTTGGGTGAGGCCGATTAGCGATCAGGTTAATCCTTTTTTTTATTGACAGATCGGGAGATTCTGAACACGGCAATACCAAATATGTGTATGTTTGATTTTTTTTATTGTTTTATTTTGAATGGGACAAAAGGGAGGTGATTTGAAATTATATCTATACTAGATGGTGGCCCGATTCTAACGCATCGGGTATTCTAGAATATGCATGTCCACGTAGTATATTGCCCAGTCACGTAGTATATTGCCCAGCCATGTAGTATATTGCCCAGCCACGTAGTATATTGGCCAGCCACGTAGTATATTGCCCAGCCACGTAGTATATTGCCCAGTCACATAGTATATTGCCCAGCCACGTAGTATATTGCCCAGTCACGCATTATATTGCCCAGCCACATAGTATATTGCCCAGTCACGTAATATATTGCCCACGTATGTGGCTGGGCAATATACTATGTGACTGGGCAATATACTACGTGGCTGGGCAATATACTGCGTGACTGGGCAATATACAACGTGGCTGGGCATTATACTTATCTTATTCCTCTACTTGAACCTCCTGGTTCTAGATTGCTAGTTTTGGTTTTGTTCATTCTTATTTTAAGTAAGTTCCATAAAAAAAGGAAACCAAGGTAAAAAAAAAAACAGTGTTCACTCCACCCTTGCCTCTTAAACCTACACATTCACCTCCACCTCCACTTGGACCTGTTACTCCTGGCTCAAGATTATTTCTGCTCTGCTTAGTGTAGGGACAGGACACAGCTGTAGTGAGAGACAGGTTTTGTGTGTGCGTATTTTTCCAAAAACACTCTCCATGTGTACACTGCACCCATGTCTGTGATAGCACTGTGCGAACTGTGCAACCGTGATGGCGGAAGTCATATGCGTACAAACAATTTTTTATACTTCTATGCGCAAATGTCTGATAGTACTCTGCGTACAAACAAATTTTTCTGTTCTTATGCACCAATGTCTAATAGTACTCTGCTTACAAACAAATGTTTCCACTGTTATACACCCATGTTTGATAGTACCGTGCCTACAAATTTTTGTACTCTTATGCACCTATTTCTCTGATTGTACTGTGGTAAATACAAATTTTTCTAATCTGCAACTGTGTTTCTGGGAGTAGTTTGCCTAAAAATATTAAAATATGAGGAGAGCATCACATTAGAGACATGCATGTGACCGTCATGTTCTTTTTTTTTTGCCATCTTGCTGTGCATCTTTTGTGTCATTTCCATAACATCTACTGGAAATGAGTGTGCATTCTGGTTACATATATCTCTTCCACACTTTTGATCTGAATCACTTTCTTCCATACATTCTTTGACAGAATCATGTTCTTTACTATGAGAAATGTATTTAATGATTTTACTCACTTATATAGCTCCTTGAATTCCACAGCACTTTACAGACATTATCAACACTGTCCCGATTGGGGCTCACAATTTACATTCCTTATCAGTATGTCCTTGGAGTATCCGGAGGAAACCCATGCAAACACGGGTAGAATATACAAACTCCTTGTAGATGTTGTCCTTGATGGAATTGGAGCCCAGGACCCAACAATGCTGCAATGCTAACCACTGAGCCACCATGAAGGCAAAACAAACTAATTTAATGACAGTATCACTGTACCATCCATGTGTGCGCAGTAGTGGTGGGAGACTTTACTGTACCCTACTGGAGCTGTAACTATCGTGAATGCTGGCACCAGATTTGGCCTCCATTAGATGCTTAATAATTGATACAACTACTCATTTCAATTACAGAGCCTCTAAATTGTAATGGATGGCTATTGTGTCTTGCAACATCAACTGCTGACTCAGTTGAGGAGTAGTTAATTTGCTTGACTGTTGCCTTCCTTGGAAATGGTACCCATTTATTAGGCTGCCTCTCCAGATTCAATGTACTTCAATGACACCAGCATGTAATGGAGCCCATACGGAACAGAGGGGATGGTCGGAAGGGGGAGCGGCTCACTGTGCGGGCAGGTCCAGAAGCAGAAGGTGGAGAGAGGGTGCACAGAGAGGGTGAGGGAATAGCACAGTCACCCTGCCTTGTCAACCAATGCACCCAAGCCAAAGCACAGGGTAGCTTGGGAGAGGGGTGAGGGCATGGAAGCCTATGCGGCGCCTTTATCAGGCTTTCCTTGCATTTCTTTACTAGTTCATAATTTTATGGCGAACTGTAGCCAACAATTTAAAAAAATGAATCCAAATTGGCTGATTTAATGACCACTTACAGCTTCACTGCACCATCCATGTGTACACAGCCCTTGTGGTACAGGACCTCATCTTCAAAAATGGTTTAATCCAATCCACTTCACAAACTTTTTAGATTCATCCCAAAATGTGTCATTTTGTGGGGGATTCTATGTTATTTTAAGTGATTTGCCTATCCAAATTTGTTTACATGGCACTTGTCCTGCTCTTATCCCCATTTAGCTTCCTTTTGCAGCCTCCTAGCCTTTACTATGACCATTTTATAGACATTTTACACTTGCACTGAAGTTTGGGTCCCCATAACTTCTATTAGGTTTGAGGTCAGGTTCAGATATTTTTAACTCTAGTTTGGTTTAACCCAGAGAACCCAAACATCCACTGATCTGCTCATCCCAAATTGTTATACATCTGCACTACATCTATTAACCAAAAACAAGAAGCATGCAGTCATAGAATCCCATAAAATTAAATTTTATTGATAATACATTATAAAAACCATATCAAAGAAACCAGACAAAGTGTA
Organism: Ranitomeya variabilis; assembly: GCF_051348905.1. NCBI lineage: Eukaryota > Metazoa > Chordata > Amphibia > Anura > Dendrobatidae > Ranitomeya > Ranitomeya variabilis. The sequence goes on from NC_135232.1 coordinate 853,739,001, forward strand.
GTGAGGCTGGTAGATGACAAACAGATGCCAATAGCAACATGGAAAAAATAATAGTCACCCAAGGTATAAAGTGACCCCTAACGCTAACCCAGGCTCACCACAGGATGAGAATAGCAGACAACATGTCGTAAGAATAGTATATATCCAATACCAAATAAGCCACAATAACAAGTGCTATAGAACTCCCATATTATTGGTAAAGTCATGTGGCTACAGACATGAAGTGAACAAAGTAATAAACATATCACCTGAACTGGAGGACCTGAGCCAACGCAGGGGACACCGGACCACCCCGACGCGCGTTTCGATGCGTGTACCTTCCTCAGGGGGCGCCAAGCGCCCCCTGAGGAAGGTACACGCACCGAAACGCGCGTGTTCACTTTGTTCACTTCATGTCTGTAGCCACATGACTTTACCAATAATATGGGAGTTCTATAGCACTTGTTATTGTGGCTTATTTGGTATTGGATATATACTATTCTTACGACATGTTGTCTGCTATTCTCATCCTGTGGTGAGCCTGGGTTAGCGTTAGGGGTCACTTTATACCTTGGGTGACTATTATTTTTTCCATGTTGCTATTGGCATCTGTTTGTCATCTACCAGCCTCACTACACTTTGTCTGGTTTCTTTGATATGGTTTTTATAATGTATTATCAATAAAATTTAATTTTATGGGATTCTATGACTGCATGCTTCTTGTTTTTGGTTTTCAGTTTCCTGGCAGTTGTCCTTTGTCCATACATGGGTGGCGTATTTACGAGTGTATACACCACTAATTAATGTGTGATGTTCATACTCCACCAATGATGTTTATTGGAACTTTGCAGTTCAACTACATCTATTAGAAAAAGATATACAGGCTATCCCTTTAGTGACATAAAAGTATGGCGTGGAAGCGAGTCAGTAATCTAACTAGTTATTGAATTCTGATAAAATGCATGTCAATGTCTTAGAATGTTGTTACCTTTATATTTTCTATTTTTCAATTAATAATACTGTATTATCTTATAATTGGACAGTATATTTTGTCTTATAAATCTTTAATCGGAAGCTCCATTTCTGGAATATCCGGATTTCTTCAAAGCTTAACAAAATAATGCAATGTGAGATACCTAAATGACAAAAACTGACTTGCAAATGTTATATCTTAAATTACATATGGTAAAATGATTTTCTCCCTGCAGAAGTTCTTTTCCCAGCACAACTAATGAGACTAACTGGCGAAAAAAAGCCTACAAGTATTCACAAAGCCTACATATTGGCTAACATATCCTAATTACTGGTAAAATAAACTGCTATGCCAAAATGTACAAGGCAGGCAAAAGCTTTTTTAATGCATCACGTAAGTTCAATTTCCATTGTCAGCTGACAAAAATATAGTTCAGAGTGACACCCAATGGCAATTTTTACTCGGCACTACACTTCAGGAATTTCTAAAATGTTACATTTTTCATGAAATTTCTTAATTAAAAGTTATGAAAATATAAAGCTTCAAAAATAGTCAAGCTATACAAAATGTAAAAAATGTTTTTGTTTTTATTTGCTTGTAATCCTTAAATCACTTTTTGCCTCAACGTGTACAGATATAATATAAATATGAAACTATATGTTATCTCCTAGCTCATAGGGAAAGTTTGTTGGATTAATTTTCAAAAGTGGTCAATAAAAATATTGTTAAAAAAAGTCAATCTAAATTTATAACTCTGCCATATAGTAGATGACAATGATAACTGTATTGAAAAAAAGAACTAGAAATATATCAACTGGGGCTACACTTACAGAATCGACAACAATGAAAACCCAAAAAAATAGCAACGTGAGAATGTATGCAATTGGATCAATTCAAATTTGAATTGGCTAGCTTTGCCAAATTTTTCTAAAATTATTTGAATTTATCTGCTGCGGATCACAATACTGAAAAACCTTCGGATGACAGGAAAATACATATAAAATATTCTGAGGTCTCCTAGGACATATTGCACCCATTACGTCCTTATTATTATCGAAGTGACCTCATCTTACAGTGGTACTGAGGTGGCACTTATGGGTCTAATATTGGATTATTACATCAACAAAGTATGCACAAACACAAAAATATTTTTTTACATCATGAACACAGTGAGGTAGACATCATTTACATTTCTGGATTATGGAGAGTTTTCTTTTGGCTTGCAGGAAACACACTTTCTGTGACACATAAGGTTCAGGATTTTGCTTTAGTAGAAAAATTAGCACTGAGGGGCTTAATATTGCCCTCTTGTTAAAGAGTTCATGAAGAATAAAAAATGCTGCAATTAAGGTGCTTACTGCTTTATATCACAGATGAATCAATTTATAGTCACACTATATATCGCTTTAATTTTTGAATTAATACTCACATATTCAAACTACAACTTCCATTGTCAATGTGATTCAATACTCATCAGAATAGACCTTTTCTATCCCTATGTGGAATGAAGTATGTGCTCTGAAATCTAATACCTACACAGTACATGCATAAAATGGTGCTTGATGTCGTGGCCCGTGGGCCCATCTTTTATACTGCTGTAATAGTCCATCCTGATTGTCTGGGCTTGACCATGTGATGTGATAGCTGCAGGGCATTATAAGGAAGCCCATTCATTAGTGTCTCATGTTATAAGCTCGCTGTCTGAGTCTAGCTGTGTGTGAAATGGTTTCTTTTTTGCAATCCTCGCAAATTGATTCGCAGAGTTTGACTTCTCCTTATAAGATTCCCGATTGTTTATATTACCCCCACAATCACATCACCACAAGTTTTAATTAACATTAAAAATATCATGTACTATTTTCACCTAATCCAGGATCCTGATGAGTCTACCAGAAAGGCCTGGGTGGACCAACACACTGATATCATAGTGCCAAAGCATGGACAGTAAGGCCAGGACTCTGACTTCCTGTGCATGCGCAGGCACATTAGCCACTGCATCTCCCTGCCGTTCTGTAGAGTGCAGATTTAAAGCAACCAGCTGTCTACAGAATGGAGAGCGGTAGAGCAGAGAGATCATGTCTACCTGCCATATCGCAGAGCTTAGCTATATCGGAATTCTGCAGTTAAGGCAGAGTCACATGAGTATATAACATCTGAGGCGAAAGTTTGGATGCGATATGCCAATGACCCTCGGCTCCTGCCCTGCTGCTAATGTGAGCCGTTTGTCATGCTACTGTGCTCCAATTCTCTCACATTAGAGAATCGGAGCACAGATGTGGAGGAGATGGGGAAAGTAATTTCTCCATCTTCTGCATAGCCTGCCCCGACATGTTATACTGCATTGGGATGACATCCGAGTGCAGTCCAGTGTTTCACTCGCTCCCATAGATTTGTATTAGTGCTTGTCAGATGAATCTCTCGCTTCCAATCGCAGCATGTTGCGATTGTTTTTTCATGCCGAATTGGCATGAGAAAATAATCGCTGATCTGCACTGCCCCATAGTAGAGCTGTAATCTGATTGTCTACTATGCGCACTTCCGCCACATTTTATTTGCACAAGTTTTGATAATTTTTTAAGGTTTAATAATGTTATAGTAGGCTTATTTACTAATTGCACATATTATTATTGCTATTATTTATTATTATAGCGCCAATTATCAGATGACTCAGTGATTGTAGGGGCATTGTGGGGGGCCGGGGGGAGGAGGAATATATAAGGATGGTTTCTGACTTTGTGGATTGGTGCCGGACTAACTGTCTAGAACTAAATGTAAAGAAAACCAAGGAGTTGGTGGTAAGTTATAGAAAGAAAAAGGAGGATTACTTACTGGTCAATATTGCTGGCCAGGAGGTGGAGATGGTTGAGAGCTACAAATATTTGGGGGTTCACCTTGACAGTAAACTCAATTGGAGGTGTCATACAGAAAAGGTTTACAAGAAGGGAATGAGCAAACTGTACTTTCTTCGGAAGCTCAGGTCGTTCAATGTGTGCAGGAAAATGATGGAAATGTTCTACCAGTCCGTTGTAGCAAGCGCCATTTTTATTTTGCTGTCATATGCTGGGGCAGTAGTGTGCGAGTAGCTGACTCTACTAAGCACAACAAACTTATCAAGAAGGCAAGCGCGGCTGTTGGCCTCTATCTGGACTCTTTTGAGGAAGTATTGTATAGAATTCAGAAGAAGTGTAGGGCTATAATGATCAATAATACACACCCACTATACGAGCTGTTCTTGAAGCAGAAGAGCACATTCAGCAGTCGTCTAATCCTACTAAGGTGTAAGAAGGAGAAATTCAGGAATTTGTTTGTACCTACTGCTATGGGGATGTATAATAATTTCCTAAGGGTAGTAGACAACAATGACTGCTGGTGTACTAATGTCAATTAACAGTGACTTATATACTTGAACCACCCACATTTATTTGTTATGTAATGTTGGTATACTTGTGCAAGATTTGTGTCCTAATATTTTATGTACTGCTGTTTGTATTTCTGCTGTAATACCATAATTTCCCCCGGGATCAATAAAGTGTATCGCATCGTATTTATTCCAAGGCGCTTTACATGGGAAAAGGGGTATACATAATAAACAACAAGTACAATAATATTAAGCAATACAAGTCATAACTGGCACAGGAGGAAAGAGGACCCTGCCCCTGAGGGCTTACAATCTACAAGGGATGGGTGAGGATACAGTACGTGAGGGTAACATGTAATTGAATATTTTCATACTTTGCTTGTTTGTTATTTATATTTTATTTATGACTGTCATGATCATGTTATGTATTAAGCGGTAGATCTGCACGACACCTGTTACAGGCATTTGATGTGTTTCGGTGTTTAACTTAGCAAAAGACATTTCATTTCACATCTATTGCTTTTTCAGAATGGCCTTATGAATGCTAATACAGTCTCTTTATGGATGCTCTAAACCTGAAATTTCATCCTCCACATATTGTTAGAGCCATATCTCTTAGCAACAAAATAATAATGAGAATTAATGTCCTGGGCTAGGAAATCACTTTTTGCAGCTCACTTTGTAAAATCCTTAGAAAGATCGTCTGCCAAGTGCGTACATCTGTAAAGCGCATAAAAATGGCACGCAGCAAATAGTAAAACATACGAGAACTTTAACAATTCAGTAGAAGAAAACTGTTCAATATGGGTGAGACGCTGCCAAACAGGACATACATTCCATACGTTCTCATGAAAAATATTCACTGACACATTCATATGTAGAAATTACAACCTGGTGTATCCTCACACTATGTGACCAGATGGGACTTGCTTTAGCCTCTGTAATGTTCAGCTAAGACTTGTTGGACAACTAATGGGGTCTGTCAAGATTTCCTTCAGAAACAGGAATTTATTTTCAGTAAGTCAGTGATTTAATGTTGAAGTGTAACAAGGTGGCAGGGGGGTTAGTAAATGACCGAGTTAATTAAAGACACAGTCCACAGACAGAGTCCACTGAACAGACAGTCAGTGAACACCCCCGACCCCTTGTACATAAAATAGACAGAACGAACACAGCTCCTTCCCACAGGTTACCTTTTCTTTCCAGCCACTGTAGTCTGGCAATCAAAATCCAGGGTCACCGCTGTGATCCAACCTGGATAACTTACAACATAGTCTCTGTGTTGGCCATAGAATGGTCCTCCAGAATTGTTCAACAGTCCTTGAGATGGGCCTCGTTCAGACCCAGCAACTTACCCCCTCCCTCCTGTGAGCAGACCACTGACTCATATGTGGTGGTGGTGTGCTGCGTTTTTTCAACAGGGGGCTAGTCCAAGGCCAGAAATGGGGCACAGTTCATGGATAGCACAGTTCAGTCCAGCAGCCATACACCCACAGTCCATTGTAGTTAACCCCCATGGGGTTTTGGTACCATGATCCAGCAAGAGAGGCACCAACCAGTGCAAACAAATTGGGAGGGGGGAAAACAAAAAAGCATAGCCACTAACTGGTAGCCACGTCAGGCGCCATAGTCCTTAGGGGTCATGCTGGACTAACTGCCCTCTCAGGGACGCGGAACATACCCTTGTTCTGGGTGCAACTGGCATCGATATCCTGTCTTAAAGGGGCCGCTCAGTCTGTACACGGCCGCTGAGTTGTACAGTGGGCCGCAACTGGCTCCGTACCACCACGTACACCTGTGATATGGACCCATTGGAGGAGAAGGAGTCTCCACTATTCCTCTTGCTACGCACTCCCTCCAGTGGTTGGTTTGGCCTCCGGCTCCATAGACACATTGGCGGCCGCCTCACTGCTCCGATGCACCTCTTTATCCTGTGTGGCTGGGGCAGCTGCGGCCATAGCAGTCGGCCATTCCACATATAGTGTCTTCTGCGGTGGGCTGGTCTCCCAGTCAGAGGCCATTTTTATGGCCACTACGTAAGGCCCCCCGGGGTCCTTGCTCTTTAATGAAATCCCCGTGGTCCCCTTTTTGGAGAGGACCATGAAACATGAGGGACCTAGCATTAATATAAACATTGGCTCCGGTCTCTTAATTCCTGCAGGAAACCGTAGACTTTGTGTCAGTTTAGATACCTGACAAGGCCGTGGGTCATCTGGGCTGCTGCGGTCTGTTTTGTTAAGGTTCAAGGAATTGTGGTGAATAAATGAATGCTCACACGAAAATTGAATAAACTAAAATGAATTTACTTAATGAAAGATAATAAATATAAACAGTCACTCAAAATAACACATAATCAATAAAGTCATAAGTCATACATTACATTAGCATGGTAGGAGTTCATCACTGATCATCCAGGAAGCAAGAGACGGGGCCCCAAACACATGTGCTCTCTTATATCTCTCCACCTACCAGAGGTGTGTCCAGCCCCCACATGTGGGGAATGATGTCACCAGTCTCTTGTCAACTGGCAAAGGTACATCCCCTCAATCCCCAATGAAACCTGATTTACCAGCTTTTTGCAACTGGAGGAGGGGGCTTCATGTAGGACACATGGCAGAAATTCAGCAACTGGGGGATGGGCCTCTGAACACATGTGGGGGAATTATATATATCTGATTGAAACCATATCAAAAGCTCTATAATTCGTATTAATTAATTGGAGTGTTGAAATCATTTAAAATATATAACATAACTAAACATGGTCCCTCCGCCTGGGCGCTGTAGTTCCTTGAGGATGTCATGCTCCCGTCGCCTCTTTTCCTGGATAACCTCATGGATCCACTGGTCCTCCGCAGTTGTAGGTACATGGGGTTGCTTTGCACCCCTGCCACGAGCATCAGCCAGAATGGGGACGACCTGAGGAAGCGCAAGGGCCATCACTGCTGAGGACGGTGGAGATGGCTGATGGGACAGCTCCGGTGAGGACAGCGGGGCTGTAGGAAGCAGGTGAGCAGGGGGCGAGAAGACAGTGTGGCCAGGTGTGGAGCTCTAACTCAGCGCTGTGCCCGGTGACAGTCCTTTAACACGGCCACCAGGGTCAACAATTGCGACCACGATGCCTCACAGAGCTGCCTCCAGTGTCTTCTGCATACCTGCGGGCTCCCGTCGGGGCATTGCCAGTCCTTCACCCACCTTGTAGTACTCGACCTCCACAGGTAGCTGATGCGGCCGCCGGAACAAGGGCCGCTCATCCAGTATCTTCGAACCAACAAAGTTCGAAGCGCAGGTCCATCTCCGCCTGGGCCTTGGATCGTCTCCAATCCTGGCAGCCGATGCCGCCACGGAACGACATGCTGTATCTCTCCATGTATGCAGGGACTGGTGCCTCATTCATTATCAGACAGTCCATCTGTGCTGTGTTCCACCCATTCGTGGGTGGAGTCACTCCCTGCTGCTCCACCCGTTTCTCCTGATCAGGCAGCAAGGGCGGCAGCTCCTTCTTCGCCGCACCAATTTAGGGAGGGCACACTTCACCAAGGGACGTGCACACGCCAAACAGCCTCATCCTCACTTTTGCACCAATGGCTGCCATCTTATCGGTAGCGGTCAGCACCATTTGTAAATCAACAACATCCACCATCTTCACTTCTTTTACAGCGGTCCACTGCTGAAAGTCTCTGTCAGCCGCCTGCAATGCTGCAATGGCGGGCAACAAAACACAAGTCCCGAATTCACAGTCACAAAGCTCAGGATTGCTGTCAGCCGATAGTTCCATTTCTTCCAGTACAGGCAGCACATCACAAACTTCAAGCTCACAGTCACGGTCAGCCGCCATCTTTAATTCTCTCATGGCGGAGAGCATTCCAAAATCATAAGTCTTAAATATTCCATCCATCAGTCCCCGGGTTGCAAGGCTGTTCAGGTCCAGCCTGCCGCACTATGCCAAGTGTAACAAGGTGGCATAGGGGGTAGTTATGGCCGGGTTACTTAAAGACACAGTCCACAGACAGAGTTAAGTGGGCACCCCCGGCCCCTTGTACATAAAATAGACAGGACGAGCACAGCTCCTTCCCATGGGTTACCTTTACTTTCCAGCCACTGTAGTCTGGCAATCAAAATCCAGGGTCACCACTGTGATCCAATAGGGATAACTTTATTTTATGCTTTGCAATAATAAAGAAGTAGGAACAGGTAGTAAAAAAAGATGCAACACTGGCTTCTTGCTCTTTCTTTGACACTATCCACGGCCGTACCCACAATGGTCATGGTAGCCGACATCAGGCAATCAGTCCACTTGCTGGAATCTTGACGCTTATAGTCCCTTCAGCTGGGGGCCATCCAAAGTCCTGGGGCCCGTTTTGTGGTCCTTTAGTCCTTAGTCTGGGGCAGCATATTTCCTCCCTTTTGGGGGCCTGGCAATGCTCCGTTGTGTCCTTTGGCCTGGGGCAGCAGATCCTCTCCCTGCTGGGAGTCTGACAATGCCCTGGCTGCAGCCACACATCTGGTCAGGGCTCACGTGCCCGAGCTTCTGACTGGGAGCAGCAGCTTCCTGCCACCTTTTCTGCTGCTGACCCAGCCCAATTATTAACTCCTTGCTTTCCCTAATTCTACAACAATGACACATATAGGAACATGGCAAAACAGGGCAAACACAGCACAACATATTACAATTGGAATAATGCAAACACAAAAGTCAGTACATTAAAACTACATGACATGTGCAATGCAATACATACCGTATATACTAGAGTATAAGCCGACCCGAGTATAAGCAGAGACCCCTAATTTTGCCACAAAAAACTGGGAAAACTTAATGACTTGAGTATAAGCCTAGGGTGGAAAATGCAGCAGCTACCGATAAATGTCAAAAGTTAAAATAGATACCAATAAAAATAAAATTACCGTAATTGAGACATCAGTAGGTTAAGTGTTTTTGAATATCCTTATTGAATCAGGAGCCCCATATAATGCTCCATACAGTTCATAATGGGCCCCATATAATTCTCCATACAAAATACGCCCCATATAATGCTCCATACAGTTTATGATGGGCCCCATAAGATGCTCCATACAAAATACACCCCATATAATGCTGCACAAATGCTGATTATGGCCCCATAAGATGCTCCATACAGACATTTGCCCCATATAATGCTGCACAAATGCTGATTATGGCCCCATAAGATGCTCCACACAGTCATTTGTCCCATGTAATGCTCAATACATGCTGATTATGGCCCCATAAGATGCTTCATACAGTCATTTGCCCCATGTAATGCTCCATACATGCTGATTATGGCCCCATAAGATGCTCCATACAGTCATTTGCCCCATGTAATGCTACATAAATGTTGATTATGCCCCATAAGATGCTCCATACAGATATCTGCCCCATATAATGCTGCACATAGCCCCATACAGATATCTGCCCCATATAATGCTGCACATGGCCCCATACAGATATCTTCCCCATATAATGCTGCACATGGCCCCATAAGATGCTCCATACAGATATTTGCCCCATAAGATGCTCTATACAGATATTTGCCCCATATGCTGTTGCTGCGATAAAAAAAAAATCACATACTCACCTCTCGTCGCTCAGGCCCCCGGCACTTGCTATATTCACCTGCTCCGCATTCCACCGCTGAGCGCTGCTGTGTCTTCCCCGTCCTCCGCACTGACTGTTCACTAATCGCGTCACTGCACCCTCTGACCTGAGCGTCAATGAAGAGGAAGCAGAAGATGCAGCGGCGGCCGGTGACGGTGGAACGGGGAGCAGGTGAATATCGCACACTGCTTATACTCACCTGCTCCTGGTGCTGTCCCTTCACATCTGTGCGGAGCTCTAACTCAGCGCTGTTCCCGGTGACAGTCCTTTAACACGGCCACCAGGGTCAACAATCGCGACCACCATGATGCCTCACAGAGCCGCCTCCAGTGTCTTCTGCATGCCTGCGGGCTCCCGTCGGGGCATTGCCAGTCCTTCACCCACCTCGTAGTACTTGACCTCCACAGGTAGCTGATGCGGCCGCCGGAACAAGGGCCGCTCCTCCAGGATCTTCGAACCAACAAAGTTCGTAGCGCAGGTCCATTTCCGCCCGGGCCTTGGATCGTCTCCAATCCTGGCAGCCGATGCCGCCACGGAACGACATGCTGTATGCAGGCACTGGTGCCTCATTCATTATCAGACAATCTATCTGTGCTGTGTTCCACCCATTCGTGGGCGGAGTCACTCCCTGCTGCTCCACCAGTTTCTCATGATCAGGCTGAAAGGGCGGCAGCTCCTTCTTCGCCGCACCAATTTAGGGAGGGCACACTTCACCAAGGGACGTGCACACGACAAACAGCCTCATCCTCACTTTTCGCACCAATGGCCGCTATCTTATCGGTAGCGGTTGGCACCATTTGTAAATCAACAACATCCACCATCTTCACTTCTTTTACAGCGGTCCACTGCTGAAAGTCTCTGTCAGCCGCCTGCAATGCTGCAACGGTGGACAACAAAACACAAGTCCCAAATTCACAGTCACAAAGCAGAGGATTGCTGTCAGCCGATAGTTCCATTTCTTCCAGTACAGGCAGCACTTCATAAACTTCAAGCTCACAGTCACGGTCAGCCGCCATCTTTAATTCTCTCATGGCGGAGAGCATTCCAAAATCATAAGTCTTAAATATTCCATCCATCAGTCCCCGGGTTGCAAGGCTGTTCAGGTCCAGCCTGCCGCACTACGCCAAGTGTAACAAGGTGGCACAGGGGGTAGTTATGGCCGAGTTACTTAAAGACACAGTCCACAGACAGAGTTAAGTGGGCACCCCCGGCCCCTTGTACATAAAATAGACAGGACGAGCACAGCTCCTTCCCATGGGTTACCTTTACTTTCCAGCCACTGTAGTCTGCCCGTGTAGGGATGAGCAAACGTGCTCGGTGATCCTCGGTTATTAATTGAGTATAACGGTGCTCAGATGTACTTATTACTCAGTGAGTAGTGGGCAATGTTTTACGTTAAAATTGAATGCTCACCCTGCATTTTTGGTGCTTGGTACACAGCCAATAAGCATGCGGGGATTGCCTGCGCATCACTGTAATGGCACAGCCATCTTAGTTGTGGCATTACTGTGATTGGCTAGCCATGTGACATCATCAGGGTTATGAAAGAACAGGCGCCTTTGTATTGGAGGGAGAGAGTGCTTGTCTAGGCCTATGTGTGCACAGTATAACGAATCAGAGGCCTGTAGGGTTGATACTGGCGCTGCAGCTGAGCCATCATGCTAAATACCTTCTAAGGGGTAATCGTTAGCTTTGCTGTTTATATCACATACAATCTGCATTTAGCCTAGGGAGGGAGAGAGAGTCACAGGAGCAGGGAGAGTGACATTCAAAAAAGCGTTAAAAAAATGAGCTGGATTACATTTCTCACACATACAGTACACTATTCCGTGGTCTGGGGTAAATTTCAATGGTATTATGCCACTACAAAAAACTTTAAAATAATTGGCTGAATTACAATTCTCATCCATTCACGGCAGCAGTGACCCGGTCCATGGCCCCGGGCATCCAATAAAAGTCAATTGAAATTAAAGGGAAATAATGTTTATGGGGGGATTAGTTTGTGACGCCACCCATGGTGTTCGGTAATAAGGAAATGGTTGACACTGCGACTCACGTCCACTGGGGTGGATGGTGATGCAGCTGAGATGTTACAGCTCTCCATAGGTAGAGCTAGGCCCCAGGGCAGTTAAGGAATTAAAGTCAATAGTGGTGAATATTGTAGTGCAGGGAAGGTGACGCAGTAAGGATTCAGAGGACACAGCAGGGTGTAGTTTCCATACTTTACTCACAGATCTTTTATGCAATCCCCCGCTGGGTGCTGTGTCCTCCAGGTCTGTGGTCCAGCTAGCTCTCAGGTAATTTGGGGTACAATTTACCAGAACCCCTTCTTATGTTCCTTCCCTGGCCATCTCACTGCACTAGCTCCTGCCTCTCCTGCCCTGCACCTTCACACACAGTGTCCCAAGCCAGCAGCGACGTCCTCTTAGTCACCTTGATCCTATACGGCTGACTTTTCAGCGAATGTGAGTGGATGTGGCTGTGGTACCTACAGTTACCACAGCCTCCGGCTTGCTAGCTGAGTCTTGTAGTTCCTCCACTAGTCTGGGGGCTGGTTCTCCCACTGCGACCTGGTCCCTCCATCCAACTACAGTCGGCATGGATTCGGGCCCCACAGGTGGAGTTCTCACTACATGTGCCTCTAGGACCCCTTCTTTCTCTTCTCTCAGGAGCTTCTCTCTACCTTCCTTTTATTGCTCACAATAGCAACTTCTTTTCTCCTTTTTGTCTCCTTGCCTGAGTGATAAATGATATGTAATCGTCTAAACTGAAATCGCCAGATCAAATCCAGTATAGTTCACTAACTTCCACTATGTCCACACCCGTTCCTTCCATTTCCTGGTATGGCCATTTCTCAAAAATGTTCTAGAAGTTCTTTTTCAACACAATGCCAGATGACATGTTGCTCATGCTGCTGTGGGCAGCATGTATGGCTAAAACGTACAACCATAGCTTGTTAGGCAATTGCAAAGGGTGCTGACAACAGCAGATCAGAATGATTTGCTGTTGGCATTCAGCATATCACAATATATCTCAGAATACCATTAATTAACCTCATTGATAGCATGTGTTAGGCTGAGGTGGATTCACTAAAGGTACCTTCACATTAAGCGACTCTGCAGCGATAGCGACAACAATGCCGATCGCTGCAGCGTCGCTGTTTGATCGCTGGAGAGCTGTCACACAGACCGCTCTCCAGCGACCAACGATGCCGAGGTCCCCGGGTAACCAGGGTAAACATCGGGTTGCTAAGCGCAGGGCCGCGCTTAGTAACCCGATGTTTACCCTGGTTACCATCATAAAAGTAAAAAAAACAAACAGTACATACTCACCTGCGCGTCCCCCGGCGTCCGCTTCCTACACTGTGTGAGCGCCGGCCCTAACAGCAGAGCGGTGACGTCACCGCTGTGCTTTTACTTTCACTTTAGGGCCGGCGCTCAGTCAGAGCAGGAAGCGGACGGCAGGGGACGCGCAGGTGAGTATGTACTGTTTGTTTTTTTTACTTTTACGCTGGTAACCAGGGTAAACATCGGGTTACTAAGCGCTGCCCTGCGCTTAGTAACCCGATATTTACCCTGGTTACCAGCGTAAAACATCGCTGGTATCGATGCTTTTGGTGTCAAACCTGACGATAAACGCCGGTCTGACGACCAAATAAAGTTCTGAACTTTATTCAACGACCAGCGATATCACAGCAGGATCCTGATCGCTGCTGCGTGTCAAACTAAACGATATCGCTATCCAGGACGCTGCAACGTCACGGATCACTAGCGATATCGTTTAGTGTGAAGGTACCTTTAGCCTCAGGTCAGGATGGGCACACAGACCCAGGGTGTTGGTGCAGCTACCTCAAAGACATGTGGAAGACATAAGGGCTTGGACAAACAGCAATTTCAGGAGCAGTAGGCCAAACATAGGACTATGGAGTCTTAATCCCAGGTGTGCGTCTTAATGGGCCTTAAATAGCTTGTGGCTCTCATTCTTGATACTGAATACATCAAGATGTTTTGATAATTTTGTTTCCATTTTTTAATAATTTATGTATGATTAACATGTCTATGATGTGATTTCCATCATTGCACAACTTTTCCTTCTTGGTGTTTCAATTCAATATTGAGGAGTTTGCATATACTGTATATGCAAACAAATGTCATTAGATTACAGTGTTTTCATATATTTTACCTTTGGCCCTGTTAAGTTTATTTAGATTTTGTCCTCAAACAGGTTTTTCTAATCTCCATATACAAAACAGTTACTGGAAGTCTCTGACCCATGCAGAGATTGAACTGCAAGTAAACCTATGAAATTTTCAGGTAATTGCTTCCAAATCCACTGAGATGTTTTAAATAAATCTTATGATATGAGGGATATGGGCACCGAATAAAACACCGTGAAACTCTGAATTTATAGCACTAGTACTCAATTAAGTTATATTTTATAGAATCTTCTAGAAATGAGAAGATTCAGAAACACCAATATTTTGGTTCCTGGAACTCCCATTAATGTATATGGAAAGATGGGATAATCATGATTTTCAAATGTCATATATTAAGAAAGTCTATTAGATATAAAGCACTAGGTGCAAAACACTAGCATAGATTTAAATGCATTGCCTATAGTTTTCAGTGGAGTGCTACAGCTGCTTTTACAGGTGAGAAAAATGCAGGACAGAGTACACCTGTAAAATATAGTACCAGGTATAACCAACCATAGTTCCAATGCAATGATAGAAAAGAGTCTATTAAATCATATCAAACATATGTTCAATAAAATAATGTAATAGCCCTTATTCAATATAAGCAAACCCCCAAAAATAGGGTAGGTGTAAGTGTAATGTGTAGGTGTAAATTCACACTAAGGTGTTGTGAACTCTGTGTTCAGGCTCCCTCTTGTGGTCACTGGTGGTATGGTGTGACTTTTGCTTTGGGCTCCCCCTGGTGGCTTTGTCTGTTATCCTGCTGGTCTCTGGCTATCAGCTGGTTCGTTATCCTCTGGGAGGTTCCTATATAGCTCTGTTTTACTTCCACTTGTTGCCGGCTGTCGATGTAATCAGTGCTACTCAGATTCCTTCTGACTACCTTGCTCCCAGTCCATCCAGCTCAAGCTAAGTTTTGTTTGCTCATTTTTCATCAGCAGTGTTTTTCATGTTTTCTTTTCCAGCTTGCTAAAATGTAATTCCCTCGCTTGCTGGTTGCTCTAGTGGGCTGAGTTTCTCCCCACACACCGTTAGTTGGTGTGTGGGTTCTTGAAATCTCAGGATGGATATTTGGTAAGGGTTTTTTATTGATCGCATAGACCCCTGCTCTATTTTCTGCTTTCTAGTACTAGTGGGCCTCTTTTGCTGAATCTGATTTCATCCCTATGTATGTGCCTTCTTCTTACTTCACCGTTAATATTTGTTGGGGGCTTCTATATCTTTGGGGATTATTTCTCTGGAGGCAAGCGAGGTCTTTCTTTCTCTTTAGGGGTAGCTAGTTCCTCAGGCTGGCTCGAGACATCTAGGAATTTTTTAGGCACGTTCACCGGCTACCTCTAGTTGTTTTGGATAGGTTCAGATTTGCAATCAGTCCAGTTACCATCTCCCTAGAGCTCGTCCTTAGTTTATTCACTTGCTGGTCTATTTGTGATCCTCAGCCATTAAGGATCATAACACTAAGGCCATGAATGGACTAAGCCTAGAACAAAAACAATCGGTAATGCTAATGGTCCTAAAGAGTGTAAATAAGTGCTAGACACTTCAATTATAATACATCAAAAAATGTCCGTTGGAGGGCATAATTGCCCAGACAAGAAGAGATTTCAACAAAAAAGGTTAAAATCAATATTTATTAATGAATAATTAAAATATAGGATAAAACAGACAGGGCTGAAAACCTCCAAAATGCGGAGGGGGAGACACCTGGGAAGGATTTTTTAATTGCCCGATAATAGGCAAAAAAAAAGGTCCCAAAAATGTGAATATAAACAATAAGTAATGAAGGCAACCAAGTGCCACTGAGGAGTAATCAATATATAGTCCCTGTAGAGGACAACATGCACATTAAATTTAATAGTGAAGTATATACATAAGCAAGTAAAAGACTGTCTAACAAATGATGCATAGTAGGGTATTATATATCAATCCCAAAATATCATGCAGTATACCACAAAATCCGAGGCATCAATATGTCATCATCAGCAATTATACCAGATAAATAATAATATAACAAAAGTCAATTATCTAAAGTGGCACAAGTTGCCAGCCAGTGGATAGGAGATTTGTGCTAAGGGACCAGGTGCTCACCATCCCGCCTGACAGGCGCCTTTTCGCTGCTGGCTTCTTCCTTGATTTTAATAATTTTTTGTTGGAATATCTTCTTGTCTGGGCAATTATGCCACCAACTGATGTTTTTTGATGTAATAAAAACAATCGGTAAATTCCCTGCAGTAAGTAAATAAATTGCGGTAGTTTATGTAAATGACATAGGATGCTTAGCTTAGTTGACACTACTTTGATCAAAAAAGCATAAAAGCCATCCCACCACAACAAGGTGTACCCAATCAATATGGTCCCTAACTCTAGTATCTTACCTTTCTACAGTATGTGCCAGCATAGATGGGAAATAGATGGGATCAGAGAAAGACTTAGACCTGACTATTTTATACCTGCCCGTGGAAAGCTAAATAGACAAGATGCACAGTCACTTTTTTATTTAGCTTTCCATGGGCAAGGACCATATATATTCTGTGGGGTCACAGAAAATCATATCTTACAACTTTCCAGCTCTTCCAAAGTAGTTTTCCTCCTACTGAAGCCCTAGCTTCCCCTTTCATTGCCCCCATAAAGTATGATACCAATACAAGTGCCCCCCACAGAATGATGACCTAAGACAGATATCAGCACCGGGCGCACCCATGCAAGTACTGGGGCCCTGAGCAGGTGGGAGGCCCAGACACCATCGGGGACACCGGCATGCTATGGGGGCCCAGTGCTGGTGCCAGTGCCAGCACCCATGAGTGGTCCCACCGTTTGTTCAGGGCCCTGGTAGTTGTAATACTTACCTCTCCCCGTTCCTTTGCTGAGGCATCTTCCACATCTTCTGAGCAGAGCAGTGGCCAGCAAGAAAATGTGGGTATTTATTTTTCTTTATGTTTGAAGCAATATATGGGTCCCACCATATACTGTACTGAAAATTATATTGGTCCCATTATATATGGAGCAATATATGGGGCCATTATTTACTGTATGGAGCACTATATGGGTCCCATTATATATGGAGCCCATCATATGCTGCATATTTTATTATATCTTTTCATGGGAACACACTGAAGCTGACACTTTGATACAATGTAAAGTAATCAGGGTACAGCTTGTAGAACAGTGTAAATTTGATGTTCCCTCTAAATAACTCAACATACAGCCATTAATGTCTAAATCGCTGGCAACAAAGTGTACCCCTAGGGGAAAATGTCCACTTTGGAACACCAAGGTACACTGTTATACAAGATGTACACTGACAGTGTAAAGACACAAAGTATTCAGTGTTGTCCCATGAAAAGATATAATAAAATATTTATAAAAACATGACGGGTGTACTCACTTTTGGGATTATGGAGAAATGTGGGGTTGGCAGGCATCCCAGTCCGCTAGCCGAAACAGGACCAGGGATCATCCTGCTTAATGTCCACTCTACCATTAAACGTGGGCATAAAGCTACTCAGACAACACAGGGTGAAGGTAAAACAGTGTGGCAATGCTTTATTGAGCCACAAAACAGGCAGGTAACATGTAGAACAGTCCCAGCACAGTACCCGAGATGGTGAACATTAAGGCCCCGTCACACTTAGCGACGCTGCAGCGATACAGACAACGATGCCGATCGCTGCAGCGTCGCTGTTTAGTCGCTGTGTGGTCACTGGAGAGCTGTCACACAGACCGCTCTCCAGCGACCAACGATGCCGAGTTCCCCGGGTAACCAGGGTAAACATCGGGTTGCTAAGCGCAGGGCCGCACTTAGTAACCCGATGTTTACCCTGGTTACCAGTGTAAAATGTAAAAAAACAAACAGTACATACTCACCTTCGCGTCCCCCGGCGTCCGCTTCCTGCACTGACTGAGCGCCGGCCCTAACAGCAGAGCGGTGACGTCACCGCTGTGCTGTGCTTTCACTTTACGGCCAGCAGTCAGTCAGTGCGGGAAGCGGATGGCAAGGGACCTGACGGACACCGGAATGTGAGTATGTACTGTTTGGTTTTTTTTACATTTACGATGGTAACCAGGGTAAACATCGGGTTACTAAGCACGGCCCTGCGCTTAGTAACCCGATGTTTACCCTGGTTACCAGTGAAGACATCGCTGAATCCGTGTCACACACACCGATTCAGCGATGTCAGCGGGACCTCAACGACCAAAAAAAGGTCCAGGCCATTCCGACACGACCAGCGATCTCACAGCAGGGGCCGGGTCGCTGGTACGTGTCAAACATAGCGAGATCGCTACTGAGGTCGCTGTTGCGTCACAAAACTTGTGACTCAGCAGCGATCTCGCTAGCGATCTCGCTATGTGAGACGGGGCCTTTAGAGTCTCACCCTTCTGCTGACTCGCCAGGATAATGGCAGATGTTACATCAGAGCTCCCCCACCTGTGCTACACACACACAGGGAGGAGGTAACGACAAGCGTAGGGGGATGACAGCCCATAGAGTCCATACAAGGTCCAAAGCCATTTGATGCGAAAGTCACCACCTGGCTTATCCAAAACATCTCCGTGGAACCAGGCGACCAGCGGTCCCAAACCTGGCTTTCTCCAAATATATCCACAGTTCAGCGATGGTCAATGAAGCAGATCTGTATCCTTCCAACCAGAGCCGAAAACCCCTAGGTGGATTCCTATAGAATCATAGATATGTGTCCCTCGTGATGGTGCCATCATGAATTGTCCTCGTCTCGCTGTCTCTGAGTCTCTTTATACTCGAGGCATGTAATCTATGTTTAGATTTACCTAATGTTCAGCATCAAAATAAGGGAAAACAATGGTGACCAGATCAAGTAGCATTACTTGACCATTCAATCTATTTGTGCAGTCTTTCCCTCTCTGCTTTTGAAGTCAACAAACTGGCTCCATAATACAATGCACAATTAGCATATCAGCAAACATCAATAGTCAAAGATAAGTGCACACTATGTTATGTGTCAGCTTACAAGTCACTATTACAGACTTAAGGCCCCGTCTCACATAGCGAGATCGCTAGCGAGATCGCTGCTGAGTCACAAGTTTTGTGACGCAACAGCGACCTCCATAGCGATCTCGCTATGTGTGACACGTACCAGCGATCAGGCCCCTGCTGCGAGATCGCTGGTCGTGTCGGAATGGCCTGGACCTTTTTTTGGTCGTTGAGGCCCCGCTGACATTGCTGAATCGGTGTGTGTGACACCGATCCAGCGATGTCTTCACTGGTAACCAGGATAAACATCGGGTTACTAAGCGCAGGGCCGCGCTTAGTAACCCGATGTTTACCCTGGTTACCAAAAAAAAACAAACAGTACATACTCGCCTTCTGATGTCCGTCAGGTCCCTTGCCGTCTGCTTCCTGCTCTCACTGACTCCCGGCCGTACAGTGAGAAGTGAGAGCATAGCAGTGACGTCACCGCTGCGCTCTGCTCTCACAGTACGGCGGCTCAGTCAGAGCAGGAAGCAGACGGCAAGGGACCTGGACACCGAAAGGCGAGTATATAGTGTTTGTTTTTTTTGGTAACCAGGGTAAACATCGGGTTACTAAGCGCGGCCCTGCGCTTAGTAACCCGATGTTTACCCTGGTTACCCGAGTGCTGCAGGGGGACTTCGGCATCGTTGAAGACAGTTTCAACGATGCCGAAGTCGTTCCCCTGATCGTTGGTCGCTGGGGAGAGCTGTCTGTGTGACAGCTCCCCAGCGACCACACAACGACTTACCAACGATCACGGCCAGGTCATATCGCTGGTCGTGATCGTTGGTAAATCGCTTAGTGAGACGGGGCCTTTACACAAATGAAAGTCTGTTTTCTTGACCCACCAGAAATCAAAACTTAAATCCAAAAGCCAACCTACAGATAAAAAGTCAATTCTTCTTGGTTTGCAAAACATAATTGTCTGGGTAATTAAGATATAATCTGGTTTCTTCACAGGGATATACTGCATATTTTCTAATTGCTTTATTTTTAATGGGGATTTCATCTTTTATATTTTTATTTTTTCATATTTTTAAAAACATTTTTTCACTTTTTATTGTATTTGTTAGTCCCCTTAAGAGACTTGAAGCTGTGATCATTTGATCACTTGCACTATATATAGTGTATCAGCCCTGCTATGTATAGCGAAAATCACAGTCTCTTATAAACAGCGGCTAAATGCTGGCTGTCACAAGACACTTGTCATGACAAGCATGGAGGTCTTCAGCAGACCCCCAGCTGTCATGGCAAGCCATCAGTGCCCTTCGATCACGATACAGGCACTCCAATGGGCCCGTGGAATGATGTGCCACCTATGATACACATTAAATGCGACTGTCAGAGATTGACAGTGGCATTTAATACAGTGGGGCAAAAAAGTATTTAGTCATTCAGCAATAGTGCAAGTTCCACCACTTAAAAAGATGAGAGGCGTCTGTAATTTACATCATAGGTAGACCTCAACTATGGGAGACAAACTGAGAAAAAAAAATCCAGAAAATCACATTGTCTGTTTTTTTATCATTTTATTTGCATATTATGGTGGAAAATAAGTATTTGGTCAGAAACAAACAATCAAGATTTCTGGCTCTCACAGACCTGTAACTTCTTTTTTAAGAGTCTTCTCTTTCCTCCATTCATTACCTGTAGTAATGGCACCTGTTTAAACTTGTTATCAGTATAAAAAGACACCTGTGCACACCCTCAAACAGTCTGACTCCAAACTCCACTATGGTGAAGACCAAAGAGCTGTCAAAGGACACCAGAAACAAAATTGTAGCCCTGCACCAGGCTGGGAAGACTGAATCTGCAATAGCCAACCAGCTTGGAGTGAAGAAATCAACAGTGGGAGCAATAATTAGAAAATGGAAGACATTCAAGACCACTGATAATCTCCCTCGATCTGGGGCTCCACGCAAAATCCCACCCCGTGGGGTCAGAATGATCACAAGAACGGTGAGCAAAAATCCCAGAACCACGCAGGGGGACCTAGTGAATGAACTGCAGAGAGCTGGGACCAATGTAACAAGGCCTACCATAAGTAACACACTACGCCACCATGGACTCAGATCCTGCAGTGCCAGACGTGTCCCACTGCTTAAGCCAGTACATGTCCGGGCCCGTCTGAAGTTTGCTAGAGAGCATTTGGATGATCCAGAGGAGTTTTGGGAGAATGTCCTATGGTCTGATGAAACCAAACTGGAACTGTTTGGTAGAAACACAACTTGTCGTGTTTGGAGGAAAAAGAATACTGAGTTGCATCCATCAAACACCATACCTACTGTAAAGCATGGTGGTGGAAACATCATGCTTTGGGGCTGTTTCTCTGCAAAGGGGCCAGGACGACGGTACATGAAAGAATGAATGGGGCCATGTATCGTGAGATTTTGAGTGCAAACCTCCTTCCATCAGCAAGGGCATTGAAGATGAAACGTGGCTGGGTCTTTCAACATGACAATGATCCAAAGCACACCGCCAGGGCAACGAAGGAGTGGCTTCGTAAGAAGCATTTCAAGGTCCTGGAGTGGCCTAGCCAGTCTCCAGATCTCAACCCTATAGAAAACCTTTGGAGGGAGTTGAAAGTCCGTGTTGCCAAGCGAAAAGCCAAAAACATCACTGCTCTAGAGGAGATCTGCATGGAGGAATGGGCCAACATACCAACAACAGTGTGTGGCAACCTTGTGGAGACTTACAGAAAACGTTTGACCTCTGTCATTGCCAACAAAGGATATATTACAAAGTATTGAGATGAAATTTTGTTTCTGAACAAATACTTATTTTCCACCATAATATGCAAATAAAATGATAAAAAAACAGACAATGTGATTTTCTGGATTTTTTTGTCTCAGTTTGTCTCCCATAGTTGAGGTCTACCTATGATGTAAATTACAGACGCCTCTCATCTTTTTAAGTGGTGGAACTTGCACTATTGCTGAATGACTAAATACTTTTTTGCCCCACTGTATGTTAACAGCCGCAGGCATAGCTCATCTGCTGGAAAAGATGTGGGCTCTGCTTGCGAGCCCACATCAAAGACAGGGTCCCGACATATGATGTAACTGTATGTCATATGTTGGGAAGGAGTTAAAGCACCACTTTTTTTTAAGTTTTTTTTAAGTGTTTTTTAAAACATTTTGTTTTATTGCAGTGCTGGAGTGGTGCTGCTAAGGTAAAGCTCCTGCACTTAGTTTCATGCTTACCATTTGCCGTCCTCTGCTGTTATACAGCGGGTAAAATTAGTATTGTACACATCACCAATTTTCTAAGTACCGTAAATATATTATTAAAGGTGTTATTGACATGAAATTCTCACCAGATGTCAGTAACAACCCATCTAATCCATACAGGCAAAGAAATCAATTCATAGCTGTGCATAAATTAAGTTATGTGCAATAATGAGAAAATATACAGGGTAAAAATATTGAACACATGAAGAAAAAGAGGTGCAAAAAGCCATGGAAACTGATGATACCAGCTGAAATCTATCAGTAATTAGAAAGCAATCAAGCCTCTTAGTGAAAAATAATATCATCTGGTTCAACTGATGGCCTATAAAAAAGGTGACTCATTGCCAAGGTATCAAACAAGAAACATCTCATGATGGGTAAGCTAGTGAGCTGTCTCTATAACTGAAGGAAAGATGAACGGACGGACAAATGTACAGAGACATTCTTGATAAAATCTGCTGCCATCTATCAGAATGATGAAGAAGAAATGAGGGAAAACAATGATCCCAAACACACGGTCAAGGAAACTCAATTGGCGTAAATAAATAAAGAAAATAAAGCTGCTAGAATGCCCCAGCCAATCACCTGACCTGAATCCTATAGAAAATTTATGGAATTTATGGAGTTCATAAATGGAGCCCATGGAACCTTCAGGATTTGAAGAGTGGTTGTGTGGAAGAATGGGCCAATAACAACACCTGAGCAATGAATGTGACTAGTTTCTCCATACAGTAGGTGTCTTGAAGCTGCCATCACCAACAAAGGCTTATAATAATAATAAATAATAATAATAATTTTATTTATATAGCGCCAACATATTCCGCAGCGCTTTACAACTTATAGAGGGGACTTATACAGACAATAGACATTACAGCATAACAGAAATCACAGTTCAAAACAGATACCAGTAGGAATGAGGGCCCTGCTCGCAAGCTTACAATCTATGGCTTTTGTATGAAGTATTAAATACATTTAAGTAAGCGTGTTCAATATTTTTACCATATCATTTCTCATTATTACACATAACTTTATTTATGGACATCTATAGTTTAATTTATTTGCCCATGTCGATTGGATGGGCTGTTACTGGCACCTGGAGAGAGTTTCATGTCAATAGCACTTTTAGAAATATATTTACTTAAAAAACTGGTGAAGTGTTCAATACCTATTTCATCCGCTGCACTTGCTACTGTAGCACCAGTGCTTCTGCCCTCTGCTCTTTTTCTCCAGCAGAGACACCAGGGTACTCACAACTGCGGTGTCTGTCCTGCTCTCTCATCTTCTTAAGAGTCAGCAGGTGCCCGGGGTGTGTACATTGCCCAAGCACTGTGCTTAAGGCATGTGTGCATGCACTTCCCCTCTCTTAAAAGGGCAACTCGTCCTCCTAAAAGTGTCCCCAGTCAATCGAAATTTAAGGCACCTCCTCCACCATGGAGGTGCCTGTGCAACGCATTACATTTGTTCCTAAAACAATCTTGTTAGTTGTCAGGTCCCAGTGCTCATATTCCAGTATACCTGCCTACCTATCAGCTGTACCTACCTTCCTATCAGCCGTACCTGCCTGCCAGCCTACCACCTGCCTGTCATTCATGCATACCCACCTGCCTTTCAGCCATGCCTGCCTGCCTATCATACCTCTTGCCTGAAATCTGTTGTAAAGCCATTTCAGGTAACATCTGATGAAGCTACTTTTGTTTTTTTTTTGCCTTCCTCTGGATCAACATGTTAGAGCATGTTAGGTTAGCCTATGGGTTGAACTAGATGGACTTAAAGTTTTCCTTCAACCTTAATACCTATGTTACTATGTTACTTGAGAGAATGCCTAGAGTGTGCAAAGCTGTCATCACAGTGAAAAACGGGTTTTTGTAGGAATCTAATGTATAACACATATTCTAGTACACGAGTTTCTTTACTCCTTGTTTCCATATGTGTTCTTTTGTGGTTTTGCTGCCTTCTGTCTGAATATACACTGTGCACATTCTGCTGAGTCTGCAGTTCTCACAGGGTGGGAATACCATCCTTTGTTCCCTCATTGCCTCACCTTGCCTCCCTCATGCAACATTGCAAAATTCATCAGTTGCAGAACTAATGAAAACCAGAACATAGTGGCCCCATTGATT
The DNA here is from genome assembly GCF_051348905.1 of Ranitomeya variabilis. Taxonomy (NCBI): domain Eukaryota; kingdom Metazoa; phylum Chordata; class Amphibia; order Anura; family Dendrobatidae; genus Ranitomeya; species Ranitomeya variabilis. Next base: position 853,763,454 of record NC_135232.1, read on the forward strand.
ATTATGTGGTCCGTTTAGATTCAGTTATATATCAGCTTTTAAAACAGAAAAAAGTTCTGCATGATGTGCTTTGTTTTAGTTCTAAAAACTGACACATAATGACACTGTCATGATATGTACTTTTGCCCTGTCCTGTATTTGAATATTATGCCATTTGATGTATGTAACTGTTCTCTGGTTTCTATTAGCTGTAATTTATGTATTTTCTTGTGCTGGGAGTTCACCTGTAACAATATGTCTCCTTCCCCCAATACTTGCAGCCCTAAGCTATAATGTAATTAAGCTTTGTCAACACAACCAGTGAAGAATAGCCATTCTTCCTCACAGCAGGCGGCTAGTCAAATGTACATACTAGATAGACTAAGCGGAGCCGACCAGTCTAGAATCTTCTGGTGGACCCAACCATTGAATAGAAGGTGTGACCCCTACCCCCCTTCATGGGCGGATCCCAGGAGCTCAGACAATCCATTCTTATTTTGAGATCAGATGTGAGTTGATCCTTAAAGGAGAAGGAGTGGGGATTCTTAGCTGAGACAAGACCCCCACGTCCATCTGTGACTGCGGAAGCGAACGGGGCGAAACTTGAGCTGAGGACATATCTCGTCATTCGTGAGATTGTTTTGGGATCCCTTGGACTCGTGTGGACTATTGCTTTGTTAGCTGGCACAAGGATTATCGGGAGGTGGCCCCGAATCTGTTCTGTTGGACTCGTGGAAGGACTATTGTTTCGTTTATCAGGTGCGGGATTACTGGAAAGCACCTTCAGATCTGTTTCTTTACTTTGACTTATTGTGGACTTCTCGTGGACTTGAAGGACATTATGGATATTTCATGTTGTATGCTCCCTGCTTTAATAAATCTCGTTGGATCGTCTCTCGGCCTGTTGTCCCTTCCTGCTCTGCCGTACACCCCGTCACAGACACCCAGATGGAAACCAAATCATAATAATAAATGGGTCCGCTCTGCTTCCCTTTTCATGAGTTATGTAACAGATACATTTTGCAAATTTCTATTTTGACTGTTTCTAAATAAAGAAAAGAAAAACGGAATGTGCAACAGTTGGTGGGAACATAGCTTAAGAAAAGATAACTATAAAGGAGATTATATACCTATGAATTTCTGCTTGAACCACTGTGCATTTTCTGTAATAATATGTCTAACTTCTTACTAGATATAATTTATGACTTCATACTCAAATAAACTCAATGGAATTTATATAATTAAGTTGCCTGGTGAACCCCACTACTTCACAGGGAAAATACATTGAATCCTCAATAATTCTACCCAACTGATGACTTGCTTTATGTGCTTGCTAATGTAATTTTCCCTTTATTTACAATTAGTACAAACCTAGATGACATATGTGTATAACTGAATTTTACAAATATAGACTTCATATTCACATTTAAAGTTATCAATTATCTAGAGTAGAGGTGATAATTTCCTGATCATTGGAAGTCCAAGTAATGAGAGCCCTATCAGTCCCAAGAATAAGACATGGAAATGCCCTCTCTGAATGGAGCCACTGGTCAGACATTCATACCACCTCTCTATTCATTTTCTACTGGATTATTGGAAAAAGTAAAGCATTGTCCTTTGCTCTCTCTGGTAATCCACAGAGAATGAATAGAACATGTCTGACCAGCGCTCTGCTCTGGTGATCAATAAAAATCCCTTCTGCTATTCTCCACTAGTCCTCCTCCCTTACAGAGCCTTGCTGCCTAGTATTTTCTCCTTGGGCTTTGACATTGATCCTAGCTAACTGTAGTATGTCACATAAGATATGTGTCTCCCCTTGTATAGCCCATTATGCATTGCCACTATGTGACATTTCCATTTCCCTGTCCTCCCCCTCGTGACAATGGTGGCCTAAGAAGGTCTACTCTTCATGGCTGTATGAGCCTAGACAATCCTAATGGCAGCTCTGGAAAGAGGAATTGCTCTGATCTAGAGTTGAGCAAATACATTGGAAATACCATGAATTGGCATCAGTTGGACCAGTACAATATTCACATCATGACATGACAGAGTCACAGTAAGTGACAGAAGCTATCAGGGTGCTGGGAAGATTTCCAGAGTAAGTAGAGTAGAGTGAACAATGGTCTGTTCTGGATGCCCTGGACCAAACTGTACCCTGGACAGGGTAGTTCGAACATATTTGCTCATCTCTATTCTGATCTGGAACTGGATAACTGGATAAAATACCAGAACATATATTTTAGGGGGAAAAATATCTACTAACCTAAACCTCAGAAAAAAATGGTGTGAAAGAGGCATTAGGGTCTCAACATTTCTATTTCAATAATATTCAGCTGGCCTGATAAGAGAGACAAAAAGTCTGTCTAGATATATGATCACATCTGTATGACATCATGATTGCCCCACTTGACTTGATGCCCACATCGACACAAAATTGGAATTGTAAAAAGACAGGCTACATCATGAATCAAAGGTTTTGTTTATTATCTTAGCATCTAGCTGGATAGGATCAGGTTTCCAGCTAGCTTGTATAATGTCATCAAAACAATGTAAAACAAAATCTCACGGCTAGGCTAGAAGTCAAAGTACTCAGGAGACAAAAAAATCATGTGTACAAAGAAAAAGAAAAGTGTAAAAGTTTGCTGCCTCTCCAAATATCAAGAAATGATATTCAAGGCTCTTTTTGTAAATGTTCCTTCACCTTCGACTGAACCAGCAGATCTTAAAACTTATGACTAGCCAAAACAAATTACTGTAGCAAATAAAGTCTTCTGAATTTGATTTTACTTTGACAGCTCAACACAATACTGACTCTTAACCAGTTTAATGTTTCCTAGGGTCCAGGAATGGAAAGAATGACCACATCATTTATGGCATTTTTTTGGCAAGTAACATATTAGGTATTAACGTACGTGTAGATAACAGCAACCCGCACTGCCTGCTCGCTCGAGCCGAACTCTGAGATGTGAACTCCAAATTAACAACTTCTTACTGACTGCTGCCTTGCCAGCCTTAGATCTTGGGTGCCATGGCCAGAAAGCTGCTTTCACAACGATAAAACAGTAGAAATAAAGGCCGCACTCACCGATCTCTTTGCAGGTGACTTTATTAAACATCCATCTTCACGGCACGGGGGTGTGTATTACAGGATGTGTGAGAGCCGAACGACGGCCGTTTCGCACCGACCAGAAGTTATCAATAAATTACAACCTGTGTCACAGTATGTGATATGTCTGAATAGTAACCACAGTATGAAGTCAAGATTAGTGATATCAAAGACTGATAAGTGGATCACCATACTGGATGAGAAATGAGAAGTTAAATATTTAGATTTTTTTCTTCAAAGAGCACCGAGTCAAAAGTGGGCATTTTTTGATCTTTCTATATTCCTACTGATCCCCTGAGAATTGTGTTTTTTTTTAAATCAACCTTATAGTTCAAAAGATATGGACCTTTTTAGTTAGTGCTAATCTAGTGCTAGTCTTTACCGGGGGGCATACATAGCTCACAGGATTCTGTGAGGGTGTGTATTTAGGCTGCTCTGCATTTTTCCCTTGTGAGCACCACCCCCTTGGAAAAGACCATAAAAATTAGTACTAAATATAAATGCCCCTTGTTTGGAAATGTATTGTGAATTTAATCCCTTAAAGATCAGGCAATTTCTCGCTTTTGCGTTTTTCTTTTTTCCTCCCCTTATTACAAGAGCCATAACTTTTTTATTTTTCTGTTGGGCTTGTTTTTTTGCAAGAGAAGTGGTTCTTTTGAATTACTCCTTTTATATTATCACATGATGTACTGGAAAGTGAGAAAAAAAATTCTAACTGTGGTGAAGTAGCAAAAAAAATGCAATTCCACAATTGTTTTGTGGGTTTTTTATTTACAGCTTTGATTTTACGGTAAAAGTGACTTGGCAATACGATTCTACAGATCAGTATGTTTACATAGATACCAAACATGTATAGTTTTTCTTTTATTTATGCAGTGAAAAAAAGCAGAAATTTGTTAAGGAGGAAATGCAGCATTTCAAACAGGAAGGCTAATACAAATATAAAAAAAAATTTAAAAAATGACCGTCACATCCAAACATAAATCAGGTCTGAACAGGTGCTTATCTAGAGTCACGGGGCAGACGTGCGGGTCCAGGTGTCAGCGGGGAGTCCATATCCCAGTCTCTACCTCAGAATAGGTAATTATACCGGTCCTTTGACCGCTCATTACTTGTATGGTAAAATCTTACATAGTTGGTGCCTTATTTATGGTAGCGGTGTAGACTTTTTACTGAGTGGGGTGAGATAAGGTGTACATAGATATGGATGCATATCTGTCATAGATGAATTATATGAGGTCATTATGGATTAAATTATTATTAAATTATTAATGGCGTTTATGCTTCCTATTGTAACATCTGTTATGGGATGTACCCTGTCTTTCACCTGTTGCTGCACGTCAACATTGATAATGGGAGAGGGATATTGTCCTATTCCCCAAAGCTGTCAATATGGTTTTTAAATTTTGTAACACTTTAATAAAATTGAATTTGATTATATTGTACATTGCCTTCTAATCATCTTTGTGTGGGGTTTTTCTATGTAGTAGTTGATGATAGGCTATTTATGTCCTGTCGTTTGCATGGTTATTAATTTTTGAGATATATATATATTTTACCATGCTTCGTTGTCATCTGTGTATATTGATTGCTTATCTAGAGTCGCCAACTCATATACAATGAAACAGATATGGCAGCACTCTGTAGCGCTATAGCATGCAAACATAAAATATGAAAATTGAATTGCATTACTGCACTAGAAATATGAAATATTGAGAATTCTTAGCACATAAATTGGCCAATTCCTGACTGAGCACTCTGCCCCTTAGTCTTAGATGTTTTTAATTGCAGCAGGATTCTACCCCTCCACAGATATAGATTTTAGTCCAAGAGAGGATTCACATTAGGGTCCTAGAGAAATGTAGACTATAGGCTAAGTTCACATTTGCATATATGTGTGCAGCATATCATCTGCATGTGCAAACGCATGCTAATGCAGCAGTTTTTATCTACTTCATCTTACGCATGACGCTAAAAAAATGCTGCATGTGCATGCGTTTGCGGTTTTTATGCACATGCATTCGATAGGACAATGCTTTTCCAGAATTTCCTTGACACAAGCCACGTCCAATGGGCGTGTCTCATGGAAATTCTATATATAGACCCTTGTACAGATGAAATCCTCATCTTTTGCTGCTCTATCCAGCTGCAAGATGGACGTTCGCATGGAGAGCTTATATCGTAATCTGGATTTGGATTTGAACTTGGCTTATGCCTTTGCTGTTGCTTGTTATGAAGAAAGATTAAGAGAAAGACGGAAAAGACGTAGTCATCGCTACTGGCAACACCCAGTCGTTGAAGTCAGAGAGAGCTGCGTGCAAACCCTCAGAAGTTTTTTGACTACACCAGGATGTCAGAACAGAGCTTCGATGAACTGCTGCTACGTGTCCGTGGATCCATCACCAGGCAGGACACACAGCTACGTAGAGCAATTCCTGCTGAGGAACGTCTGTTGGTGACCCTGAGGTACGTAATTTTGAAAAAGAAACACCTGTAATTAATATTATTGTTCTAAAAGCCATGTACTTAATTTTTTTTCCCATTTTCTGTTCTGCGGAACTTGATGAACCTGTTGCTACCACATTGCCAGATTACCAAGATCACCCTCTGAGAACTACAGTGGAAGTTGCCCAAATGAAGGATACATTTGCTGCCTACTTTGTTTTGGACATTGGACGTGTGGTATGGCAAGACAATATGGTTTAAACTGCTAAAATGTATCTGTAATATTAAAATGTACTTGTAATGTTAAAATGTACCTGTAATGTTAAAATGTACATGCAATGTTTGCTGACTGAAATAATAAAAAACCTCTAGTGAAACACCTTGTGATGGTGTGATATGCTATGTGGGTATCATTTTTGTGTATATTTCTATTTTACTTATTTTCATGGTGTTCTCTTGTAGGAGATATTTGCTAATTGATGAATGGCTGTGGTTGCCATCTGATATCAGTACTGTATTGTTGTCTTCTCACAGGGTCAGTGAATAAACCTGTTTGCTAATATGCTAATGACATATTGAACTAGCTTGTTGAAACAATGACTCCCTGTAGTGCCTTATTCCCCGAGGCACCTTTGTCAGGTCTGGGAGGCCTGAAAACCACCCCAACCAGTCTGACTATGCCTGGACATAAGGAGGGGGCTGGGGAGGACATGAGCTGAGAAACCAGTCCTGTGTGGAGTGATGATGTGGACTCAGCATATCAGAGAGAAGGAAGAGTATATGGACTATGCTATCCTCTGCTGGATTGTTGGACTTTTATCCTGTTACTGAACTGCATTCGTGTTCTGGACTATTTTATCCTTTGTGTGGTGGATCGTATATGGACCTTTCGTATTTTTGCCTAAATTAGAGTCTTGGAATTGTTTACTATACTCTAGCTCTGTTGATTGTGTGATATCGGAGAAGGACCCCGTGACACACCTGTTCCAAGTTCCCTCAACAATACAATACACACATGTGTGTGTTTTCGGTGACGGCGCATAAGTGTGTGTTTGCGGCGACGGAGCATAAGTGTGGCCATGGCGCATAAAGAGACAAAGAACACATGGTGATTGTGCAAACAAAAGCAAAATTTTATTTAACAATAAAAAATTTGCTTTGGGGAATGTCGGAAGGTGAAATATTATGGAATAAGAATTTTAAAAGTGCCAACATATCCTGTGGAAAAGAAAAATTCAGATGTTATACCATGGAATACAACACAAAAATACTTACGTTCGATGACCAACCGCAGGCCTCAGAAAGGAGAGCATACAATGGTACTTGTATTTGGAAATCTTTTGAGCAGCACCACTACGTACTTGGATCTCCTCTCTCAGGTCCTTATTGAAGCGATCCTTCATCGAACGCCAACAGACTTTTTTTTTTTTAAATCAGATAAATTTTTATTAAACATATCGTAGCTGACAACTGCTCATATGACAATATACATTTTTGTTTAACAAAAGAAATACACCGCCTCCCCCCTCCCTCCCGGAGACCAAATCCAAGGCATACAGTAATCTGTCCATATTAACCGAATGAAAACAGAGTCACAAATTCTTATATGTTGTACAGTCTAGTATTATATTCCAATAACCATTAATTATTCCCATCCAGCCATGGCTGCCACAATTTATGGAAATATCCCAACCTGTTTCTCTTAGTGTATATACTTTTCTCAAGCTGGATTATATGGTTTGTTTGAGTGATGAAATCCCGTCTGGATGGAGGTTCCTCTCTGATCCAATACCTAGCAATCAGTTTCCTCGCAAAAACAATAGTCTTGCAATTGCAATTTTAGTCGTGTTGTCGGCTAGTATTTCCTCCACATACCCTAGTACGCAAATCAACGGGTCTCTGGGAACTTTGCACCCATATATCACTTCAATTCGGTTCAGCACTACAATCCAGTAAGAAGATAGTCTGGGGCAATGCCAGAGCATATGTAATATACCCGCCTGAGACTGTGAACATCTAGGGCACTCAGAAGTGGATCTCAACCCAGCTTTAAATAGCATATCAGGTGTCCTATAGACCCTATTTATCTATATATATAATTGTCTAAGGGGTACTTCCGTCTTTCTGTCTTTCTGTCGGCAACTTCTGTCATGGAAATCCCACGTCGCTGATTGGTCGCGCCAGCTGCCTCTCATGGCTGCCGCGACCAATCAGCAACGGGCACAGTCCGATTAGTCCCTCCCTACTCCCCCCGTCAGTGCCCCCTGCATGCTTCACTGCTGGCACATGACCCGCACATGGTGCACGAGGTTATAATGGGGAGGAAGTAGCGAGCGCTCACAATGCGGGACATGAAAATACAACGGGGAGATCACAGTGGCCGCCATCATCTGACCTGTGCCCAGGGCTCCGCACACTCCGGGAGCAGCCACGATGTCCTCCGCCAGCAACAGCCTCCATGCCGGACTACAGGAAGGGTGGACTATCACTCCGCACGTGAACAGCTCTTCGGAGCCAGCCCATGTGCCGGCACTGTGGAGTCCTGCAGGGCGCCCCATGTGAGCCACACTCCCGGTCGGGCCCTCAGCCTCTCCATCATCTACACACGTGTCCTGTTATTGTTAGGCGCAGTGTTGTGAAATTGGATTCTGGGCTCCCCCGGTGGCCACTTGTGGAATTGAACTTGTGTGCATCATCCCCTCTGTTCACCTGCTCCTATCAGGATGTGGGAGTCGCTATATAACCTTGCTCCTCTGTCAGTTTCTTGCCGGTCAACAATGTAATCAGAAGCCTTCTGTGCTTGTTCCTGCTACTAGACAACTCCCAGCTAAGTTGGACTTTTGTCCTTGTGTGTTTTTGCATTTTGTTCCTGTTCACAGCTGCTGTTTCGTTACTGTGTCTGGAAAGCTCTTGTGATCGGAAATTGCCACTCTGGTGTTATGAGTTAATGCTAGAGTCTTAAAGGAATTTCTGGATGGTGTTTTGATAGGGTTTTCTGCTGACCATGAAAGTGTCCTTTCTGTCTTCCTGCTATCTAGAAAGCGGACCTCGATTTTGCTAAACCTATTTTCATACTACGTTTGTCATTTCATCTAAAATCACCGCCAATATATGTGGGGGCCTCTGTCTGCCTTTTGGGAAAATTTCTCTAGAGGTGAGCCAGGACTGTCTTTTCCTCTGCTAGGATTAGGTAGTTCTCCGGCTGGCGCTGGGCATCTAGGGTTAAAAAACGTAGGCATGCTACCCGGCCACTTCTAGTTGTGCGGCAGGTTTAGTTCATGGTCAGTATAGTTTCCATCTTCCAAGAGCTAGTTCTCATATATGCTGGGCTATGTTCTCTCGCCATTGAGAATCATGACAGTTTGACCGGCCCTAAAAAGGGTTAAATTACTGGCTGAGAAAGGAGAGAAAAAAGAAGTCTGCTACAATTTTTTTTTTTTTCCTCTAGTTCTGAGTGTGCTCTTAATTGAATCACTTGCTAGTCTGCCTATACTGCAGCCTTCCTCTCTTTCTCTCCTTCTAATCCTTGAATGGCTCTGTGTTCACCTGTTTCAAATGGATCTTCAGAGTGTAGCTACAGGTTTGAATAATCTCGCCACAAAGGTACAAAATTTGCAAGATTTTGTTGTTCATGCACCTATGTCTGAGCCTAGAATTCCTTTGCCTGAATTCTTCTCGGGGAATAGATCTCACTTTCAAAATTTTAAAAATAATTGCAAATTGTTTTTGTCCCTGAAGTCTCGCTCTGCCGGAGACCCTGCACAGCAGGTCAGGATTGTAATTTCCTTGCTCCGGGGCGACCCTCAAGACTGGGCTTTTGCATTGGCACCAGGGGATCCTGCGTTGCTCAATGTGGATGCGTTTTTTCTGGCCTTGGGGTTGCTTTATGAGGAACCTCATTTAGAGCTTCAGGCGGAAAAGGCCTTGATGTCCTTGTCTCAGGGGCAAGATGAAGCTGAAATATACTGCCAAAAATTCCGCAAATGGTCTGTGCTTACTCAGTGGAATGAGTGCGCCCTGGCGGCGATTTTCAGAGAAGGTCTCTCTGATGCCATTAAGGATGTTATGGTGGGGTTCCCTGTGCCTGCGAGTCTGAATGAGTCCATGACGATGGCTATTCAGATCGATAGGCGTCTGCGGGAGCGCAAACCTGTGCACCATTTGGCGGTGTCTACTGAGAAAACGCCAGAAAATATGCAATGTGATAGAATTCTGTCCAGAAGCGAGCGGCAGAATTTTAGACGAAAAAATGGGTTGTGCTTCTATTGTGGTGATTCAACTCATGTTATATCAGCATGCTTTAAGCGTACTAAGAAGCCTGACAAGTCTGTTTCAATTAGCACTTTACAGTCTAAGTTTATTCTATCTGTGACCCTGATTTGTTCTTTGTCATCTATTACCGCGGACGCCTATGTCGACTCTGGCGCTGCTTTGAGTCTTATGGATTGGTCCTTTGCCAAACGCTGTGGGTATGATTTGGAGCCACTGGAGGCTCCGATACCTCTGAAAGGGATTGACTCCACCCCATTGGCTAGTAATAAACCACAATACTGGACACAAGTGACTATGCGTGTTAATCCGGATCACCAGGAGGTTATTCGCTTTCTGGTGCTGTATAATCTACATGATGTTTTGGTGCTGGGATTGCCATGGCTGCAATCTCATAACCCAGTCCTCGACTGGAGAGCTATGTCTGTGTTAAGCTGGGGATGTAAAGGAACTCATGGGGACGTACCTTTGGTTTCCATTTCATCATCTATTCCCTCTGAGATTCCTGAATTCTTGTCTGACTTTCGTGACGTTTTTGAAGAACCCAAGGTTGGTTCACTACCTCCGCACCGGGAGTGCGATTGTGCCATAGACTTGATTCCGGGTAGTAAATACCCTAAGGGTCGTTTATTTAATCTGTCTGTGCCTGAACACGCTGCTATGCGAGAATATATAAAGGAGTCCTTGGAAAAGGGACATATTCGTCCTTCGTCATCTCCCTTAGGAGCCGGTTTTTTCTTTGTGTCTAAGAAAGACGGCTCTTTGAGGCCGTGTATTGATTATCGACTTTTGAATAAAATCACGGTTAAATATCAATATCCGTTACCACTGCTTACTGATTTGTTTGCTCGTATAAAGGGGGCCAAGTGGTTCTCTAAGATTGATCTCCGTGGGGCGTATAATTTGGTGCGAATCAAGCAGGGGGATGAGTGGAAAACCGCATTTAATACGCCCGAGGGCCATTTTGAGTATTTGGTGATGCCTTTTGGTCTTTCAAATGCCCCTTCAGTCTTCCAGTCCTTTATGCATGACATTTTCCGCGATTATTTGGATAAATTTATGATTGTGTATCTGGATGATATTCTGATTTTTTCGGATGACTGGGACTCTCATGTCCAGCAGGTCAGGAGGGTTTTTCAGGTTTTGCGGTCTAATTCCTTGTGTGTGAAGGGTTCTAAGTGTGTTTTTGGGGTTCAAAAGATTTCTTTCTTGGGATACATTTTTTCCCCCTCTTCCATCGAGATGGATCCTGTCAAGGTTCAGGCTATTGGTGATTGGACGCAACCCTCTTCTCTTAAGAGTCTTCAGAAATTTTTGGGCTTTGCTAACTTTTATCGTCGATTTATTGCTGGTTTTTCTGATGTTGTAAAACCATTGACTGATTTGACTAAGAAGGGTGCTGATGTTGCTGATTGGTCCCCTGATGCTGTGGAGGCCTTTCGGGAGCTCAAGCGCCGCTTTTCTTCCGCCCCAGTGTTGCGTCAGCCTGATGTTGCTCTTCCTTTTCAGGGTTGAGGTCGACGCTTCTGAAATCGGAGCTGGGGCGGTGTTGTCGCAGAGAAGTTCCGACTGCTCCGTGATGAGACCTTGTGCTTTTTTTTCCCGTAAATTTTCGCCCGCCGAGCGGAATTATGATATTGGGAATCGGGAGCTTTTCGCCATGAAGTGGGCTTTTGAGGAGTGGCGTCACTGGCTTGAGGGGGCCAGACATCAGGTGGTGGTATTGACTGACCACAAAAATTTAATTTACCTTGAGTCTGCCAGGCGCCTGAATCCTAGACAGGCGCGCTGGTCGTTGTTTTTCTCTCGGTTTAATTTTGTGGTGTCGTACCTACCGGGTTCTAAGAATGTTAAGGCGGATGCCCTTTCTAGGAGTTTTGAGCCTGACTCCCCTGGTAATTCTGAGCCCACAGGTATCCTTAAAGATGGAGTGATATTGTCTGCCGTTTCTCCAGACCTGCGGCGGGCCTTGCAGGAGTTTCAGGCGGATAGACCTGATCGTTGCCCACCTGGTAGACTGTTTGTTCCTGATGATTGGACCAGTAGAGTCATCTCTGAGGTTCATTCTTCTGCGTTGGCAGGTCATCCTGGAATCTTTGGTACCAGGGATTTGGTGGCAAGGTCCTTCTGGTGGCCTTCCCTGTCACGAGATGTGCGAGGCTTTGTGCAGTCTTGTGACGTTTGTGCTCGGGCCAAGCCTTGTTGTTCTCGGGCTAGTGGATTGTTGTTGCCCTTGCCTATCCCGAAGAGGCCTTGGACGCACATCTCGATGGATTTTATTTCGGATCTGCCTGTTTCTCAGAAGATGTCTGTCATCTGGGTGGTGTGTGACCGTTTCTCTAAGATGGTCCATCTGGTTCCCTTGCCTAAGTTGCCTTCTTCTTCCGAGTTGGTTCCTCTGTTTTTTCAAAATGTTGTTCGTTTGCATGGTATTCCTGAGAATATCGTTTCTGACAGAGGGACCCAATTCGTGTCTAGATTTTGGCGGGCATTCTGTGCTAGGATGGGCATAGATTTGTCTTTTTCGTCTGCTTTCCATCCTCAGACTAATGGCCAGACCGAGCGGACTAATCAGACCTTGGAGACATATTTGAGGTGTTTTGTGTCTGCGGATCAGGATGATTGGGTTGCTTTTTTGCCTTTGGCGGAGTTCGCCCTCAATAATCGGGCCAGCTCTGCCACCTTGGTGTCCCCGTTTTTCTGTAATTTGGGGTTTCATCCTCGATTTTCCTCCGGTCAAGTGGAATCTTCGGATTGTCCTGGAGTGGATGCTGTGGTGGAGAGGTTGCATCAGATTTGGGGGCAGGTGGTGGACAATTTGAAGTTGTCCCAGGAGAAGACCCAGCTTTTTGCCAACCGCCGTCGTCGTGTTGGTCCTCGGCTTTGTGTTGGGGACTTGGTGTGGTTGTCTTCTCGTTTTGTCCCTATGAGGGTTTCTTCTCCTAAGTTTAAGCCTCGGTTCATCGGCCCGTACAAGATATTGGAGATTCTTAACCCTGTGTCCTTCCGTTTGGACCTCCCTGCATCCTTTTCGATTCATAATGTTTTTCATCGGTCATTGTTGCGCAGGTATGAGGTACCGGTTGTGCCTTCCGTTGAGCCTCCTGCTCCGGTGTTGGTTGAGGGTGAGTTGGAGTACGTTGTGGAAAAGATCTTAGACTCTCGTGTTTCCAGACGGAGACTCCAGTATCTGGTCAAATGGAAGGGATACGGTCAGGAGGATAATTCTTGGGTCACTGCCTCTGATGTTCATGCCTCCGATCTTGTCCGTGCCTTTCATAGGGCTCATCCTGATCGCCCTGGTGGTTCTGGTGAGGGTTCGGTGCCCCCTCCTTGAGGGGGGGGTACTGTTGTGAAATTGGATTCTGGGCTCCCCCGGTGGCCACTTGTGGAATTGAACTTGTGTGCATCATCCCCTCTGTTCACCTGCTCCTATCAGGATGTGGGAGTCGCTATATAACCTTGCTCCTCTGTCAGTTTCTTGCCGGTCAACAATGTAATCAGAAGCCTTCTGTGCTTGTTCCTGCTACTAGACAACTCCCAGCTAAGTTGGACTTTTGTCCTTGTGTGTTTTTGCATTTTGTTCCTGTTCACAGCTGCTGTTTCGTTACTGTGTCTGGAAAGCTCTTGTGATCGGAAATTGCCACTCTGGTGTTATGAGTTAATGCTAGAGTCTTAAAGGAATTTCTGGATGGTGTTTTGATAGGGTTTTCTGCTGACCATGAAAGTGTCCTTTCTGTCTTCCTGCTATCTAGAAAGCGGACCTCGATTTTGCTAAACCTATTTTCATACTACGTTTGTCATTTCATCTAAAATCACCGCCAATATATGTGGGGGCCTCTGTCTGCCTTTTGGGAAAATTTCTCTAGAGGTGAGCCAGGACTGTCTTTTCCTCTGCTAGGATTAGGTAGTTCTCCAGCTGGCGCTGGGCATCTAGGGTTAAAAAACGTAGGCATGCTACCCGGCCACTTCTAGTTGTGCGGCAGGTTTAGTTCATGGTCAGTATAGTTTCCATCTTCCAAGAGCTAGTTCTCATATATGCTGGGCTATGTTCTCTCGCCATTGAGAATCATGACAGCGCAGGCCGTGTGCTGCTCCTGCACTGCCGGACATGGTGCCTCCGCCGCTCACCACCGGCCGTACATCTGCTCCTCTCATGGATGGACTGGCCGGGGACGGTCTCCAGAAAGCTGCCATACTACTTGGGCTGTGTTACATACGTCTCTGTGTTATATACTACGTGGGCTCTGCTATATACTACTTGGGCTCTGCTATATACTACGTGGGCTCTGCTATATACTACGTGGCCTCTGCTATATACTACGTGGGCTCTGCTATATACTACATGGCCTCTGCTATATACTACGTGGCCTCTGCTATATACTACGTGGGCTCTGCTATATACTACCTGGCTGGGCAATATACTACGTGCCCTGTGTTATATACTGCATGGCTGTGCTATATACTACTATACATATTCTAGAATACCCGATGCGTTAGAATCGGCCACCATCTAGTCACATATAATTGTGACAATCTCCCGGGTTCATTCATAGATATCTTGGGTACATACTCTAAAATAGACTCCCACCTATCATCACCTATCTCACCCAAGTCAGCCTCCCACTTCCTTCTGGCCTTAATAGGGTGATCTTCAAGAGAGGTGTGTAACAGATCACCGTACACTTCAGATATTGCCCCATTTGTTCCACTATTCTTAAGTATAAAATCCAATGTGATATCTGTCTGTATCACTATAGGCCCTCTTCTCCTTTGCGCCTGGAATGCATGCTGAACCCGTCTATATTGAAAAATATTTAGCCTTGGGAGCCGAAATTCTTCCTACAACATATCATATGACTTGAGATCCCCTCTGCAAATCAACTGGCCTATCAGCCCAATGCCCCTTTCCTTCCACTCGCCCATTCCCTCCATATTGTTAAACTCCTGAAAATATATATTATCCCAAATAGGTGAAAACTCTGTGAATCGCACTACCCCCCTAATTTGTTTGATTGTCTACCATAACTTGTGAATTAAATTTATGGTATGGTATTTAGACACCAATTTCTTGATAAGTCCCGCTTCTAGACCTATACTCAAAGGCCAAGTCTCAATTATGTACTCCAGGCTACTACTGGCCTGTCCCTTCTCAGACATTTCCCCCCATTTCCGGAGATGTTGGCACTGCGCATACAAGAAATATATCCAGGGGTTAGGAAGGGCAAGCACTCCTTCATCTTTTGGCCTCTGCAATACTTCTTGCTTAATTCTCGGACTCTTCCTACCCCACACTAACTCACCAAATAGTGATTTTATCCTGCCGAATCTACTCAATGGGAACCAAACAGGAGAGTTATGCAAAACATATAATAACTGCGGCATCGCAAGCATCTTAAGGAGATTCACTCTACCCACCACCGATAAATGCAGCTTGTTCCATGCTGAGATTTTAGTACGCATTCTTTGTATTAATGGCTCTAGATTAAGCTCCTCAAATCTTGTCAATGGGAGAGCTATACGGAACCCCAGATACTTAAATTTTTGAGTCACCCTTAACTTGGGGCATTCCTCCACCTCCCCTGTACAAAGGAGGGCAACAAAATTAATAAAGGGGATGGGAGAACTATAATACCCAGATAGATTAGCGAAATTAGGATTATTTAGTCTAGAAAAAAGACGACTAAGGGGCGATCTAATAACCATGTATAAGTATATAAGGGGACAATACAAATATCTCGCTGAGGATCTGTTTATACCAAGGAAGGTGACGGGCACAAGGGGGCATTCTTTGCGTCTGGAGGAGAGAAGGTTTTTCCACCAAAATAGAAGAGGATTCTTTACTGTTAGGGCAGTGAGAATCTGGAATTGCTTGCCTGAGGAGGTGGTGATGGCGAACTCAGTTGAGGCGTTCAAGAGAGGCCTGGATGTCTTCCTGGAGCAGAACAATATTGTATCATACAATTATTAGGTTCTGTAGAAGGACGTAGATCTGGGGATTTATTATGATGGAATATAGGCTGAACTGGATGGACAAATGTCTTTTTTCGGCCTTACTAACTATGTAACTACTGTATTTTCTGGCGTATAAGACTACTTTTTAACCCCTGAAAATCTTCTTAAAAGTCGGGGGTCGTCTTATACGCCGGGTGCCGTCTTGTACGCCGAGTGCAGACACCAATGTGTATATGGTGGGTGGGGGGGAGTGGTCCCGATGACGAAGAGGGGGCGTCTCACAGGAAAGTGTGAGTGGAGTATCCCCCATTACCTCATTGTAGCTGCAGCATGGGGTCTCTGTGCTGGGGAGAGGCGGCAGCTGCTGCTCCTCTTTGTGCCGCATGGGTGCTGTGGGGCGGTGGCCGCCGCCGCTCCCCAGCACCCCACACTGCAGCTACAATGAGGTAATGGGGGATACTCCACTCACACTCTCCTGTGAGATGCCCCCTCTTCGTCATCAGGACCACTCCCCCCCAAAAGGCACATTAGTCACCGGCCCTATAAGACGACATACGGCGTATAAGAAGACCCCCGACTTTTAAGAAGATTTTATATTTTAACTGGAAAAGTTGGGGGGTCGTCTTATACGCCCAGTCGTCTTATACGCCGGAAAATACGGGTATGTAACTATGTAATCATATTCTCTGTCTACCTGCAAAACACACAATTTATCCCAATTAATAATCAGCCCCGATATCCGCCCAAAACCTTCAATTAATGACACTGCATTTCTTAAAGGCTCCCCAGGACCTTCCAAGAAAAGTAGGATGTTGTCAGCATATAGAGCAACTTTCTCCTCCATTTTCCCATACACAAATCCCCTCACTACCTGCGACCTTCTAATTGCAGCAGCCAATGGCTCCATCGCCAGGGCAAAGAGCAACGGGGACAACGGACATCCCTGTCTCGTACCTCTAAACAATTGAAAGCTTTCTGACAGTATATTGTTCACTCTAATCTTAGCCACCGGAGAGGAGTACAGTAATTTCACCCACGGGTTAAAAACTGGC
Source organism: Ranitomeya variabilis (assembly GCF_051348905.1). Classification (NCBI taxonomy): domain Eukaryota; kingdom Metazoa; phylum Chordata; class Amphibia; order Anura; family Dendrobatidae; genus Ranitomeya; species Ranitomeya variabilis. The sequence continues at coordinate 853,780,260 of NC_135232.1, forward strand.
CCAAAACCACAGCGACTCAGCACCGACCACAGGTAATGCAATTCTACGCTATCAAAGGCTTTATGTGCATCGAGGGATACCACCACTCTCCTTCCAGCATTGTCTGCCGGTATTTGCATATTTAAATACAGCCTTCTTAAGTGGACAGCAGTAGATTTATTAGGCATAAAGCTAGATTGGTCCGAAAGAACCACTTTACGCCAACGGACTTTGACTCTGTTCACCGTGAAGGAGGAAAACCAAATAAATTGTAAAACAATGCACCACAGGTTCACTGCCACGTCAGACCACATCGCAATACTTACAAAAATTCTTTCTGGCTTGTGGTGTGGCCAATAGCGATCTGCCTGCTTCATCCCATAGCCGCTGACTGACCACAGTGTCCAAATGCCGCTGATCCCGGGTGTCCCACAATGGAACTGAACTCGCTCCTGCACCAATGTTATTAGGAGGTTGTTGTCAATGGTGGCTTCATGACGTGGAACCTAGAAATCAAAGAAACACATTATATAGTTGTAAAGATAAAACAAAACAAAAACAGTCAAGAACACTTACACGCCGTCTATCCACCGGAACTAGAGCCTGAGTCTGCTCCTACTCTGCTGCACTGGAACTGTTTTGTAAAGAAAATACATGATTTTACCACATGTATCATATTGACAGTCAATACTTACCAATCAGTAGCAAATGTACTCACTTCATCAGTCTCCTGTCCGTTCTGGGAGGTATGCTCTTCACTGGAGGACATCTTTGATGAAGAATGCTGCAAGAGAGATAGAAGTGAGTACAGACTGCAGTGAGAGAAACAGACAGACATTTTCATAGCTTCTATACTCACATCCTGAGCAAAATCCAGAGTCTTCAGATCAGCAAAGCAGTCTTCAGAGCAGCAAAGCAGTAACAATCACTTCCAGAGGCTTGAGAGTGCCCAGTTCCCTCTTTTTATACAGCTTTGTTTTGGGAGTGGCTAAAACCAGTTCCTGGACCTGCTCATTCTGAAGTACGCATGCGTATCGAAAGCAAGCATATGCATGTCCTTGCATACCAATGCATTCCCATAGACAGTAATGCGTTGTTTTGACGCACTTCATCCGCACTCATCCGCATACGTACGGCTGCGCATATTTGACACTTCAAAAAATGCAACATGTTGCATTCGGCGGACCTCGCAACTCACCGCGAAACGATGCATGCATACACATCTGCAAGCGAACGCATGCAAACGCATGTCCCTGCATACACCATGTTAAATGTGATATGTACGCATGACGCATGCGGATCTAATGCTGCACACACAGCCTAAGAGAGGATTGGCATTAGGTCCTTGCAACGAGAAACGCCTTAACGTGGCTGCCAGGTACACATGAATTGGCCAATTTATGCGCTAAGCATTCTCAATTTTTCATATTTCTAGTGCAGTAATGCAATTCAATTTTCATATTTTATGTTTGCATGCTATAGTGCTACAGAGTGCTGCCTTATATGTTATATATTGTTGTATATGAGTTGGCGACTCTAGGTAAGCACTTGTTCAGACCTGATTTATGTTTGGATGTGATGGTCAGCTTTTTATACTCTTTCCATGTTATAACACCACTGTGGGCATGATAACATTGCACGAGCAGCATCATTACTACTCCTGCAAATCTTGGGCCTGCGCTCTGCTCATTCCGGCAGTGTTTCTGTGTCTCTGAAACCAAGTGTACTCTTCCCAGCTTTAGAGGCACGCACTGTGCATGTCTGGAATTTTAGAGCATAGATTCCGGTCTTGCGCAGTGCACAATTCTGAAGCCAGGAATAATACACCTGGCTTCAGAGATGCTGTGATGCTGCCAGAATGAGCGGAGTGCATACGCAAGATTTGCAGGAGCAGCATTTCTCGTGCAAATTATGCTATCATGCACACAGGGGCGGTAAAACATGGAAAGAGGGCTTACTAGTCTGGGACAACTAACGCCCCATCAACTAGTCAAAATCCATTTTAGCATAGCAAACGAGGACATTATAAATGCTTTTTTATACCTTGTTTTCACTCAATGTTATGCAGGGCTGTTTAGGCAGGGAATTAGCTCATAAATAGGTGAATGCTGCTGGGTTGGAGGGCATGGGGGACCTGACAGGTTCCTTTGAAATCTACAGTACAGACCAAAAGTTTGGACACACCTTCTCATTTAAAGATTTTTCTGTATTTTCATGACTATGAAAATTGTAAATTCACACTGAAGGCATCAAAACTATGAATTAACACATGTGGAATTATATACTTAACAAAAAAGTGTGAAACAACTGAAAATATGTCTTAAATTCTAGGTTCTTCAAAGTATCCACCTTTTGCTTTAAAGACTGCTTTGCACACTCTTGGCATTCTATTGATGAGCTTCAAGAGGTAGTCACCGGAAATAGTTTTCACTTCACAGGTGTGCCCTGTCAGGTTTACTAAGTGGGATTTCTTGCTTTATAAATGGGGTTGGGACCATCAGTTGTGTTGAGTAGAAGTGTTGTGGATACACAGCTGATAGTCCTTCTGAATAGACTGTTAGAATTTGTATTATGGCAAGAAAAAAGCAGCTAAGTAAAGAAAAACGAGTGGCCATCATTACTTTAAGAAATGAAGGTCAGTCAGTCCGAAAAATTGGGAAAAGTTTGAAAGTGTCCAAAAGTGCAGTGGCAAAAACCATCAAGCGCTACAAAGAAACTGGCTCACATGAGGACCACTCCAGGAAAGGAAGACCAAGAGTCACCTCTGCTTCTGAGGATAAGTTTATCTGAGTCACCAGCCTCAGAAATCACAGGTTAACAGCAGCTCAGATTAGAGACCAGGTCAATGCCACACAGAGTTCTAGCAGCAGACACATCTCTACAACAACTGTTAAGAGGAGACTTTGTGCAGCAGGCCTTCATGGTAAAATAGCTGCTAGGAAACCACTGCTAAGGACAGGCAACAAGCAGAAGAGACTTGTTTGGGCTAAAGAACACAAGGAATGGACATTATACCAGTAGAAATCTGTGCTTTGGTCTGATGAGTCCAAATTTGAGATCTTTGGTTCCAACCACCGTGTCTTTGAGCGACGCAGAAAAAGTGAACGGATGGACTCTACATGTCTGGTTCCCACCGTGAAGCATGGAGGAGGAGGTGTGATGGTGTGGGGGTGCTCTGCTGGAGACACTGTTGGGGATTTATTCAAAATTGAAGGCATACTGAACCAGCATGGCTACCACAGCATCTTGCAGCGGCATGCTATTCCATCCGTTGTGCGTTTGGTTAGACCATCATTTATTTTTCAACAGGACAATGACCTCAAACACACCTTCAGGCTGTGTAAGGGCTATTTGACCAAGAAGGAGAGTGATGGGGTGCTAGGCCAGATGACCTGGCCTCCACAGTCACCAGACCTGAACCCAATCGAGATTGTTTGGGGTGAGCTGGACCGCAGAGTGAAGGCAAAAGGGCCAACAAGTGCTAAGCATCTCTGGGAACTCCTTCAAGATTGTTGGAAGACCATTTCCAGTGACTTCATCTTGAAGCTCATCAAGAGAATGCCAAGAGTGTGCAAAGCAGCCATCAAAGCAAAAGGTGGCTACTTTGAATAACCTAGGATATAAGACATATTTTCAGTTGTTTCACACTTTTTTGTTAAGTATATAATTCCACATGTGTTAATTCATGGGTTTGATGCCTTCAGTGTGAATGTACAATTTTCATAGTCATGAAAATACAGAAAAATCTTTAAATAAGAAGGTGTGTCCAAACTTTTGGTCTGTACTGTATATGTGCAGGTTAATAGCATTTTTTGACAGGACAGGTTCCCTTTAATCTGCCCTAGTTAATAGAATTTCCTGCAAACTACCATCTGGTCATTGAATGGTATGTTAGTTTTTGCTGGATTCCAAAGGAAAATATGTACCGGGGAGTGTTCCTCAGGATACAGCGAAGTCAAGGGCAAGAAAACCGACTCCTACACAGTTCACTCACTGTAATTATTCTACTTAGTTATGTGGATGACTCAACCAGAAAATAGAAAACATTCAAGATATTACACAAATATTCAGCCGATAGGATGAGACCTGTTATGGTCCTTAGTGGTTGAGAATCACAAATTACTCCAGCAAGGTGACTAACATAGGACAAGCTCTAGGGAGGTGGAAAACTGGACTGACCGCAAAACTGAACCTATCCAACCACACTAGAGGCAGCCAGTGAACGTGTCTAAAATCCTAGACGTCTCGAGGCAGCCTGAGGAACTAACTACCCCTAGAGAGAAAGAAAGACCTCTCTTGCCTCCAGAGAAATAATCCCCAAAAGATATAGAAGCCCCCAACAGATAATAACGGTGAGGTAAGAGGAAGGCACATACACAGGGGTGAAAGCAGATTCAGCAAAAGAGGCCCACTAATTCTAGATAGCAGAAAATAGAAAAGGGGTCTATGCGGTCAGTAAAAAACCCTTACAAAATATCCACACTGAGATTTCAAGAACCCCCACACCAACTAACGGTGTGAGGGGAGAAACTCAGTCCCCTAGAGCAACCAGCAAGTAAGAAATCACATTTTAACAAGCTGGACAAAAAACATGATGAACGCTAATAATCAGAAACTGAACAAACAAAAACTTAGCTTGTCTTGGAGAGACTGGGAGCAAGGTAGTCACCAGGAATCTGAAGAGCACTTAATACATTGATAGCAGGCAAGGAACTGAGTATCCAGGTGAGCTAAATAGGAAACCAACCAAGGATAACGAACCAGGTGATGAAGCCAACCTGCAGAAAGACAACACTACACAGTACCGCTTGTGACCACTAGAGGGAGCCCAAAAATAGAGTTCACAACAGTACCCCCCCCTTGAGGAGGGGTCACCGAACCCTCATCAAGACCCCCAGGGCGATCAGGACGAGCTGCGTGGAAGGCACAAACCAAATCGGCCGCATGAACATCAGAGGCGACAACCCAGGAATTATCCTCCTGACCATAGCCCTTCCACTTAACCAGATACTGAAGTCTCCGTCTAGAGATACGAGAATCCAAAATCTTCTCCACCACGTACTCCAATTCGCCCTCGACCAGCACCGGAGCAGGAGGCTCAACAGAAGGAACCACAGGTACCACATACCTCCGCAACAAAGACCTATGGAACACATTATGGATGGCAAACGATGCCGGGAGATCCAAACGAAACGACACCGGGTTAAGGATTTCCAAGATCTTATAAGGACCGATGAAGCGAGGCTTAAACTTAGGAGATGAAACCTTCATAGGAACATACCGAGAAGACAGCCACACCAAATCCCCAACACAAAGTCGGGGACCCACACCGCGGCGGCGGTTGGCAAAGCGCTGAGCCCTCTCCTGTGACAATTTCAGATTGTCCACCACATGGCTCCAAATCTGCTGCAACCTATCCACCACAGAATCCACCCCAGGACAGTCAGAAGACTCAACCTGACCCGAGGAAAAACGAGGATGGAAACCAGAATTGCAGAAAAAAGGCGAAACCAAGGTAGCAGAACTAGCCCGATTATTAAGGGCAAACTCGGCCAATGGCAAAAAAGTCACCCAATCATCCTGATCAGCAGAAACAAAACATCTCAAATAAGTCTCCAACGTCTGATTAGTTCGCTCGGTTTGGCCATTAGTCTGAGGATGGAAGGCCGACGAAAAAGACAAATCAATGCCCATCATGGCACAAAAAGTTCGCCAAAACCTGGACACAAACTGGGATCCTCTATCAGACACAATATTTTCAGGAATGCCGTGCAAGCGAACCACATTCTGAAAAAATAGAGGAACCAAATCGGAGGAGGAAAGCAGCTTAGGCAAGGGCACCAAATGGACCATCTTGGAAAAACGATCACACACCACCCAGATGACAGACATTTTCTGAGATACTGGCAGATCTGAAATAAAATCCATGGAAATGTGCGTCAAAGGCCTTTTTGGGACAGGCAAAGGCAAAAGCAAACCGCTGGCACGAGAACAGCAAGGCTTAGCCCGAGCACAAATCCCACAAGACTGCACAAAGGAACGCACATCCCGCGACAAGGAAGGCCACCAGAAGGACCTAGCCACCAAATCTCTGGTACCAAAAATCCCAGGATGACCCGCCAACACCGAAGAATGAACCTCGGAAATAACTCTGCTGGTCCATCTATCCGGGACAAACAGTCTCTCTGGTGGACAACGGTCAGGTCTATCCGCCTGAAATTTCTGCAGCACTCGTCGCAAATCTGGAGAAATGGCAGACAAAATCACTCCCTCTCTGAGAATACCAGCCGGCTCAGAAACTCCCGGAGAGTCAGGCACAAAACTCCTAGAAAGTGCATCAGCTTTCACGTTCTTCGAACCAGGCAGGTATGAGACCACGAATTTGAAACGGGAGAAAAACAACGACCAATGAGCCTGTCTAGGATTCAGGCGCTTGGCAGACTCGAGGTAAATCAGATTTTTGTGATCAGTCAGAACCACCACACGATGTTTAGCTCCTTCGAGCCAATGTCGCCACTCCTCAAATGCCCACTTCATAGCCAACAACTCCCGATTACCAACATCATAATTTCGCTCGGCAGGCGAAAACTTTCTTGAAAAGAAAGCACACGGCTTCATCACAGAGCCCTCAGAGCTTCTCTGCGACAAAACAGCCCCTGCTCCAATCTCGGAAGCATCAACCTCGACCTGGAAGGGGAGAGAGACATCTGGCTGACATAAGACTGGAGCTGAAGAAAACCGGTGCTTAAGCTCCCGAAAGGCCTCCATGGCCGCAGGAGACCAATTAGTCACATCAGAGCCCTTCTTGGTCAAATCCGTCAAAGGTTTAACCACACCAGAAAAATTAGCGATGAAACGACGGTAATAATTAGCAAAACCCAAGAACTTCTGAAGACTCTTAACAGACGTGGGCTGAGTCCAGTCATGAATTGCCTGGACCTTGACTGGGTCCATCTCCACAGTAGAAGGAGAAAAAATAAAACCCAAAAAGGAGACCTTCTGTACTCCGAAGAGGCATTTTGAGCCTTTCACAAATAAAGCATTAGCACGCAGGACCTGAAACACCATCCTGACCTGCTTCACATGGGACTCCCAATCATCAGAAAAAAACAAAATGTCATCCAGATAAACAATCATAAATTTATCCAGATATTCTCGGAAAATGTCATGCATGAAGGACTGAAACACAGAAGGAGCATTAGAGAGTCCAAAAGGCATCACCAAGTACTCAAAATGGCCTTCGGGCGTATTAAATGCTGTTTTCCATTCATCTCCCTGCTTAATGCGCACAAGATTATACGCACCACGGAGATCTATCTTGGTGAACCAACTGGCACCCTTAATCCGAGCAAACAAATCAGACAATAGTGGCAAAGGATACTGAAATTTGACTGTGATTTTATTCAGAAGGCGATAATCTATACACGGTCTCAAAGAACCGTCCTTCTTGGCCACAAAAAAGAATCCTGCACCAAGAGGGGAAGAGGATGGGCGAATATGTCCCTTCTCCAAAGACTCCTTTATATAACTCCGCATCGCGGCATGCTCTGGTATAGACAAATTAAAAAGTCGTCCCTTAGTGAATTTACTACCAGGAATTAAATTTATAGCACAGTCACAATCCCTATGAGGGGGCAGGACACTGGACCTGGGCTCATCAAATACATCCTGGTAGTCAGACAAAAACTCAGGGACCACAGAAGGAGTGGAAGAAGCAATAGACACCAATGGAGTATCGCCATGAATTCCCTGACAACCCCAACTAGACACAGACATAGCTTTCCAAGCTAAAACTGGATTATGAGCCTGAAGCCATGGCAGACCCAAAACGACAACATCATGTAAATTATGCAGAACAAGAAAGCGAATCACCTCCTGATGCACGGGAGTCATGCACATGGTCATTTGCGTCCATTACTGAGGTTTATTCTCAGCCAATGGCATAGCATCAATTCCCCTCAGAGGAATAGGAAATTCCAAAGGCTCCAGGACAAAACCACAGCGCCTGGCAAATGACAAATCCATCAGATTCAGGGCAGCACCCGAATCCACAAAGGCCATAACCGAGTAGGACGACAAAGAACAAATCAAAGTAACAGACAAAATAAATTTAGGCTGTATAGTACCAATAGTGACAGGTTTAGCAACCTTTTTTAAGCGTTTAGAGCATGCTGAGATAACATGAGCAGAATCACCACAGTAAAGGCACAACCCATTTTGACGTCTATGACTTTGTCGCTCAATTCTGGTCAGGGTTCGATCACATTGCATAGACTCAGGTCCCTGTTCAGAAAATACCGCCAAAGGATGAGCAGATTTGCGCTCCCGCAAACGCCGATCAACCTGAATGGCTAAAGCCATAGAATCACTCAGACTTGTAGGGGTGGGGAACCCCACCATAACATCCTTAATGGCTTCAGAAAGACCTTCTCTGAAATTTGCAGCCAGGGCACACTCATTCCATTGAGTAAGCTCTGACCATTTCCGAAATTTCTGACAATACACCTCTGCTTCATCCTGCCCTTGAGAGAGGGCCAGCAACGCTTTTTCTGCCTGATTCTCAAGATTAGGCTCCTCATAAAGCAATCCAAGAGCCAGAAAAAACACTTCCACATTAAGCAATGCAGGATCTCCTGGCGCCAGAGAGAAAGCCCAATCCTGCGGGTCGCCACGCAACAAGGAGATAACAATTTTTACTTGCTGAGCGGAATCACCAGAGAAACGAGGTCTCAGAGATAGAAATAACTTACAATTATTCTTAAAATTCTGAAACCTAGATCTATCTCCAGAAAACAACTCAGGAATGGGTATCTTTGGTTCTGACATAGGGCTATGAATAACAAAATCCTGAATACTTTGCACCCGTGCAGCAAGATGATCCGCACTAGAAGTCAGAGTCTGAACATCCATGTCTGCAGCTGAGCTCAAAACCACTCAGAGTTCAAGGGGATGAAAGAAGCTAGACAGACTGCAGCACAAAAAAAAAAAATGTACTCAGGTCTTCTTTTAATCCCACTTCTGCGATGCAAAAAACACTTTTTGGCCTGCTATACTGTTATGATCCTTAGTGGTTGAGAATCACAAATTACTCCAGCAAGGTGACTAACATAGGACAAGCTCTAGGGAGGTGGAAAACTGGACTGACCGCAAAACTGAACCTATCCAACCACACTAGAGGCAGCCGGTGAACGTGTCTAAAATCCTAGACATCTCGAGCCAGCCTGAGGAAATAACTACCCCTAGAGAGAAAGACCTCTCTTGCCTCCAGAGAAATAATCCCCAAAAGATATAGAAGCCCCCAACAGATAATAACGGTGAGGTAAGAGGAAGGCACATACACAGGGGTGAAAGCAGATTCAGCAAAAGAGGCCCACTAATTCTAGATAGCAGAAAATAGAAAAGGGGTCTATGCGGTCAGTAAAAAACCCTTACAAAATATCCACACTGAGATTTCAAGAACCCCCACACCAACTAACGGTGTGAGGGGAGAAACTCAGTCCCCTAGAGCAACCAGCAAGTAAGAAATCACATTTTAACAAGCTGGACAAAAAACATGATGAACGCTAATAATCAGAAACTGAACAAACAAAAACTTAGCTTGTCTTGGAGAGACTGGGAGCAAGGTAGTCACCAGGAATCTGAAGAGCACTTAATACATTGATAGCAGGCAAGGAACTGAGTATCCAGGTGAGCTAAATAGGAAACCAACCAAGGATAACGAACCAGGTGATGAAGCCAACCTGCAGAAAGACAACACTACACAGTACCGCTTGTGACCACTAGAGGGAGCCCAAAAATAGAGTTCACAACAGAGACCCTTGTGCTGTACAGCGTGGCACCTAAACAATCTGTACCTATTATACTTCCTATAAATCTACCTACTGACATGCCTGTCCAAATCGGCCACCTGTTACCTGTTAACACCCTGGGAACAGGGACAATTATATGAATGTAACGTATGGGCTCGCCTGCGGAACAGCACAACAGTTCATAATCTTACAATCAATTACCTCTATCCCCCAACCACATACCCTTCCCCAAACCGATGTGACTTCAATGATTTCATAGGAATATTCACTCATCAATTATACAAAAAACAGCCTAAGGGTATGTCTCCACATTCAGGATTGCATCAGGATTTGGTCAGGATTTTCCATCAGTATTTGTAAGCCAAAACCAGGAGTGGGTGATAAATGCAGAAGTGGTGCACATGCTTCTATTATACTTTTCCTCTGATTGTTCCACTCCTGGTTTTGGCTTACAAATACTGATGGAAAATCCTGACCAAATCCTGATGCAATCCTGAACGTGGAGACATACCCTAATAGTTAACCAACTGGGTTGGCTCTTTAGCCGTAAGCAATGTTTTTCAAAGTTGAACAATTATCACGTAATATAATGTTCCTCAGAAACTCTGTCCTGAAACAAAAAGAAGTTCAAGTTTGGTCTGAAGTCCATTGAGTGCCATGTCGGCACCTAGGCGTTGATTAGCATTCTTAATTACAGAACAAATCCGGACATTCCAGATGTTAATTTTGGCATTAAACGTGGCCTTACACAGTCAATATGCCTATCTATCTAATACAGGCTTTATCTCAGCCATGAGTATTTTGGTGCCAGAATGTAGTGTAGTGCATGCACAGTTATCCACTGCAGCGGTGCAGTGGGACTTAGCTTTCTTACTGACCCTGGTCTGCTCCAGGTAAACAATCAGTGTATACAGATAGATGTCGGGCCCCACCAGGAGGTGAAAGGTACCTTGGATGACTGTGGCTTAACTCCTTAGCGGCATCCAACACCTATCCTGCTAGGTCCTTGCCTTTTCTGTCTCTCATGAGTGTTCCTGGCAGAAATCGCATCACATCTGGACAGGTTCTGGTCATGGACTAGATTAGCTCCCTTCTGCCATTGCTCTGGTCTCAGAGAGATGATTCCACAAGAGGATATCATTGGATTCCCCTACATCCTCTCCCTGTACTAAATAACTGCAAACTGTCCTTAGGATGGCCACACTTCCTCTTCCTGTGTTTCACATCACACAGATTGTAGCCCCACCTCTGATATTTTGCATGCATCTCAAGGTCTTGTAGCAATGCTTAGGCAGCAGCGACATCTTGTGAATGAATAACAACATTACTGCAGATGAGCAACAACAAGTACAGTATTATGCTGATGCAGACACATGTACAGTTGTGCTCAACAGTTTACATACACCTGTAGAATTTTGGCTTTCTTTGCCTTTTTTTCAGAGAATATGAATGATAACACCAAATCTTTTTCTCCACTCGTGGTTAGTGGTTGGGTGAATCCATTAAATGTCAAACTACTGTGTTTCTCTTTTTAAATCATAATGACAACCCAAAACATCCAAATGACCCTGATCAAAAGTTTACATACCCTGGTGATTTTGGCCTGATAACACGCACAGAAGCTGACACAAATGGGTTTGAATGGCTACTAAAGGTAACATCCTCAACTGTGACCTGTTTGCTTGTAATCAGTGTGAGTGCATAAAAGTTGAGTAAGTTTCTGGGATTCAGACAGACTCTTACATCTTTCATCCAGCCACTGACGTTTCTGGATTGTGAGTCATGGGGAAAGCAAAAGACTTGTCAATGGATCTACGGGAAAAGGTAGTTGAACTGTATAAAACAGAAAAGGGATACCAAAAGATATCCAAGGAATTGATAATGCCAGTCAGCAGCGTTCAAACTGTGATTAACAAATTAAAAATCAGGGTCTCTGTAAAAACAAAACCATGGTCAGGTAGACCAACAAAAATTTTGTAAACAACTGCCAGGAAAATTGTTCAAGATGCAAAGAAAAACCCACAAATAACATCAGCTGAAATATTGGACTCTCTGAAAACTAGTGGTGTGGATGTTTCAAGATGCACAATAAGGAGGCACTTGAAGAAAAATGGGCTGCATGGTCAAGTCCCCAGAAGAAAGCCTTTACTGCGCAAATGCCACAAAGTATCTCGCCTACAATATGCAAAACAGCACAGAGACAAGCCTCAAAACTTCTGGAACAAGGTAATCTGGAGTGATGAGACTTAAATTGAACTTTTTGGCCACAACCATAAATGTTACATTTGGAGAGAGGTCAACAATGATGAAAGGAAAAACATTCCTACTGTAAAGCATGGAGGTGGATCGCTGATGTTTTGGGGATATGTGAGCTACAAAGGCACAGGAAACTTGGTCAAAGTTCAAGGAAAGATGAATGCAGCACGTTATCAGCAAATACTGTAGGCAAATTTGCAGTCATCAGCCCAGAAGCTGCGCATGGGACATACTTGGACGTTCCAGCATGACAACGATGCAAAACACAAGGCCAAGTCGACCTCTCATTGGCTACAGCAGAACAAAGTGAAGGTTCTGGAGTGGCCATCTCAGTCTCCTGACCTCAATACCATTGAGCCACTCTGAGGAGATCTCAAGGGCGCAGCTCATGCTAGACAGGCCAGGAATTTACAGGAACTTGAGGCTTTTTGCCAAGAAGAGTGGGCAGCTTTACCATCTGAGAAAATAAAGAACCTCATCCACAACTACCACTAAAGACTTCAAGATGTCATTGATGTTAGAGGGGGCAATAGACGGTATTAAGAAATGGGGTATGTGAATTTTTGATCAGGGTCATTTGGATGTTTTGGGTTGTCATTAAGATTTAAAAAGAGAAAACACAGTAGTTTGACAATAAATGGCTTCACCCAACCACTAACCATGAGTGTAGAAAAGGTTTTGGTGTTATCATTCATATTCTCTGAAAAAAAGGCCAAGAAAGTAAAAACTCTGCCGGGGTATGTAAACTTTTGAGTGCAACTGTATACATATTTATATCACCCTGGTGAGCCGACACACATCTCACAATGACACCATGCAGATGTGCACTTTGTTGGATTCAAACCTTATGAAACCAGCAACTCACCTAGAAAAGGAAGTTTCAGGACAGCAGAAGGAATCTCAGAATTTAAAAATGTTGTTCAAATTTAGTTATTGTTGAACAATAGTGATGAGCGAGCACTAAAATGCTCGGGTGCTCGTTGCTCGGGTCGAGCAGATTGCAATACTCGGGTACTCGGCCAGAACAATGAGCCCAATGAAAGTCTATGGGAGACCCGCGTATTTTTACCGTGATCCCCCTGGGGGTCCTTTTAAGGTCTAAAAACGTCTGAAAATGAAAACACTGCTCAAATGACACACGAATGTCATGGGGATCGCCCCTGGAAGCATTCCTGACTCCTAGTTCACAGCTTTAAACCATTTTTTCTGAGATTCATGCCATTTTTCCCGGTGCCACCAAAAACACACCAAAACGAAACCAAAAAGGATTTTGCTGGGAAATATGCTAAGGTAGATCCTTTACAGGTTAATGACTTGCCTGTAAGGCCAAATAATTAACCAAAGAACAAAAATGTCCTCCCCCACTTAGGCTTAGTTCAGACGCAGCGTTTTTCAAGCGTTTTTCAACTTTAACATTGCTTTCAACCACTACAAATGCGTTCACTGGGAAATGTCATTCTAAAATTTAACAACCCTAGCTGGCCATGTGGTGTGTGCCCAATTCCCAATTCATGCCCAATTCCACAATGTGGTTTCATTTTTTTACAAAATTAAATAGTGCCATCACAGCCCCCTTGCCCAAAATGCACCATACAGAGCACGTTCACCCTGGTGATCTAGTGGCAGTTAAAAGACACATTGCAGGAGACAGAATGAAGAAGTTAGGCCCAATGTAAAGTCAAGCACAATTCCCCAATGTGGGGTCCTTTTTTACCAAATAAAATAGTGCCATCACAGCCCCCTTGCCCAGAGCACGTTCATCCTGGTGATCTAGTGTCAGTTAACCCCTTTCTGTCATTGGAAGTACTATTCCGTCCATGTGGGGTGGGCCCTACTTCCCAAGGACGGAATAGTACGTCCAGCGCGATCGGCCGCGCTCACGGGGGGAGCGCAGCTGATCGCGGCCGGGTGTCAGCTGCCTATCGCAGCTGACATCCGGCGCTATGTGCCAGGAGCGGTCACGGACCGCCCCCGGCACATTAACCCCCGGCACACTGTGATCAAACATGATCGCGGTGTGCCGGCGGTATAGGGTAGCATCGCGCAGTGAGGGGGCTCCCTGCGGGCTTCCCTGAGACCCCCGCAGCAACGCGATGTGATCCTCGCTGCAGGTCCTGGATCCAAGATGGCCGCGGCATCCGGGTCCTGCAGGGAGGGAGGTGACTTACCGAGTGCCTGCTCAGAGCAGGCGCTTGGTAAGCCTGCAGTGCTCTAAGTCAGATCAGTGATCTGACAGAGGTCTGTGCGAACTGTCAGATCACCGACCTGTGATGTCCCCCCCTGGTACAAAGTAAAAAAGTTTAAAAAAAATTTCCACATGTGTAAAAAAAAAAATAAAAAAAAATTTCCTAAATAAAGAAAAAAAATATATATATTATTCCCATAAATACATTTATCTAAATAAAAAAAAAACAATAAAAGTACACATATTTAGTATCGCCGCGTCCGTAACGACCCAACCTATAAAACTGTCCCACTAGTTAACCCCTTCAGTAAACACCGTAAGAAAAAAAAAAAACCGAGGCAAAAAACAACGCTTTATTATCATACTGCCGAATTAAAAGTGGAATAAAACGCGATCAAAAAGACAGATATCAATAACCATGGTACCGCTGAAAGCGTCATTTTGTCCCGCCAAAAAAGAGCTGCCATACAGCATCATCAGCAGAAAAATAAAAAAGTTATAGTCCTCAGAATAAAGCGATGCCAAAATAATTATTGTTTCTATAAAATAGTTTTTATCGTATAAAAGCGCCAAAACATAAAAAAATTATATAAATGAGATATCGCTGTAATCGTACTGACCCGAAGAATAAAACTGCTTTATCAACCAAACACGGAACTGTATAAACGCCTCCCCCAAAAGAAATTCATGAATAGCTGGTTTTTGGTCATTCTGCCTCACAAAAATCAGAATAAAAAGCGATCAAAAAATGTCACGTGCCCGAATATGTTACCAATAAAAATGTCAACTTGTCCCGCAAAAAACAAGACCTCACATGACTCTGTGGTCTCAAATATGGAAAAGTTATAGCTCTCAAAATGTGGTAACGCAAAAAATATTTTTTGCAATAAAAAGCGTCTTTCAGTGTGTGACGGCTTCCAATCATAAAAATCAGCTAAAAAACCCGCTATAAAAGTAAATCAAACCCCCCTTCATCACCCCCTTAGTTAGGGAAAACTTAAAAAATTAAAAAAACATATTTAATTCCATTTTCTCATTAGGGCTAGGGTTAGGGCTAGGGTTAGGATTAGGGTTAGGGCTAGGGTTAGGGCTAGGTTTAGGGCTAGGTTTAGGGCTAGGGTTAGGGTTAGGTCTAGGGTTGGGGCTAGGGTTAAGGCTACAGTTAGGGTTGGGGCTAAAGTTAGGGTTGGGGCTAAAGTTAGGGTTAGGGTTTGGATTACATTTACAGTTGGGAATAGGGTTGGGATTAGGGTTAGGGGTGTGTCTGGGTTAGAGGTGTGGTTAGGGTTACCATTGGGATTAGGGTTAGGGGTGTGTTTGCATTAGGGTTTCAGTTATAATTGGGGGGTTTCCACTGTTTAGGCACATCAGGGGCTCTCCAAACGCGACATGGCGTCCGATCTCAATTCCAGCCAATTCTGCGTTGAAAAAGTAAAACAGTGCTCCTTCCCTTCCGAGCTCTCCCGTGTGCCCACACAGGGGTTTACCCCAACATATGGGGTATCAGCATACTCAGGACAAATTGGACAACAACTTTTGGGGTCCAATTTCGCCTGTTACCCTTGGGAAAATACAAAACTGGGGGCTAAAAAATAATTTTTGTGGAAAAAAAAATTTTTTTTATTTGCACGGCTCTGCGTTATAAACTGTAGTGAAACACTTGGGGGTTCAAAGCTCTCACAACACATTTAGATGAGTTCCTTAGGGGGTCTACTTTCCAAAATGGTGTCACTTGTGGGGGGTTTCTACAGTTTAGGTACATTAGGGGCTCTGCAAATGCAATGTGACGCCTGCAGACCATTCCATCTAAGTCTGCATTCCAAATGGCGCTCCTTCCCTTCCGAGCCCTCCCATGTGACCAAACGGTGATTCCCCCCCACATATGGGGTATCAGCGCACTCAGGACAAATTGGACAACAACTTTGGGGGTCCAATTTCTCCTGTTACCCTCAGAAAAATACAAAACTGGGGGCTAAAAAATAATTTTTGTGGGAAATTTTTTTTTTCATTTTTACGGCTCTGCATTATAAACTTCTGTGAAGCCCTTGGTGGGTCAAAGTGCTCACCACACATCTAGAGAAGTTCCTTAGGGGGTCTACTTTTCAAAATGCTGTCACTTGTGGGGGGTTTCAATGTTTAGGCACATCACTGGCTCTCCAAACGCAACATGGCGTCCCATCTCAATTCCTGTCAATTTTGCATTGAAAAGTCAAACGGCGCTCCTTCCCTTCCGAGCTCTCCCATGCGCCCAAACAGTGGTTTACCCCCCAGATTTGGGGTATCAGCGTACTCAGGACAAATTGTACAACTTTTGGGGTCCAATTTCTTCTCTTACCCTTGGGAAAATAAAAAATTGGGGGCGAAAAAATAATTTTTGTGAAAAAAAATGATTTTTTATTTTTACGGTTCTGCATTATAAACTTCTGTGAAGCACTTGGTGAGTCAAAGTGCTCACCACACCTCTAGATAAGTTCCTTAGGGGGTCTACTTTCCAAAATGGTGTCACTTGTGGGGGGTTTCAATGTTTAGGCACATCAGTGGCTCTCCAAATGCAACATGGCGTCCCATCTCAATTCCTGTCAATTTTGCATTGAAAAGTCGGCGCTCCTTCCCTTCCGAGCTCTGCCATGCACCCAAACAGTGGTTTACCCCCACATATTGGGTATCGGCGTACTCAGGACAAATTGTACAACAACGTTTGGGGTCCATTTTCTCCTGTTACCCTTGGTAAAATAAAACAAATTGGAGCTGAAGTAAATTTTTTGTGAAAAAAAGTTAAATGTTCATTTTTATTTAAATATTCCAAAAATTTCTGTGAAACACCTGAAGGGTTAATAAACTTCTTGAATGTGGTTTTGAGCACCTTGAGGGGTGCAGTTTTTAGAATGATGTCACACTTGGGTATTTTCTATCATATAGACCCCTCAAAATTACTTCAAATGAGATGTGGTCCCTAAAAAAAAATGGTGTTGTAAAAATGAGAAATTGCTGGTCAACTTTTAACCCTTATAACTCCCTAACAAAAAAAAATTTTGGTTCCAAAATTGTGCTGATGTAAAGTAGACATGTGGGAAATGTTACTTATTAAGTATTTTGTGTGACATATCTCTGTGATTTAATTGCATAAAAATTCAAAGTTGGAAAATTGCAAAATTTTCAAAATTTTTGCCAAATTTTCATTTTTTTCACAAATAAGTGCAGGTAATATCAAATAAATTTTACCACTATCATGAAGTACAGTATGTCACGAGAAAACCATGTCAGAATCACCGGGATCCGTTGAAGGGTTCCAGAGTTATAACCTCATAAAGGGACAGTGGTCAGAATTGTAAAAATTGGCCCGGTCCATAACGTGCAAACCACCCTTGGGGGTAAAGGGGTTAAAGGACACATTGCAGGAGACAGAATTAAGAAGTAGGCCCAATGTAATGTCATGCCCATTTCCCCAATGTGGGTTCCTTTTTTTACAAAATAAAATAGTGCCATCACAGCACCCCTTGCCCAAAATGCACCGTACAGAGCACGTTCACCCTGGTGATCTAGTGGCAGTTAAACAAAAGACATTGCAGGACACAGAGTTAAGAAGTAGGCCCAATGTGAGGCTGTGAGTCTCTTAGACTTGTAATGGAGTGCCTGGCATGACAAGCATTTGCTCATGGGTGGTTAATTTTTTTACAATTTTTCATGTGGATCCTAGATACCCTTTCCCAAAAATTGACTGTGTTTAGCAGCACAGAACACATGAACCCTGGTGATCTAGTGGTGGAAAATGGTAAGATGTGGAGGAAGGCCTCATTAAAAAGTAGGCCCAATGTAAAGGAGCAGGTCTCCTAGACTTGTAATGCCCATACACTAAGTGCATGGGCTGACAAACATTTCCCCATGGGGGGCAATTTTTTTTAACAAAAGTTGTTTACGGGCATCATAAACACCTTGCAAAACTGTAAAGTGGTTTCCTACACAGTTGCTGCTGGGAAGGTGCAGGTTTTTAGTAAAAATATGGTGGATGAATCGTTGGATGAAGTGATCAGGAAAAGGGGCATGGTGATAACAGGAATGGGAATGTACATGATTAATAACAGAGGTGTCTATGGGAGGTATGAGATCCAGGATACAGCCTACAATGATTAGTCGTTTAGCCACCACCATTTACCAGAATGTGTTTCATGCCCGTCAGAAGATCGTTGTAACAGATGGGCGTGTTTGACTCGGCCTAAAAAATGCCTGTCAAAAATATGTTGCCAAACCAAAGACGCACGTGTCTGTCTAAAGGGCAAAGTGCAACATGTTCGTGAGATGCTGAATTATAGAAAGCAGATCAGTGTTGGAGGAAAACCAAACAAACTGATGGATGCTTGTGAAAAACTAAGTTTACAGAGGAGTGCACCGTCCGTAGCTATAAACACACCCATGGCACAAGCTTCTTCATCTTCACCTTCACCCATACATATTACCAATAATATCCAAGTGTCACAGTCGAAAATTATTTGTTCTAGTATAACGAACACTGTTAAAAGAATGCCACTAAACAACTGCCACGACCCTGGGAAACACCAGATTTCCTCTTTACAAGATATGGACGATGATGGTGTTGATGACGACTTTGAAATTTACCACATCAACACCAAGAAGATGAAGATCACAGCTGCAAAAAATGTGCAAAAAAGGCCATGAATGTCTGGAAAATCATTTTCTCTTGAGCAAAGTTTCCCTCTTACTAAAGTGGTACCGAATGATCCATACACAGCTCTCATGTCTATTTAGCGTGAGATGGTTGAAAGATGATGCATTCTGTTTTGTCCATGTCCACTTTTTGAAAGCGAGCATAAAAGAAGGATAAAATAGCGGCAAGACGTGTGATTTTGGTCAGTAAGGAGGTAATGTCAGGTACAGATAGGTAATAATAATAATAATTTTACTTATATAGCACCAACATATTCCGCAGCGCTTTACAAATTATAGAGGGGATTTGTACAGACAATAGACATTACAGCATAACAAAAATCACAGTTCAAAACAGATACCAAGAGGAGTGAGGGCCCTGCTCGCAAGCTTACAAACTATGAGGGAAAAGGGGAGACATGAGAGGTGGATGGTAACAATTGCTTTCGTTGTTCGGACCAGCCATAGTGTAAGGATCTGATGATATTGCAAACCGTGCCATTACATCAGCTGTCCCAGGCCGAAGGTGTAGAAGGAGAATAGGGGTCCTAGAACTGAGCCTTGGGGAACACAGAAAGACCGTGGTCGAGGTGAGGAGGTGGTGTGGGAGAGGGAGACACTGAATGTCCCCGTAACACCCTGGTTGTTTTTTAAAGACTTTGCAGATAACCCCCAAAAGGCCATTTTCACCAACGGCCATGCCCGCATTAGCAGGGGTAGCAAAACTCCCATCCTAACCACCACAAGCATGATCAGGCACATGGCAGCAAAGCACCTGACTTTGTTGGCTGAACACAAGGCTCCATGAACAGTGTCTGTGGGTGATACCACTGCTTCTTCCGATGTTGTGCGTGCAAGCCAATCCCCTGTCCATGGTGCATGCAAAGATGCCTCATGCCCTGCATCTGCAGTTGCACACAAACTCAACTAGCACCATCAACAAGCACGTCTACATCCTTGTCCCAGCGCAGCGTTCAGTTGTCCATACCCCAGTCTATGGAACGCAAGTGGAAATAAGCAGCCAATGCCACAGTACTAAATTCACACATTTCTCATCTGCTTGCGCTCGAAAAGTGGCATTTTAGGCCCGTGGGAGACCTAAGCTTTCCGCAACCTGATGCCGGTGACCGTCACAAGGCACTCGTTACCCAGCTGCCACAATTTTTCCCGGTCTGCCATCACGACATTACACAAGCAAGCACGTGTCCCACAACATTACCCGGGCCCTCTACAATGCTGTTACAGGGAAAGTGCACCTAAACACGGACACTTGAACAAGTGCATGTGGGCAGGGATGGCACATCTCGCTGACGGCACACTGGGTCAGCATAGAGGAAGCAATGACCCAGTCGGACATTGGGAGACCATGTTGCGGATGTATGGAGACAGGTTGTGGAAGGCTTTGTCTGTCATAGTTAGGGTTTTGAACTGTAGCCTCTGGGCAATTGGAAGGCACTGAAGGGCCTGGCAGAGAGGAGAGGCTGGGGAATAACACAGGGACAGTTGGATTACTCGGGCATCAGACTTTAGGATGGAATGGAGTGGTGCAAGAGTGCTAGAGGGGAGGCCAGAGACAAGAAGGTTGCAATAGTGGAGGCGGGAGATCATGAGGGCGTGCGCAAACATTTTTGCAGTTTCTTGGAATGTACGGATCCTGGAAATGTTTTTGAGTTGCAGTGAGCAGGAGGAAGCCAGGGCTTGGATATGTATCTTGAAAGAGAGGGAAGAGTCGAGGATCACCCCGAGGTCCCGAACATGCGGGACTATTTGTACCGGTGTGCCGTCCCAGCATTACACAGGCACGTGTCTCACAACACTACCCGTGCCCTCCACAAAGCTGTTACTGGGAAAGTCCACCTAACCACAGACACGTGGACAAGTTCTTGTGGTCAGGGATGGTACATCTCACTAACGGCACACTGGGTTAACATAGTGGAAGCCGGGACCCAGTCTGACCTTGGGATGGTGCACGTCCTCCCAACCCCGAGTATTGCGGGCC
This sequence comes from Ranitomeya variabilis, assembly GCF_051348905.1. Classification (NCBI taxonomy): domain Eukaryota; kingdom Metazoa; phylum Chordata; class Amphibia; order Anura; family Dendrobatidae; genus Ranitomeya; species Ranitomeya variabilis. Next base: position 853,801,150 of record NC_135232.1, read on the forward strand.
CTACGTCAATCTGGGTTGCCACCACAGTCTACAGCTCCTGCATCTCCTCCTCCTTCGCATTCTCTTCGGCCTCTATCTCCAAAAGTAACACATCAGTCACAAGCTGGAAGCACTGCAGCACTGCCTCAGGCAAGTAGCAACAGGCTGTGCTTAAGCTAATATGCTTAGGTGACAAACTACACAATGATGAAGAGTTGTGGACAGCCCTGAAAGAGCAGGCAGATTTGTGGCTGACACCACTGAACCTACAGCCAGGCATGGTCATGTGAGACAATGGCTGGAACCTGGTGGCTGCTTTGTGTCGAGACAGCTCACACACGTGTCATGCCTGGCCCATGTGCTTAACCTCATTGTTCAATGTTTTCTGAAAAGCGACACGAAGGTGCCAGATTTGCTAGGAAAAGTACGAGGCTCTGCGTACCCATTTTAGAAAGTCAGCTAGAGCTTCATCCTCCCTTGCCGTGCTTCTGCAGCTCTTGCAGCTTCTGGCTTACCGACTGGTGTGTGATGTCCTCCCCATGCATTGGAACTCTACACTGCATATTTTGGAAAGGATTTGTGAGCAGAAGAGGGCAGTTGTTGACTACCAGCAACAACAAGGCCGTTGGTATTCAGTTCTGACTTCACACATAAGATCTCATGAGTGGACATGGATGTCAGACATATGTACCATCCTCCAAAACTTTGAGGAATTCACCAAGATGGTGAGCAGCAATGATGCCATAATTAACATCTCCATCATGCTTCTCTGTGTTCTAAAATTAATATTTATAGTTATTTATATATTTATATAGCGTCAACATATTTACAGTTTCAAACACAACAGTCCTAAGTAGGGTTGAGCGACTTTCATTTTTTTAAGATCGAGTCGGGTTTTGCGAAACCCGACTTTGTCCAAAGTCGAGTCGAGTGCAGTCAGCTGATTATCGCTAAAAGTCGGGGATCGACCGAAACTCGAAACCCAATGCAAGTCAATGGGGAAGCATAGTCGGCAGTGAGTGGAGGCCAGGAAAACACCTACAGTGCCCATTTTAATGCCAAAAACATCAATTCTTGTTTCGGAAGTTTGTCAATCTTAATTAACTTTATAATAATAGTTGGGCATTGGAAATTGTGGGTCATTTGGCAAAAGTTGTGGGGGGGTAGGGCTGGTTCAAGGTTTTAGTGGGCCCAGGAAACGTGGACTACGTCACGGCGGTGGAGCAGTGAGAGGTAAGTATGTCAAGTTTGCAAGTGCTGTGATCCTAAGCAAGCAGGGGGGGCCCACTCATTGGCATTGGCACTGGCACAGGGCCCCTCAAAGTACAGCGGTGTGTTTGCACGGCGGGGGCGCCTCCCACCAGCAGCGACACTTTTGCGTACTCTGAGGGGCCCTGTGCCATTGACGTCACCAACGAGTATGCCCCCCCACCTGATGAAGGAACCTGCACTTTCATCTGCACCTTCCTCTTTGTCCCTGTGTAAGGTGGTATAACATGCGGGAAGGGGAACCTTACTTTCAGCAGGGTCAGATTCTGGCTGTGTAGAGTGCAAGGGGAATGTAGTGGTCTAGGTCAATGTACCAGCAGACTCATCTAGCAGTGGCTGGGCAATGGGCAGGATGAGGAGTACTAAACACAGATATAGGGCCAAAGAATAAAGTAGGCTAAATGCAGTTCAACATTGGTAACAGGACTAAACAGGCGGCATTGCTTTGTTCAGTGGAGTAGCAAACCCAGGAGCAGCAGACACTGTTTTAAGGGCCCAACCACACTAGTAGGCCAAATGCAGTTTAATATCTGCTGCTATAGGCCGAAAGCCTAAAGACTGAAGCTCAGCTTTATACAGTGGAGGACAACACCATGGAGCGGCAGACACCGTTAGTAGGCCGTAACCACCAATTTTTTGTTAAAAAAGCACTTAATGAGAGCCAGAAGGTTGAAGCTCAGATTGATTCAGTTGAGGAGAACACCAGGGAGCGGCAAACAGAGGTATTAGGCCCCAACCACCAATTTTTAAAAAAAAAAACACTTAATGAGAGCCAGAAGGTTGAAGCTCAGATTTATTCAGTTGAGGAGAACACCAGGGAGCGGCAAACAGAGGTATTAGGCCCCAAACACCAATTTAAAAAAAAAAAAACACTTAATGAGAGCCAGAAGGTTGAAGCTCAGATTTGTTCAGTTGAGGAGAACACCAGGGAGCGGCAAACAGAGGTATTAGGCTCCAACCACCAATTTTTTTTTAAAAAAAGCACTTAATGAGAGCCAGAAGGTTGAAGCTCAGATTTATTCAGTTGAGGAGAACACCAGGGAGCGGCAAACAGAGGTATTAGGCCACAAACACCAATTTTTTTTAAAAAAAGCACTTAATGAGAGCCAGAAGGTTGAAGCTCAGATTTATTCAGTTGAGGAGAACACCAGGGAGCGGCAAACAGAGGTATTAGGCCCCAAACACCAATTAAAAAAAAAAAAAAAATGAGAGCCAGAAGGTTGAAGCTCAGATTTATTCAGTTGAGGAGAACACCAGGGAGCGGCAAACAGAGGTATTAGGCTCCAACCACCAATTTTTTTAAAAAAAAGCACTTAATGAGAGCCAGAAGGTTGAAGCTCAGATTTATTCAGTTGAGGAGAACACAAGGGAGCGGCAAACAGAGGTATTAGGCCCCAAACACCAATTTAAAAAAAATAAATAAATAATGAGAGCCAGAAGGTTGAAGCTCAGATTTATTCAGTTGAGGAGAACACCAGGGAGCGGCAAACAGAGGTATTAGGCCCCAAACACCAATTTAAAAAAAAAAAAAAAATGAGAGCCAGAAGGTTGAAGCACAGATTTATTCAGTTGAGGAGAACACCAGGGAGCGGCAAACAGAGGTATTAGGCCCCAAACACCAATTTTTTTAAAAAAAGCACTTAATGAGAGCCAGAAGCTTGAAGCTCAGATTTAGACAGTGGAGGAAAATTTGAATTAGGGACTGCAGACAGACTTAGTAGGCTGTCCCCTGTGGACCATGCATTCACCACATTAACCCATTGCGCCGTAATGGACACGTAACCTTCCGTGGCCATGCCTATAGGTCCATGCGTCTGTTGTCAGGTGCACCTTTGTACTCACAGTTTGCCAGAGTGCATGGACAATGGAGGTGGTGCTGGTGGAGGGCTGGGATGGCTTTTCTTGCAAAAGAAGTGTCGACTGGGTAGCTCGTAGCGTGGGACAGCGTAGTCCATCATGGCTTTTTTAATATTACATAAAATAAAGAAATAGGCTCTATGCACTTTAAAATAGGTTCCAGGGGTACACGGGCAGCATTGGTGTGGTCAGCGGAGGAGGAGGATTGCAAGGAGGGACTGCAGACAGGCGTAGTACGCCTACAATTTCAAAAAGTGGCTCTATGCACTTTAAAATAGGTTCCAGGGGTACACGGGCAGCATTGGTGTGGTCAGCGGAGGAGGAGGATTGCAAGGAGGGACCGCAGACAGGCGTACTAGGCCTAAAATAACTAAAAATAGGCTCAAGGCAGTTTTAAATCGGTTACCTGGATACACAGGCAGCATTGTGGTCAGCGGAGGAGGAGGATTGCAAGGAGGGACCGCAGACAGGCGTACTAGGCCTAAAATAACTAAAAATAGGCTCAAGGCAGTTTTAAATCGGTTACCTGGATACACAGGCAGCATTGTGGTCAGCGGAGGAGGAGGATTGCAAGGAGGGACCGCAGACAAGCGTACTAGGCCTAAAATAACTAAAAATAGGCTCAAGGCAGTTTTAAATCGGTTACCTGGATACACAGGCAGCATTGTGGTCAGCGGAGGAGGAGGATTGCAAGGAGGGACCGCAGACTGGCGTACTAGGCCTAAAATAACTAAAAATAGGCTCAAGGCAGTTTTAAATCGGTTACCTGGATACACAGGCAGCATTGTGGTCAGCGGAGGAGGAGGATTGCAAGGAGGGACCCCAGACAGGCGTACTAGGCCTAAAATAACTAAAAATAGGCTCAAGGCAGTTTTAAATCGGTTACCTGGATACACAGGTAGCATTGTGGTTAGCGGAGGAGGAGGATTGCAAGGAGGGACCGCAGACAGGCGTACTAGGCCTAAAATAATTAAAAATAGGCTCAAGGCAGTTTTAAATCGGTTACCTGGATACACAGGCAGCATTGTGGTCAGCGGAGGATGATTGCAAGGAGGGACCGCAGACAGGCTTACTAGGCCTAAAATAAATAAAAATAGGCTCAAGGCACTTAGAGTTATCTCGCAGGGGTACACAGGCAGCATTGGTGTGGTCAGCGGAGGACGATTGCAAGGAGTGTCTGACACAGTTAGTAGTCACAAAATATAAATAGATGTTAATGTCTCGCCAAAAAAAAAAAAAAGTGTGGCATACTTAGGTACAGGGGTGGGCTCATCTGCTGAGTTTCTGACATATTAATTTGGCAGTAAGTATTTACTGGTGTCAATATAGGACACTGACCCAGACTACTTAAACTAGCATCATAGATGTCAACAAATTGGTATTGTCAGTGCCAGGCATTGAATGATGTCAGCGCATAGACTAAACAATGTTGGAGCTGTGAGAGATAATTTTGCACGTGGTAGAGCACAGTTTGAGCTGGGGGGGGTGAACTCTCTTGTGGCCGGCGGTACCGTCCCAGGGCTCCTCATGTTACAACGGTGTGTCTGACGTTGGGTGCGCGCCACCACCGCCAGAGACACTTTATTGTACTATGAGGGACCCAGTGGCAGTGCCGTCGACCAACAGCGGGCACACCCACCTCTTCAGACAAACGGCACTCTAACGGGTGCTTGCGCCAAGTGGCGAGACCACGGCCCCGTGGGGGGAGTTTTCCCATTGAGGGAGGTGTAAACATGTCGTATGCTGGACAAACAGCTGCGGCAAATTAAGAGATTGGAACACTCAGTAAGACCAGTCCACAAGCAAGACCTTTTTATAGGAAAGCTAGGTGTCAGCCGGGAAAGGTGGGGCAAAATAATTTGAAATCCAGGAGTGGTTCATTTTAATGAAGGTTAGATCATCCACATTTTGGGTAGCCAGATGAGTCCTTTTTTCGGTTAATATTGAACCAGCAGCACTGAATACTCTTTCTGATAGCACACTAGCTGCTGGGCAAGCAAGCTCCTGCAATGCATATTCTGCCAATTCAGGCCAGGTGTCTAATTTGGATGCCCAGTAATCAAATGGGAATGACGGTAGAGGGAGAACATCGATAAGGGATGAAAAATAGTTAGTAACCATACTGGACAAATGTTGTCTCCTGTCACTTTGAATAGATGCTGCAGTACCTGTCCTGTCTGCGGTCATTGCGAAATCGCTCCACAACCTGGTCAGAAAACCCCTCTGTCCAATGCCACTTCTGATTTGTGCACCTCTAACACCTCTGCCCTGTAGCCCCCTGCAGCTCGTGTGAGAACCATCACCGGCACTGTGTGCTGGGAATGCCTGAATCAAACGGTCTACAAGAGTAGCTTGTTTGGTTGCTAATATTTGTTCAAGGTTCTCATGTGGCATAATATTTTGCAATTTGCCTTTATAGCGAGGGTCAAGGATGCAGGCCAACCAGTAATCGTCATCGCTCATCATTTTAATAATGCGTGGGTCCCTTTTGAGGATACGTAAGGCATAATCCGCCATGTGGGCCAAAGTTCCAGTTGTCAAATCTGCGGTTGTGCTGGTTTGAGGGGCAGTTACAGGCAAATCTACGTCACTTGTCTCCCTTAAAAAAACAGAACCCGGCCTTGCAACGCCACTAATTTCGGCTGGCCCAGGAGAAGCTTCCTCATTAAAAAAGTACTCATCCCCATCATCCTCCTCGTCCTCCTCCTCTTCGCACGCTAACGCGTCCTCTACACGGCCCTGACCAGACAATGGCTGACTGTCATCAAGGCTTTCCTCTTCCTCGGCTGCAGACGCCTGCTCCTTTATGTGCGTCAAACTTTGCATCAGCAGACGCATTAGGGGGATGCTCATGCTTATTATGGCGTTGTCTGCACTAACCAGCCGTGTGCATTCCTCAAAACACTGAAGGACTTGACACAGGTCTTGTAGCTTCGACCACTGCACACCTGACAACTCCATGTCTGCCATCCAACTGCCTGCCCGTGTATGTGTATCCTCCCACAAAAACATAACAGCACGCCTCTGTTCGCACAGTCTATGAAGCATGTGCAGTGTGGAGTTCCACCTTGTTGCAACGTCGATGATTAGGCGATGCTGGGGAAGGTTCAAAGACCGCTGATAGTTCTGCATACGGCTGGAGTGTACGGGCGAACGGCGGATATGCGAGCAAAGTCTGCGCACTTTGAGGAGCAGGTCGGGTAACCCCGGATAACTTTTCAGGAAGCACTGCACCACCAGGTTTAAGGTGTGAGCCAGGCAAGGAATGTGTTTCAGTTGGGAAAGAGCTATGGCAGCCATGAAATTCCTTCCGTTATCACTCACTACCTTGCCTGCCTCAAGATGTACAGTGCCCAGCCATGACTGAGTTTCTTTCTGCAAGAACTCGGACAGAACTTCCGCGGTGTGTCTGTTGTCGCCCAAACACTTCATTGCCAATACAGCCTGCTGACGCTTGCCACTAGCTGTCCCATAATGGCACACCTGGTGTGCAACAGTGGCAGCTGCGGATGGAGTGGATGTGCGACTGCGGTCTGTGGACGAGCTCTCGCTTCTGCATGAGGAGGAGGAAGAGGAGGAGGGGGGGCGAACGCCTACAGCCAACTCTTTCCTTGACCGTGGGCTAGGCAGAACTGTCCCAATATTGCTGTCCCCTGTGGACCCTGCATCCACCACATTCACCCAGTGTGCCGTGATGGACACGTAACGTCCCTGGCCATGTCTACTGGTCCATGCATCTGTTGTCAGGTGCACCTTTGTAGTCACAGACTGCCTGAGTGCATGGACGATGCGGTCTTTAACATGCCGTTGGAGGGCTGGGATGGCTTTTCTAGAAAAGAAGTGTCGACTGGGTAGCTCGTAGCGTGGTACAGCGTAGTCCATCAGCGCTTTGAAAGCTTCGCTTTCAACTAACCGGTAGGGCATCATCTCTAACGAGATTAGTCTAGCAATGTGGGCGTTCAAACCCTGTGTACGCGGATGCGAGGATGAGTACTTCCTTTTCCTAATGAGAGTCTCATGAAGGGTGAGCTGGACTGGAGAGCTGCATACGGTGGAACTAGCGGGGGTGCCGGTGGACATGGGTGACAGAGAGGGTTGGAGATGGTATTCTTGCCGGTGCCCTACATGCAGTGTTTCCTACTACTAACCTGGTGATTCCCTGACTGCTTTGGCCTGGCGACGAAAGCTGCACAGATACTGCAGGTGGTGCGGGAAATGGTGGGCTTACAGGGAGGGAAGGGATGTAGCGTTGCTGACTAGCTTCACTGGCCGAGGGTGCTGCAACCTTTAGGGACGTTTGGTAGTTAGTCCAGGCTTGCAAATGCATGGTGGATAAATGTCTATGCAGGCAACTTGTATTTAGACTTTTAAGATTCTGACCTCTGCTTAAGGTAGTTGAACATTTTTGACAGATGACTTTGCGCTGATCATTCGGATGTTGTTTAAAAAAATGCCAGACTGCACTCTTTCTACTATCGGATACCTTTTCAGGCATTGCAGACTGAGCTTCTTTAACTGGATGGCCACGCTGTCCTCCAACTGGTTTTGGTTTTGCCAAGCGTTTTTGGCCAGATCCGGGCCCGGCAGATGGAACCTGTTGTGATGTTGATGCCTGCTGTGGCTCCTCCTCCTCCGCTTCAGAACTAATGCCGCCTGCACCCTGTTCCCCCAATGGCTGCCAATCGGGGTCAACAACTGGGTCATCTATGACCTCCTCTTCTATGTCGTGTGCAACTTCGTCTGTGTCACCGTGTAAGCCAGTGGTATAGCGTTCGTGACGGGGCACCATAGTCTCCGCTGGTTTTGATTCTGCCTCAGTACACTGCGAGGGCAATGTTCTGGTCTGATTCAAAGGAACAGCATAGTAATCTGGCTGTGGCTGTGCATCTGTGCACTCCATGTCCGATTCAACGTCTAATGGGCATGGCCTGTTAACTGTTTCACTGTCTAACCCAGGAACGGTATGTGTAAAGAGCTCCATGGAGTAACCTGTTGTGTCGACTGACGCATCCTTCACTGTTGTTCTGGGTGAAGGACACAAGGAAGCGACTTGTTCCTGACCAGGAGCATCCACTGACGATGCACTGCTCTGACATTTGGCACTTTCCGAGGAGGGGGCGAAAGAGCTAGAGGCAGAGTCAGCAATGAAAGCCAATACTTGTTCCTCCTGCTCCGGCTTCAAAAGTGGTTTTCCTACTCCCAGAAAAGAGAGCGTTCGAGGCCTTGTGTAGCCAGACGACGAACCTGGCTCAACAACTCGAGACTTAGGTGCTGTACTGCTTTTACCACGACCACCTGATGCTCCACCACCACTACCATCATTACCAGCTGACAATGACCGCCCACGGCCACGACCTCTTCCATTAGACTTCCTCATTGTTTGCAAAACGTAACCAAAGTAATGGTATTTGTTACTGTAAAACAACTTGTAAGGTGAACTCAAACTTCTGTAGGATTTATATATACCTTTATAGGTGCCTGACACTGAAAGGAAAATCAGGCCCAATGTTACACACTAGGTTTTCTGTGCCCCAATAATTTGAGACAGATGGCACACACAGGACCGGCACTCAAGCAGAAATGCCAATCTTAATCTCCCACTATTTTTTTTTACCAGGGAGAATTTACCCCCCCAAAAAAATGGCCCAGTATTACACACTGGTTTTCGGTGGCACACAAGAAGAGACAGATGCCACACACAGCACTGGCACAGAGGCAGACTTGCCAATCTTTATCTCCCACTATTATTTTTTTTTTTTACAGGGAGAATTTACCAAAAAAAAAAAAATGGCCCAATATTACACACTGGTTTTCAGTGGCACACAAGGAGAGACAGATGCCACACACAGCACTGGCACAGAGGCAGACTTGCCAATCTTTATCTCCCACTATTAATTTTTTTTTTTTTACAGGGAGAATTTACCACAAAAAAAAAAATGGCCCAATATTACACACTGGTTTTTGGTGGCACACAAGGAGAGACAGATGCCACACACAGCACTGGCACAGAGGCAGACTTGCCAATCTTTATCTCCCACTATTAATAATTTTTTTTACAGGGAGAATTTACCCCCCCAAAAAAATGGCCCAGTATTACACACTGGTTTTCGGTGGCACACAAGGAGAGACAGATGCCACACACAGCACTGGCACAGAGGCAGACTTGCCAATCTTTATCTCCCACTATTAATAATTTTTTTTACCAGGGAGAATTTACCCCCCCCAAAAAAATGGCCCAGTATTACACACTTGTTTTCGGTGGCACACAAGGAGAGACAGATGCCACACACAGCACTGGCACAGAGGCAGACTTGCCAATCTTTATCTCCCACTATTAATAATTTTTTTTACAGGGAGAATTTACCCAAAAAAAAAAAATGGCCCAGTATTACACACTGGTTTTCGGTGGCACACAAGGAGAGACAGATGCCACACACAGCACTGGCACAGAGGCAGACTTGCCAATCTTTATCTCCCACTATTTTGTTTTTTTTACAGGGAGAATTTACCAAAAAAAAAAAATGGCCCAATATTACACACTGGTTTTCGGTGGCACATAAGGAGAGACAGATGCCACACACAGCACTGGCACAGAGGCAGACTTGCCAATCTTTATCTCCCACTATTAATAATTTTTTTTACAGGGAGAATTTACCCCCCCCAAAAAATGGCCCAGTATTACACACTGGTTTTTGGTGGCACACAAGGAGAGACAGATGCCACACACAGCACTGGCACAGAGGCAGACTTGCCAAAAAATTTTTTACAGGGAGAATTTACCCCCCCCCCAAAAAAAATGGCCCAACATTACACACTGGTTTTTGGTGGCACACAAGGAGAGACAGATGCCACACACAGCACTGGCACAGAGGCAGACTTGCCAATCTTTATCTCCCACTATTAATAACTTTTTTTACAGGGAGAATTTACCCCCCAAAAAAAATGGCCCAGTATTACACACTGGTTTTTGGTGGCACACAAGGAGAGACAGATGCCACACACAGCACTGGCACAGAGGCAGACTTGCCAATCTTTATCTCCCTACAGTAATCTCAGAAAAGTATGGCAGGCAGCTATAAAAAGGACTGCTGCACACAAAAGTGTGGACAAACAAACAAGATAGCTGTGCAGAAAGGAAGGAACAACAGGATTTGTGCTTTGAAAAAAGCAGTTGGTTTGCACAGCGGCGTACACAC